>NC_056661.1:75386058-75710017 GCF_018350195.1 Panthera tigris
GGCTGGCTGTGGTCAGTTTTTCACACCATCCATCTGTTGCCCATTTAGCATTTCTTATATTGTGAATGCTCACGGATAGGTGTTATCACGTGAATTTAAAATACTGTGTACCTCAGGCTGTGTTAATCTGCTCTAGCAAAGGTACCTCATCTGACATAGCACCTGTGACTGGGAGTACGCCTTGGTTAAGTTCACAGTAGACAACTATCATCCACCAAGATCCATCTAGTTTTTGAAGGACCACAAAGGTGAGTTAAATGAGTGTATGGCAGGGACCACCAACTCTGCACACGTTAGGATTTTAAGAGCAGCACTCATGTCTGGCATCCACCCTCAATTCTAAGACACAATATTGTTTGTAACTTACTATTTTGGTGGGAGAAAGGAGAGAACATTCAGAGGTTTCAACTTGATCAAAAATAAATGTGAAGGTTATGCCAAGTACCAAGTATACTGTTTCCATTTTAAATTCAGGATGGAGAGAAGTGACTGCTGACTGGATCATAGACTCAGTGGACACTCTGTGAGCTGGACTTGGGTCAAGATTCCTTTTATTACTTCCCTTCTATATGCTCTCATTCCAAAAGGAGAACCATTTACCACTTCAGATCAATTCAGTCCCTGTGCCCAACAGACCTCTATATGTTTGAGTTTTCCCCTTTTCCCACTGCTAAATAGCTTTTACATCCTTTGAGGGAAGCCTAGAAAAATGACTACTGATTGCTGTGGTGGTGTGGGGTCCTATCTTCTAGCCATCTAGCCTCTGCTTAAGCCCAGTGGGTCTGGATCAGAGAAGTGTCCATCTCTCGGGCACCTAGGGAAACTATATTCTGTTAAATATCTCCGTGTCTCTCCTGACTGCCTCGGGAACCTACCTTTGTGACAATTGTGCTCACCTCCATTCTGATGGTGAAGCCACACCTCCTAGCCTGTAGTATTTTGGGATCATCCCCATTGCTATCTGTGAGCCCAGTCCTGTAGTGACAATTCCTAACTCAAAATCAAAGAGCTTCTCAGTGATGCTGGTTTCTGTCTCATTAGCACATTCTTTATTGTTCTAATAAATGGAGTGTTCTCCAGGCCCTCCTGTAGAATAGTCAGTTGACAGGATTTTTGGTCTTTATACTATATCTACTTTTGAGGGTCTACTTCCGTGAACTTTTGATGCCTTCCTCTGCTTTCTGCTATGGCAGTTCTGGCACCCGTATTTCACTTAGTGGGCGCTGTTGGTTTTTCCAGGCACCCAAGAATTAGCCTAGCTGTGTATTACCACTGTTTCCTGCAGTCCTTGTGGAGGGTTTAAGTCTTACACGACTTACCTTACACAGTAGAAGTGTGCTCCCAAATCAAAAAACTCCTCTTTATCCAATTTTATGATCTGACCAGCACCTTCAGAATCCAGTTCCATGTGTCTCCTGGTGACACATGCTGACTGGCTCCACAGTGCCATCTACAAACATCTAGTGACTTTTATTGGAAGTTCACTGCATCTATATAGCATCATTTAGGAATCACAGACTCTACAGGAACAGGTTATTTCTCTCCACTTGTTTAGGACACCCTTGAGGATTTTTTTTAAAGATTTTATTTTATTTTATTTTATTTTATTTTATTTTATTTTATTTTATTTTATTTTATTTTATTTTATTAAATAGGCTCCATGCCCAGTGTGGGGCTCAAACTCCTAACCCTGAGATCAAGAGTCACACAATCTACCAACTGAGCCAGCGAGGTGCTCCTTATCCTTGATGATTTTTATCAACATTTAATAATTTGCTCCATTAAGGCTTTGCATGCCTTTTGATATAATTATCCTTGGGTACTTTTATATTTTTGGTTGCCACTGAAAATGCCCTTCTTAAAACTGATTTACAGCTTCTTGTATCTAATGTGTAAATACAACTGAATTTTATATACTGATTTTTGTTTCAGAACTTGCCAAACCTTCTTATTAAATGTCTTAATTTTCCTATAATTTCTTTAGATTTTCTATATTAAGATTAGAAATTATGCCCTCTTCAGAAAAATGAGACTTTTTGTTCTTCTTTTTCTTCTTTATTACTTTTATTTCTTTTTTTCTAATTCCATTGCACTAGGTAGGTCTCACGGTCAGTGGCTTGAATAGAAGTGATGGTAACAGGCATCCTTTTCTTCTTCATCTTGATGTTTGCTATGCATTTTTTATTTGTATGGTTTGTTTTCTTTTTTTTTTTTTTTAGAGAGAGAGAGAGAGAGAGCATGAGTTGGGGAGAGGGGCAGAGGGGGGAGAGAGAGAGAGAGAGAGGGAGAGAGAGAGAAAATCGTAAGCAGGCTCCACACTCAGCATGTGGAGCCAGGCATGGGGCTCAATCCCATGACCTGGGGATCATGACCTGAGTTGAAATCAAGAGTTGGACGCTCAACTGACTGAGCCACCCAGCCTCCCCTATTTATATGTTTGCCTTTTATAAAATTAGTGAATTTTTATGCTTTTCTAGTTTGCTAATATATTTCTTAGATCATGTGTAGATAATGAATATTTTTAATAAAATAAAATTAACATACCATGTTATATTAGTTTCAGATGTACAATATATCTATTCAACAATTCTATACATTACCTAGTGCTCACCATGATAAGTATAGTCATCGGTCATAAATCAACATTATTACAATATTATTGACTATATTCCCAATGCTATACTTTTCATATCTGTGACTTATTTATTTTATAACTGGAAAATTGTACCTCTTAATTCCCTTTATCTATTTTGTCCATCTCCCCACGTACCTCTCCTCTGGAAACCTTCAGTTTATTCTTTGTATTTAAGAGTCTATTTGAAAAAAAAAAAAAAAGAGGTTATTTGTATTTTGTTTGCTTATTTGTTTTGTTTTTTAGATTCCACATATAAGTGAAGTTATGTGGCATTTATCTTTGTATGACTTATTTCACTGAGCATAGTACCCTCTAGCTCCATCCATGTTGTCACAAATGACAAAATCTCATTTTCATAGCTGAATAATATTCCAGTATGTATATATACTACATCTTCTTTATTCATTCATTTATCGATGGACACTTGGGTTGCTTTATGTCTTGGTTATTATAGATAACACTGCAATAAACATAGGGATGCATATATCTTTTCAAATTGTATTTTCATTGGTGGAGGGTTGATGGTAAACACCCAGTAGGAGAATTCCTAGATCATATGGTATTTCTATTTTTAATTTTTTTAACGTTTATTTTTATTTATTTTGAGAGAGACAGAGCACAAGTGGCAGAGAGGGGCAAAGAGAAAGAGAGGGAGAGAGAGAATCCCAAGAAGGCTTCACACTGTCAGTGCAGAGCCCTATGCAGTGCTCGATCTCATGAACCACAAGATCATGACCTGAGCCAAAATCAAGAGACATATGCTCAACTGACTGAGCCAGGCAGGTGCCCCTATTTTCGATTTTTTGAGGAAACTTTGTACTGTTTGCCAAGGTGGCTGCACCAATTTCCATTCCCACCAACAGTGCACAAGGGTTCCCTTTTCTCCACATCCTCACTAACATTTGTTATTTCTGTCTTTTTGATACTTGCAGTTCTGACTGATGTGATATCTCATTGTAGTTTTGATTTACATTTCCCTGATGATTAGTGATATTGAGCATCTTGGTCATCTGTGTGTCTTCTTTGGAAAACTGTATTGAGTTCCTCTGTCCATTTTTTAATCAGATTGTATTTTTTGTTGTTGTTGACTTGTGTATATTCTTTATGTATTTCAGGTATTAATCTCTTATCAGATATATCATTTGTAAAAATTTTCTTCCATTAACTAGGTTTCTTTTCTTTTTTATTGATGGTTTTCTTTGCTGTGCAAAAGCTTATTACTTTGGTGTAGTCCTAATAGTTTATTTTTGCTTTTATTTCCTTTGCCTGAGGAGACTTATCCATAAATATGTTGGTAATGGCAATGTCCAAGAGATTACTGCCTATGCTTTCTCTAGGAATTTTATGGTCCTAGATTTCACAGTTAGGTCTTTATGGATATTTAATTTTTTTTTAATTTTTAATGTTTATTATTTATTTTTGAGAGAGATACAAAGAAAGACAGAGCAGGAGCGGGGGAGGGGCAGAGAGAGAGGGGGACACAGAATCTGAAGCAGGCTCCAGGCTGTGAGCTGTCAGCACAGAACCTGACATGGGGCTGGAACCACAAACTGTGAGATCATGACCTGAGCTGAAGTCAGATGCTTAACTGACTGAGCCATCCAGGTGCCCCTGAATATTGAATTTTTAAATGTTTTCTCTGCATATATTAAGATAATAACCTGTCTCTCTCCCTTTAGCAATGTGAAAATTTGTATTAGTTGATTTAGTATTAAACCAACATTGCAATCTAGGGATAAGCTTTCCTTATGATGTATTAACTTCTCATATCTTACTGTATACAGATGGCTAATATTTTATTTAATTACTAATATTTTACATTTTTGTTCAAGAGTATAGTTGTTATGTAATTTTTATTTATTTGACTCTTCTGGTCAGGTTTGAACATCAAAATGCTCATCATAAAATGAGATGGGATGTTATTTTCTCTTTCTCTCTTCTCTTGGAAGAGTTTTGTGAGGCTAAAATTATTTTTTCCTTGAATGTGTGGTAGAACTACTCTGTAAAGTTGTCTGGGTCTGATGTTTTCTTTGCGGAAAAATTTTTATTGACTTTGAATCATCTTTACTCAGGGAAAATACGTGCTTCTTGGTATTTTCTGAGACACTAATTCACTGGCAGGTGAATCATAGTACTTTTACTTTACCAAATTACACCCAACATCATTATCTATGAGAGAGAATATACTTACTGAATTTCTACCAACAGTGGCTAGAGATTACTGAATATTTCTGCTTCTATGGCGGAATTCCTGGCATCTCATTAGAAATCACTTCACAGAGAAAGACAAATGCAATTACAAAGAATTTCAGAGAACAGGATTCTGATAACAAATGTGTAGTAAAAATATAAGTAACAATTATAGGGCTCAGAGAAGACATATCTATTTTGATCAGAAGAGAATAAAGAAAGATATGTAGAGCTTATAGGTGCCTTAGAGCTTGGGATCCTGGAGAGGGACACCATGGTTAGTAAAACGACTCTGCCACTTACAGTTGCCGCTCACTAGTGCCCTTCAGAAACTAGCATCCACATCTGTATAATGGTTCCTATCTCAAGCATCATTGTGATGATAACTATTAGAGCATGGTAAGTGCTTACTATATGTTATCTATATCAATTTTTCCAGGACAAATGAGGAAGTCATGTTAGAAAATACATTCTGAAAGACAAACAAAATGGCAGTCATGGCAGGCAAGTAGGATGGCTAAGGAGGAATGCTAAGTTGGGAGTAGAGCATCTTTTCCAGAAGGTATCCAGGACCAAACTATAGTTGGACAAGAAGCTTTAATTGGGCCAGGTTGTCTTGATTATGTAGATTTCCAAGAGCACATAACTGGATGGAGCTGAGATTTGGGATGGTAGGGTGGGCAGTGGTGAGGGTCTGTACAGAAAAAAATCCCAGGAGGGGAGTGGGCAGTCAGATATTTATTTCATTCTTCCCATTTTATTACTCAGTATTGCTTTTCAGGATACTTCAAAATTCTGTTGTGAAAAAAAAATGACAACTTACTCTACAGACAACTCAAAATAGGTTAGGACCCAGAATGGTAACTCTTTAGGAAGAGAAGTTAACTATTAACTAACTAGCAAGAGAAGTTACCCAGTCAGCGGTCTTAGCTACTTAAGGTCTTAGCTAGGTCACTCATCAGGGTCCTTTGTTTCCTTGACATAAGCATTAAATAATATATCTATCTACTTTGTTTTGGGGTCAAGGACCCAATAATGATGTCATCGTTGCTAAATTGCCTTAGTTACCTTTACAACAAAAACGTGTTACCTCTTAGTGGATGTCTTAACCAATTATTGATGCTAACTCAAAAGTCAGGAGAGAGTCTGAGGGAACCTAGCAATTTTTGAAAACATGATGCTAACATAATGTTACTCAAAATCCTTTAATGTGTTGGGGAAAAGAGCTTGGGTAAGATCCTCTGGAGCCTTGGATTGTGATCCAAGCTGGAGTCCTAAAGTTGTGATATTTTAGAACATATTAATGTGATTTTCTTTATTTTTTTTCCTTTACTTTTCCTCATTCATGAATTTCCCCCAATCCATCTATTACCTTGGAGAATGTTAGGATGATTGTGATGAAACAGTCATCAAAAATAGTGTTCAGCATTGACTTCTAAAACAGTCTTGTAAAGCTACCTGAAAGTGTGTAGCAGTTAGTCATAAGTATTTGGTAGATTGTTGTAGCTGGGAGAGAGAGAAAGATGGAGACAGGTAGGATAGAAGCCTGTGAGAGACCTTCAGGACTTGGAGGAGAGGAACAGAATCGGTTTCCAAAACGTGCTCAGCCTTTGCTCCATCAGGACCTTATCGCACCATGGAGTCCTTTGTGAGCAGAGCTACTGATGCCCCTGGGTCATCCCTTCCCTCTAGGTAAACACACACTGCAGGTGACTGTATTGTCCACTTACCGTCCAATGGGACAGTGCCTGCTATGTCCTATCTTGTGCAGAATATTTGGGTGTGTGGTTTTTCTCTTATTTGTTTACATGGTAAAGAAGGTCTGCTTCTGAATGTTACTCAATACGTATTAGGTACATTGTACACCAGAAGATAGAAACCACAAACATATCCTATGTCCTTCAGAATCTTATAGTACAATGGAGACTCTTACCCAGAACTTTCCAAACATGCAGCCAGCCCTGGAAAAACATGAGACAAGGAGGTTCAAATCACCATCTGGTTCTTGATTCTTCCTGACATACATCTGAAATCCAAACTACCATTTTCAAAAAGGCACAATCTATAAATGCCTTCTCCTCCGCGTATTTTCAAGACTGTTGCAATAAAAGGTAGAAAAAAAATGTATAAAGGAGAGTCATCAGGAGAGAAGAAACAGAACTCAGGCCTGCATCTATAACTTATTCACCATGTGATTGGTCAAAACCACAGCTTTGAGGGGAAAGGCAAAGAGGGAGAATGCTCTAATTTTACCAGAGCTAAAATCATGAAAGTGACTCCTTCTGAGGAAAAAAAAAAAAAAAAAAAAAAAAAGGAAAGGAAGGAAGGAAGGAAGGGAGGAAAGGGTGGCATTATATCTTACTTGCTAATTTGTAAGTGCAATTAAGGTTAAAGTTATACTTCCCTTCACAAGAAAACATGACCAAAAGCATTATGACCAAGAGAGCTTTGTTTGTAAAGAACTTTTCAAGATGCTGTTTTTCTCCTGGAAAATGTGGTTTATCTAATTGATGGCTGAGGAAAACCATCTTTTTAAACTTCCCACTCAATGAGTCAGCCTGGGGTGTGTCTGCCTTGTAGCATCCTGTGAGATCCAGTAATCTAAAGAGGCATGACCGACGCAGCCCCAAGCTCATGCGTCAAGAGGAGCTACCGGGGCTGGGAAACCAGAGGGAGCCCGGTTTTCCAAACAGAGTGGTTTACAAAATTGCATGTTATGAAATGGGGCTTCAGCCTTTAAAGAATCATTGCCTATTTTAAAAAGAACCTGCCGAATGATTCCTCTCAACACCCAAGATCTACAATTGGTAAAGGCCAGGTAATTACTCTAACTGAAGGGCAAGTATTATCGCCTTCGGGTTTCTTCATGTTTACCTTGAAGAGAATTTCCATGACACCACCAGCTGCAATGGAGTGGAGGCAAAATGGAGAATTTGGATAAGTTCTTTTCCAAACACACCCTGAAACACTGACACAGCGTTGTGAATACTGAGTCAGACCATCAGTGAAGCATCAAACACTGAGGAAAATTCAATGGTCACCTAAAAGGCTGCCCTATACCATAACTTTATTTCCAAAAAAAAAGAGATGTGTGTGAGCTGGTGATTTAGGGGTATGTTGGAAGAGAACACAGAAGATAAAAGGTTTGAAACAATGTCATCTTTGTTGAAAAATATTCTACCTTCTCTATTATAGCTAGTCCAGAGTAGACACTTATCTTGATATGATAAAAAGAATGTGACAGGATTGTATTTGGGATTCTTTAAATTTTATCTCATCACACTTCCAGAGTTGGCTTTTTTAGAATAAGATGTAGAAGCTGTAAAATGAACAAACAAATTGCCAAGTGTTACCGCAGACTGAAGAAACTTTACTCAAATCAGAGATCAATATTTGAGGTACATTAAGATCTTGGGAAGAATGAACTGAACACCAGATAATGGGTGTGCCTCAGGCTGTGTGGGATTTTTATTTCAGAGAAGCAACAATGTATACAGGTTTACCTTAGTTTTCTAAACTTTCCTTACATGATTAACACTAAGAAAAAAATGTATTAGACTCCAGGTAGCACAAAGGTAGAGAAGGAAATGAGCTGACAGTACAGCAGTGTTTTGGATAAAAGAGGTATGGTAGGAAAAGATCTTAACATTGGAATGAGCTAAGTAAGACCATCACAGCTCTAGATTTCCAGGAGCCTTATCAAGAAATGTGAAGTATGTGTGAATAGCCACTTTTGACAGAGGTTTTAGCATATTGGGGTGTTTGGAATGATCACCACA
Source organism: Panthera tigris (assembly GCF_018350195.1). Lineage (NCBI taxonomy): Eukaryota > Metazoa > Chordata > Mammalia > Carnivora > Felidae > Panthera > Panthera tigris. The sequence goes on from NC_056661.1 coordinate 75,394,663, forward strand.
TTACAGATCTAGGAGCATTCTCCAGAGGTTAGAGCCTGAGAAAACACATGTTTCTTGGTTCTCTGGTGTTTTCCTGACTGCTCATTAGCAACAGTGTAATTTTCACTGCTCTCCAGCCCAAGAGACATCACAATTATATCTCTAGATCATGATGATCAGCTCTGGTCAGCTCCAGACAGGAAAAATCATGGCCACCCATGAGAGACTGTGAATTCTCTCTTCCCCATAGTTGGGTATTAGAAATGAAGACAAAGGATGGATACACCATCCTACTGCGGCTACTGAAAGAACTCCTCTGCAACTATAAATATCAATGAACCCTTTGTACTAGTTTTTGCACCTCTTCCTTAATACTTCCAAAAAGCACTGTCACTACAGATTCTCTAGTTTTCTTTCTTTTTAAAATTTCAGCTTTATTGAGGTATAATTGATATATAAAATTATATAACATTTAAAGTGTGCATCATGGTGATAGATGTATACATTATGGGAAGATTTCCCCCATCTAGTTAATTAAGACATCCATCACCTCATATACTTATCTTTTTTTTAAGACTCCACATATAGTATATGCCTTTCTATGCCTGGCTTATTTCACTTGGCATAATGCCTTCAAGGTCCATCCATGTTGTTAAAAATGACAAGATTTCCTTCTTTTTCATGGCTGAATAATATTGCATTATATGTATTACATCTTTTTTATCCACCTATCTGTTGACAGACACTAAGGTTGTTTCCACATCTTAGTTACTGTGAATAATGCCACAATAAATATGAGGGTGCAGATATATTTTCAATAACTTGTTTTTACTTCCTTTGGAGGTAGATCCAGAGATGGAATTACAAAACCATAAGGTAGTTCTGTTTTTAATTTTTTGAGGAGCCTCCATACATAACTGCTCTCCATAAGTGGCTGTACCAATTTACATTCCCACCAACAGTGCACAAGAGTTCCCTTTTCCCTCTACTGTCTTGTCTTTTTTATGATAGCCATTCTACCAAGAATGAAGTGATATTTCAGTGTGACTTTGATTTGCATTTCCCTGATGATTAGTGATGTTGAGTACCTTTTCATATACCTGTTGGCCATTTGTATGTCTTCTCTGGAAAAATGTCTATTCGCTTCCTCTGCCCATTTCTTAATTGGATTGTTTGTTTGTTTTGTTATTGTGTTATATGAGTTCTTATATATATTGGATATTAAACTCCTTATCAGATATGTGGTCTGCAAATATTTTCTCTCATTTGGTAGTATGCCTTTTCATCTTATTGGTGGTTTCTTTCACTGTGCAGAAGCTTTTTAGTTTGATGTAGTTCCACTTGTTTATTATTGCTTTTGGTGTTAAATCCAAAAAATCATTGCCAAGATTGATGTCAGGAGTTTCCTAAAAATCCTTCTAGTAGTTTTATGGTTTTAGGTCTTATGTTCAAGTATTGAATCCATTTTGAGTTGGTTTTTGTGTCTGGTATAAGATCATGGTCCAGTTTCACTCTTTTGCATGTGGCTGTCCAGTTTTCCCACCACCATTTAAAGAATAGATTATCCTTTCCCCATTGTATATTCTTGGCTCCTTTGTCATAAATTAATTGAGCATAGATGTATAGGTTTATTTCTGGACTCTCTATTCCATTCTATTGATTTAGGTATCTATCCCAAACCATACTGTTTTGATTACTACAGCTTTGTAATATAGTTTTAAATCAGGATATGATGTCTCTAGCTTTGTTCTTATTTTTCAAGATAGCTTTTGCTATGTGGAGTCTTTTATGATTCCATACAAATTTTAGGATTTTTTTTAAATTTCTGTGGAAAATGCCATTGGAATTTTGATAGGAGTGCACTGAATCTATAGATTGCTTTGAGTAATACGGACATTTTAACAATATTAATTCCTCTGTTCATGAACACAGAATATCTTTCCATTTATTTGTGTCTTCTTTAATTTCTTTCATCAATGTCCTATTGTTTTCGATGTATAAGTCCTTCATTTCCTTGGTTAAATTTATTCCCAGAGAGTTTATTCTTTTTAATGCACTTGTGAATTGGATTTTTTTTAAATATCTCTTTCCAATAGTTATTGGTGTATAGAAACACAATTGATTTTTGTATATTGATTTTGTATCCTGAAACTTTACTGAAATTGTTTATTAGCTCTAACAGTTCATGTGGAGTCTTTAGGGTTTTCTATATGTGAAATCATATCCTCTGCAAATAGTGAGAGTTTTACTTATTCCTTTTCTATTTGTATGGCTTTTACTTCTTTTTCTTACCTAATTGTTCTAGTTAGGACTTTCAGTACTATACTGAATAAAAGTGGTGAGAGTCGGGGCTCCTGCGTGGCTCAGTTGGTTAAACGTCTTTCAGCTCAGGTCATGATCCCCCGGTTTGTGGGTTTGAGCCCCGCATCAGGCTCTGTGCTGACAGCTCGGAGCCTGGAGCCTGCTTCAGATTCTGTGTCCCCCTCTCTCTCTGCCCCTCCCCGACTCATGCTCTGCCTCTCAGTCTCTCAAAAATAAATAAATGATAAATAAATAAATAAATAAATAAATAAAAATAAAGTTTATATAGAAAAGTTAAAAGGCCCAGAATAGCCAGCACAATACTGAGGAACAAAGTCAGAGAACTGACACTACCCAATGTCAAGACTTATTACAAAGCTTGCTTAGGTCAGCATGGTGCTGATAAAAGAATAGACACGTAGTTCAGTGGTACAGTGTAAAGAGCCCAGAGTAGACCTACACAGATAAAGTCAACTGATCCTTGACAAGAGAACAAAGGTAATTCAGTGGAGAAATAATAATGTTTTCAGCAAAATGTGCTGAAACAATTGAATAATTATCGGCAAAAATAAATAAATCTAGACACAGACCTTCCACCTTCCACAAAATATTAACTAAAAATTTAAAAATGTGGATCTAAATATAAATCACAGGGGCGCCTGGGTGGCTCAGGCGGTTGAGCAGCCTACTTTAGCTCAGGTCGTGATCTCATGGTCTGTGAGTCTGAGCCCCGCATCAGGCTCTGTGCTGACAGCTCAGAGCTTGGAGCCTGCTTCAGATTCTGTGTCTCCCTCTCTCTCTGCCCCTCCCCTGCTCATGCTCTGTCTCTCTCTGTCTCAAAAATAAATAAAAACATTAAACGATTTTAAATATAAATTACAATACTATAAAACTTCTAGAAGCAAACCTCAGAGACCTTGAGTTTTATGATGAGTGTTTAGATATGATACAAAAACCAGAATCCATAAAATAAAGTGCTGTCTTGATTAAAATTTAAAACTTCTGCTCTGTGAAAGGCACTTTTAAGAGAATCAAAACACAAGCCACAGACTGGGAGAAAATATTTGTAAAACACATATCTGATAAAGGACTTGTTTCCAAAACATACAAAGAACTCTTAAAACTCAACCATAAAAAACCAAACAACCCAATTAAGAAATGGGCAAAGGATCTGAACTAACGCGTCACCAAAAAAGCAGACACACAGATGGCAAATCCTTATGAAAAGATATGCAACATTGCATGTGATTAGGGAATTGCAAATTAAGGCGACAATGAAATAACACTATGCCCCATTAGAAGCAAAAATTTAAACAGACAGTAGCAAACACTGACAATATTGTGAGAGTGTGGAACACAAGGAATTCTCATTCTTTCCTGTTGGAAATGGAAAGACAGTTTGAAAGACAGTGTGGCACTTTCATGCAATGCTAATGGTAGTCTTACAATCCAGTCCAGCAATCATGCTCCTGGCTATTTTCCTAGGTTTTACTCAGTTGAATTGACAACTTATGCCCATACAAAATCTGCATGCGTATGTTGATAGCAGCGTATTGATAATTGCCAAAAACTGAAGGATATCCTTCAATAGGTGAATGGATAAATAAACTGTGGTACATCTGTAAAATGGAATATTATTCAGCAATAAAACCAAGTGAGCTACCAAACCACAAAAAGGGAGACTGTATGATCCAATCATATGACATTCTGGAAAAGGAAAAATTGTATAGATAGTAAAATAATCAGAATTTTCCAAGGGGTCTACGATAGGAGAGGCACAAAGGATTTCTAGGGCAATAGAACTGTTCTGTAGGATGCTGTAAGGTGGACACATGAGAATGCTTTTGTCAAAATACATGGACCTTAAAAACACAAAGAACATTAATAATACAATATTTTTTAATGTTTACTCATTTTGAGAGAGATAGTGCAATCTGGGGAGGGGCAGGAGAGATGGGGACAGAGGCAGTATCTCCACACTGACAGCAGAGAGCCTGATGCAGGGCTTAAATGCACAAACCTCAAGATCACAACCTGGGCTGAAGTTGGACGCTTAACCGACTGAGCCACCCAGGCGCCTCGATATGATATTTTAAAAAAATCACTTAGAAGGTTTGGGGATGCTAGGAAGGAATTCAGACTGTGACAAGAGCAACTAACTGTATGAAAACATATGAAACAATCTCGCTGCAGGGCTGGAGGAGACAGGTGCTGATGTAAGTAACTCTGGTAGGAAGAGGAGTCTATAAGACTAACGGCACTTAAGAACTATATTCATTCGGTTGATGAAGTTTTCTCCCACTGGGCTATCTGTTACCAATTTCCTTACTGCTACCCATATATACTGGAATTGAACAATTGAACAAGTGGATGGCAGATGGTGGGGGCCAGATTTTTCACTGCTGCAATGGGAGTTTACAGATAAGTAACCAAAGGAGGCCTGAATGATCCACGTGATAATGGAGTAGAGCTGGAGACATCAGAATGAGCTCATGTTTAACTTACTATAAATACAGATAGTTAAATAGAACATAATCGCAGATATGTTTATATACAACAGGTTAGTTTACATATGTACATTTCTGTGCTGTTAGCTGAAAAGCCCCCAAATAAATGATAACCCACTAGCAAAAAGCATACTTAGTGCTCAGATCTTGTTTTTTAATAACATTCTCCAATAAAAGGAACCAAGTCTCCTCAGAGAAATGACTGAATATTGGACTAAGACAGAAAATATACAAGATGTGCCTGAAGCATTTTTAGAGGCAGTAAGTAAGGAAGTAAGGAAACAAACACACGCAGCAAGTAAGGAAATGTTGAAACACACGCACGCATGCGCGCATTGATGGGGGTATGTCAAAAGTACACAGGAGTTAACAAAAAAGAGCTCCTAGTGGCCAAAGCTAGAACAATTTGAGCAACAAAGTTAATAAAGTAGTATTGTATTATAATCCAAAGTATAAAATGAATATCCATGAATCTGAACTGATACAAATACATGATCAAATAAATGAATAAATGTGGAAGAAAAAACAAATCTCCCATGCAAAAGAATTCCAAATATTTTATGAAGGTACTCCACCTTCAAGGAGAGAGAGTGCATCTTCTCACTCTTTAGATCAGGGTGTGTATAGTATGATTTCCTTCCAAAGATGGAGGCAGTGTGAGAAGCTTTACAGTGGAGAAAGCTGAAAAATGCTACCTCAACCAGGTGATCAAGGTCAACATCGACATCAACATACAGGTAGGGTAATAAGTACCCTTGATATTATGTGATAAGAATGGCACTTCACCTGTGCTATCTTCCTCTCAGGAACCCATTATCTCAATTTTATCATGAGAAAAACATCAAATTGCAATAGTGGGTAACCTATGAAATACCTGCCCAGGATGCCTCAAAACTGTCAAAATCATCAAGAACAAGGAAAGTCCAAGAAACTGCCATAGCTTAGAGACAGGACAACTGAATGTAATGTGCTATCCTGAAACAGAAAAAGGACACTTGGTATAAACTAAGGAAATATGAAAAATATGGACATTGCTTAATAACAAGGTTATCAATATTGGTCCCTCGATTATAACAAACATACCATGCTAATGCAGGATATTAATAATAGGGAACACTGGGCATAAGATATATAGATATCCTCTGTATTCTCTTCTCAGTTCTTCTATAGTCTAAAACTTTTCTAACAAATACTCTATTTAAAATTCCACTGGGAGAATTTAACCAGAACCCAAGTAGACAACTGTTGTCCCAAGGCTTCCCTTCATTCACATTCTGGAAATTCCCTATGCCTACTTCCTTTGTTGGATTCCCTGTGTCCTAGACCGTGTCCTTCTTCTGTCATAGTTTATTCCCTCATATTGTTGGAGTTTATTGTCCAGTAGCTTTCTGACAAAAAGTACATGGAAGGTAAATCTTACAAAATGTGTGTATTTCAAAATATCATTGGTTGCTCATAGAATTTTAGGTTGGAAATCACTTGCACAAATTGTCAAGCACTTGTACTTTGTCTTCTTCTAGATGGCTGTTAAGAAGTTGAAAATCATCCTAATTCTGGATGCTTTGAACTTGACCTCTTTTATCTCACTGGAAGATTTAGGGATCTACTTAATTCATTCCTAGTTATTTGTCATTTTTCATTTATCATATCAGGCACTTGGTGGTCCCTTTCAATCTGAAGTTCATGTCATTCGATTATAGGAAAATACCTTGTATCAGTTCTTTGATAATTTCATCTCCCTGTCTCCTTTGTACATTTTTTTTTCTTATGGAACTTCCATTATTCACACGTTTCACTTCATGGGTTGCTTTGTAATCTCAATTGTTTCCTGTTTTCCTTATCTTTGTCTTTTCGTTGGACATTTTGTGAAATTTCCTCAGCTTCATCTTCCAACCCTCTGTTAATAAAAAAATAATAATAATACCCTAGTCTTATTGGTAGAATATATGGATATGGGGTGTGTGTGTGTGTGTGTGTGCGTAAAACTCTTTCCTCAATCTGTTCTGTCTCTGTTTCTCCCCTCAATCTGTTCCCATCCATCTGTTTTCCCCTCTATTTTCCTCTCTTTTTCTTTTCCTTACTTGTTTTCTTCCCCTCTCTGATTTCCCTTTCTTTGGTTTTTCTTACTCTGTTTTCATGCTTCTTTCTCTTTTCATGCTTTCTTTTTCAATGTCTGTCTCTGGTTCCCACATGTTTTGTTGTCTCTTTCTGCCCTTCCTCCTGATACACACTTATTTCTATTCCCTGATTTTCTTTTTCTCCCATCACTGTTTTGCCTCCCTTTCTTGTCTCTCCCACATCGGTTCCAGCTCCTCCATCTGTCTCTCTTTTCCTGTTTCTTTACCTCATTTGATTTCTGTTTCCTCTCTTCCCCGTAGATTTACACCCTCATTACTTCACTGTTCCTCTCCTGTCCCTGTATTCTCCCTTTTTCTCATTTTCTCTGTTTAACCATATTTCTCTGACTCCTCCTCTTTTATTCTATCTCCTACCCCTATCCTACCATTTCTATTTCCATCCTATTCTCTATTCATAATTTCTATATCACTTCTTCTCTGTTTGTATTACAACCAATTTTTAAAATATCTTACTTATTTCTGATTATTCTCTAAAAATGTGTATAGCATCTATGTCTTGTTTTATGGATGCAGTATATTCTTTTATTAATGTTTATTTATTTTTGAGAGAGAGAGAGAGAGAGTGGGAGCACTTGCAAGAGCAAAGGAGTGGCAGAGAGAGAGGGAAAGAAGGAGAATCCCAGGCAGGCTCCACACTGTCAGTGCAGAGCCCAACTTGGGGCTCAAACTTACGAACCATGAAATCACGACCTAAGCCGAAATCAGGAGTTGGATGCTTAACCAACTGAGCCACCCAGGTGCCTATATATTCTTATCTTTGAGAATGTTACGATTTTATTTGGAGTTGTTTCCCCCACACACACACACCATGGGCACTCTATTTTGCCTATGAGCTTCCATATTCATTTTTCCTGTTTTCTTGTTGGGTTTAATCTCTGTTTTCACATTAGATGCTTTCTGGTGCTGCCTTCTGGTGCTGCATAGCCTGATAGTCTGTCCCTATCCATTTCTAATTAGGAATTTCACTAAAAAGCTGATTGTGAGCTATGTGTGTAAGAATAGGACTCATTAACATGTGGGTTTCACTGAAGGGTGGCAGAGCAGGATTTGGCCAGTGTTTGGAGAAATCCACAATATCAATATCTGTAGGCATTTTTCTTTAGTCATAAAAAGAATCTTCCCTAAAAATAAAATTTTCAATCCTCTATATACAGTGTATCAGCCAAGATAATAGATTCTGGTACCTAGTTAAAGAGAAGACCTCTAGGTTTCACCATTTATCATGTTGACTTTCATTTAAGCTCCTATTTTCTGTATAGAAACTCACTTTTTTCTCAACTGTGCCAGGGTACAGAGGAAGCTATTTGCTTAATTATTTCTAAAGAATAAATAACCAGTGGTATGTTGGAAGATACTGTTTTGGCCTGGATTCCCCCAAAAGAAGAGCCTGAAACTAGGCATAATAAAAGGTTCAGAAAACAAAATTATATGGGAATCAGGAAAGGATATGGGAAAATAATGAGCAACGATGAAAATATAAATTGGACAAGTAGTAGCAAAAAAGCACACCCAATACACCAAGGTTAGATTTAATGATGAATTCTTCATAATGTTTATGTAATAATTCCAATGTTGACAATGTTGCAGAATATAAAAATCTGTAAGTTTCCTACTTATTTCATGAAGCTGTCACAAATGACATAAAGGAGGCTGGATATTAAAAGAATGAAAATTAGATTATGTAAGGGTTTACTACTAAAATGGTTTAGGATTAGGGATTAGCCGAATGTGTGAGTCAGTCAAGATCCTAAATAGGCCTTTGATAAGACACCCATTCCTTTTGTAAACTTCATACGCTAGGAATGGAGAGCTCTTTTCTTAACATGATAAACAGCCAGTCTTAAATCAACATTCAGTATTCCCTTAACAATAAAATATTGGAAATATTCCCATTAAAGGTAGGAACAAGATGTGAATGCAGGCCATGACTAAAACTTAATTTGGGTCTGGAAACTCAAAAGAGTTCATGGATTCATAATCACTGTGGTATAAGAAGGTAACTACTTATGAGGGTCAGCTCCTTCTGATTATGTCATTACAGTGCTCCTGAGGAGCTCTATTGTCATTGAAGCAAATTCTCTGAACTCTCTAGGACTTTCTAAAACTACAGAGGAAAGAGGTGACACTCAGGAATTTAGTGAAGTACTGTTTACAGTGTGGAGTGGGAGGTCATCATGTGTCAAGTCTGAGAGGCTAGCCACAGTAATTCCACGATTGTTGGCTTTACACACACATTCCAAATACTCCCCAAGCCCTAGTGGAAGCATGATTAGAGGTGTCCTCATATGATAGAACAGCATCCCTCATTGGCGTCGTGACTTGTGGATAGTTTTCACGTATGCTTCAAAGAAATTCTTAGGAGAATTTTTGAGGGTAGAGTAGGGAAATATTAATACCTTTTCCATGGATTTCAATAGGAGTAGTCAACAAAATGGAAACAAGATTTGAGAACCGATATCAGTGGTGGACAGTTCATGAGATCTTTGAGTTAGGAGATCTGGGTTCAAGACCATCCATTATTTACTATCTCATGTAGGATAATTAAGTTACAGCTCTTTCTTGGATGAGTTGTCAAACAGGCCAACATCTGCCTCACACAACTCCAGAATCAACTGGGAGGAAAAGGCTCTTCAAACTGAAACCTATGTGCTCATATTTCTGAAAAAACCAGGACACGGTTCATCGGAAATGTTTTCTTCTTTGCCGCCATCAATGCTAACAGAGCTTTCAAACTTTTGGGAGACCTGGGTCAGAGCTAGGACTGCTGAGGCTGTAAAAGCCTATAGTGTAAGGCCACGAGGGACTCTGCCTACCTGGATGGACTAAGATCTACAGATTAAGGAGGAAGGTCTTTGGGTTCAGCAATAAATCGAAGGACATAATGATTTTGTATAGGGGATCCACTGACACCACAATTCATAGGTTGGGCCCATGCTAGATTTTTTTCATGAGTCCAACAATCCTTAAAGGAATAATGATTACCCACACCATTTATTAGAGTGTCATAGGAGAACTTTTAGCTTCAAGATTCAGTCCCTTCAGTTCTGAGTTTCGTGCTCTGTAACCCTGGGAGATGTTGACCATCCACTGATATTGAAGAGTAGAGACAGAGCACAAGTCATGTGGGTATGGCATGTGTAGACCTCTTCACAGGGAAAACTAAAGAAGCATGAAGCATAAAAGTAGTTCCAGTTAAGTATATCCACTAGATTCTATTTTGAATATGATACTATTTCTGTGCATTAACATGTTACCTTTTGTAGGCCATCTTAGCAGCTCTGCCAACCTTGTTTCCAAGCTATAACCACAGTGGAAAGATTTAGGAGGCATAAGTTAAAGTTCAAAATATGAAATACGGGGCACCTGGGTGGCTCAGTCAGTTGAATGTCCGACTCTTGGTTTCGGCTCAGGTCGTGATCTCACAGTCATGAGTTCAAGCCTGGCATCAAGCCTGCTTAGGACTCTCTCTCTCTCTCTCTCTCTCTCTCTCTCTCTCACTCCCTCTCTGCCCCTTCCCTGCTCACTCTCTCTGTATCTCTCTCTCAAAAAATAAACTTAAAATAATTTAAAATAAAAAATGTGAATTATGATACACTAACTTAAGAAAATTTTTATAAGGTCAGATTTAGTTAGTACTGTCTTGGTTGATATTTTGTATCCTGAAGGGTGTTGTTGTTGTTGTTGTTGTTGTTGCTGTTGTTGTTGTTGTTGTTGTTGTTGTTTTTCTAACTTGGATAACGGTTTCTATGTAATGGTCATCAGCTCTTTGCTGAAGGTATGGTGCACCTAGTCTTTTAGTAATGTGTAGTAGAAAATGATCATTCAACACTTTCTGTAGAGTAGCTAGAGCAAACAGTATGAAATGACTTCAGGAGGCAATTTTACAGTGAAGATTGTGTTGAATAAACAAACTGCCAAGATCAATAAGTCAATATATAAGTTGTGTATAGTTTTGTTGAAGTTAAAGTCTAAGAACATATTTGCACCAAACTACAGTTTTTACATGCTTGTCCATTGCTTAGTTTACTTTGACCTATAGAAACACAAATTGTGTTTTATTTTGCTATAATCCCTTTTAAAAAATAAACGTGCCTATACATTTAGTAATATGGTATCCACTCTTTATGTTATTTTATACTGTTCTAATGTAGTAAGTGAAATCCTTCCATCTTATTTTCAGTATTAACATTCCTCCAGAATGTATTTTAATTTCATAATGCTTCACCTGCATGTACATATGTATTCCATTCTGTACTAAATGTTTCAATAATTCTCTTATATAGTAGAAAATGAATAACTGTCCTGTTTTGGAAGATTGCTAAAGGATTGGAATACTCATTTTGAGGCCACTAGAATAATTTTTAATTATTTTTAATTCATCATTATTTTAAACCATGGTAGATTTTAAATGGTTAAATTCAAATGTGATATGAGGGTTACTCAAATCTATTGGAATTTGCACATCTATAGGAATAAAATACCCACAAGTTAAAATATTTTTCTTTTATTGTTGCTCAGATATTTAAAATTGAAAAAAAAATACTGCCCTTATTTACAGAAAAACATGTGCATATGCATCATGCTTTCTTTATGGTACTTCTATAATTAGCATATTTTACTATGAACTCTGGGTGCACTTTATTCTTTAAGTAATTTTAAATAAAACTCTCTATCACAAATATCCACATTAACTCAATTTACAGTGAATTCAGGTGTTTCCCACTATTTTCCAGAAATATAATTTCAATTATAGACCCCTTGTGTTTTAGAGGTCTTCTACACCAGTTTGTAGCAGACAGATCATTTAATACCAATAACAGAATGCTGCATCCTGGAATTAAACATTATTAGTTTTACTCACTGCTGGCACTCAATATTCTTCATATGCCTTTAGTTCTCTTCTTGAGTGGCCAGGACTGGAAACCCTGGGAAGGAGCTTCACTTCCAAGATTCCCTTGCCAGCAGGGTATTGAGTTTATTGAAGATCCCACCAATGAGATGTATTTTCATGCTCTACTCTGTGACCATGGGTGCAGGTGGATTTCCCAAGCACGAGTTTTTGTAGCTGCATTCACCATTGTGGATGCCATGAAGGGGTTCTGAAACCTGTGGCAGATTTCTGAAGATTGCTGACTGGCAGCAACGCTGTCTGTCTATAGCCCTAACCCGAAAACCACTGACTTTTGCTACTTTAGGCTTTCATTGGTTTCATAACACCTACTTATAACCTAGAGTGGTCTCTTTTTCTTATTAAACACTAAACACAAATGACCATGAAAAAATGCTAAGTACCGAGTAGCATTTAGTGCCAGAGAAGTCGACCACCTGGAAAGGCAGATCAAGTTAAGGCAGAGAGAAGCTAGCAGACATGGAAAGTTTAGAGTCTAGAAGCATAAGGACAAGTTGGGGTGGTGAGCAAGGTCAGCACATTCTGATCTTGTAGAGGTAGTTAGTTTTTTATCCATTTATACTGTTTGCAGCATCTGGATTGCTCATGATGATAGAAAGTAAATGCCAACAAGTAAATCCCACTTCATTCAGGGGATGAGAAAAAGGCTTAGTTACCTAGTTTCCACATTTCCACTCAGTAGGTCAGTCACACCCCCCCCCCATCCATCTGGCAGCATTTTTCACCTAATAAGTCACTTAATAAGCAAGTCACTTAATCTGAAGGCAATTCCCACCACCTAATCAGGGAGTTGTGATTAACAAGTGATTTCCGGCATGTGAAAGTGCCCAGCATAGAGCAGATCCAAAGCAAGACTAAACTGCTCAGGAAACCTAAGCAAATAAATTAATTTAGTAAGCCTGAGTAATGAATGCTGGTTTTTATAAAGAATTCTGCTGCCTTGTGGAACTAGGAAATCCAGATCTGGCTCCTGTCACCACTTACCGTGCAGATGACAGAACATTAAGATAGTTTTAGCACCTAGAACTAAAATGTCAATTTTTTACTTGCAACTAAATCTGGTATGCAACACTGTTCACTTCATCCTTGTTTTTATGCTGTGTCATGTTAGTTATTAAAAAAATATATTGGACTGAGACAAAATACAATCCATCCTATCTCTCTAACTGAATGAACCCATAAAACCTGTACAGAATGCCTGGAGCAGCTGTTTGAAGATTCCAAAAGCGTAAAATGGCAGGCAGATTAGACAAGACCAAAATTTGGAATACTATGGAACCAGTAATGAATTCTTGTGTTCTCCAGTATCCCCCAGCCTGGACTCAAGACAGCCTAAAACCCAGAGGTGGATGTTGACACAGAATGAGCTATAGGAGAAATCCTCCAGATCTGATCTAAGACATGAGAAAGGCATCTCTGAGACCTCAGGGACAGTTGAGAAAATTCCTTACTTTTCTTTCTTTTTGTCTTATTTTTTGGTTCTCTCATATCCCATTTCCATGGCAATGACAGTAGGGACAGCCAGCGCAGCAGAGACCTGCAGGTGTCTTAAATTCTGAGGGAAGGGGATGTTACTCTCCAATGAGAAGACCTGTGGTTTCATGAGATGCCAGAGGCCGAGCTGTCCAACCAGCCTGATGGCAGGGCCCAGGTGGTGGATGGTTCTGGACTGCAGGGCGACCCACCGACAGTGAAGCTTCTTGGACTCCTGCTTTTAGGTAATTTGGCCTTAATAAAAGTACAATAAAAAAATTGTCTGTTGGGGAATTGCCCTCGACAGGTCCCCTGGGAAAGGAACCATTGGGGAAGGAAATAAGGTTCCGCAAGGAAATTGTGCGGCCCTACATCTAGCCCTCGCCACCCCCTATAAAGACTCTTTTACCCAAAAGAAGGATAACCCCATACATTTCCCAGCCAAGGAAGGAATAAATGGATTTAAAAGCCCCACTCTGGGGGCTCCTGGGTGGCTCAGTCAGTTGGGCGTCCGACTTCAGCTCAGGTCATGATCTCGCGGTCCGTGAGTTCGAGCCCCGCGTTGGGCTGTGTGCTGACAGCTCAGAGCCTGGAGCCTGTTTCAGATTCTGTGTCTTCCTCTCTGTCTGACCTTCTCCCATTCATGCTTTGTCTCTCTCTGTCTCAAAAATGAATAAACGTTAAAAAAAATTTTTAAAAAAAGCCCCACTCTGGCAAAGAAGTGTATCTATGGGCACAAGTTACTCCAACCCCTAGGCCCACTTGGCCCCCAGGAGGCATTCTAGATGATGATTGAACCTAGTCGGTTAAGCTACAGAATGTTTCATTAGTTCCTAGGTGCATTGTCTCTCTGAGAATGCATAAGGCATGGGTTCCTAAGGCCCTCTTGGTTCCCTCCTGAAACCTCAGACTGAGGTGAACACTTTTGTTCCTCAAGCCACAAGTGGTTCAGGGAAACAAGTAAGAGGTCATGTCCCTGTAACTGTTCCGCTTGAGGTGTTGAGAGATAAATGACCTTTCATGAAAACAGCAAAGCAAATGCTTTATAGATTATAGATAAACATAGATACAAAATGAAAACAATGAAAGAAATTAATCAATAAGCAAAGGGCAGGAAGGAACGTTACAAGAAAATAACCATGTTGTTCCTTAATGGGTGATTACACAAAGGAACATTTTTAGAATTAGGTAATGCCAGAAAACAAAGATGACACATGCTACAAGGAAATTGCAAACACATATAATGCCACGCTTGCCCCAATAAAGCAGCCAGTCTAACACACTGCTGTTGTCTGTGTCCATTTTATTTTTGTTTTATTTTATTTTCACTTTTTTGCCAATGCCGTTCATCCTTCGGGACCCCCTGGACCTGCTGGAGCTGGATTCCGGCAATGAGAGTGGGGTGAACTCCCATTGCTTTTTTATTCTCTGTTCTCCTACCTCTTAGCTGAAATATGGTTGAGCTGTGGAAAGTGTACAGCAGAATAGGGAAGATAAAACCCTGGATTTCTGTCTGGAGGACTGAAAAGGGAGCCACAGAAGACCAAAATGTAATAGATAAATCATGGAGGTGGAGGAGTTGGGTAAGTGACCCCTGTAAGTTTATGAACTCCTGGGCTCATTCCCAAGCTGCACATACATGAATCTGATCCTAAATAGCCCACCAACAGTTGTTCAGTTAAGAACTGAATGAAGAGATATAGGCCACTGCCCATGTCCCAAACTGGCCGCTGGGTGGCACACATTCAAGACAGACCTACATAGCTTTGCAAAGGCTTTAAAAATGGAACTGATGTTGAAACCACGGGAGACTGCTTGGATCTTGCAACATGAATCCAACCAATCAATTGCCTAATAAAACAAAATACCAACATTCTCCATAGGACTTAAACAAGACCCAGAATTTTATAATATAATTTTCAAAGTGTTCATGATACAATCCAAGATTATTCAGCATGTGAAGAAACAAAATCTCAACTCACACGGGAAAAGACAATCAACAGATGCCAGTGCTGAGATGACACAAGTATTGGAACTATCTAACACAGACTTTAATGCATATGTTATAAAAATTCTCTGGAAAGTAAGGGGAAATACTCTTAGAATGAGGAAAGATAGAAAACATCAGCAAATAAATAGAAGATACAGAGGAAAACCAAATGGAAATTTTAGAACTAAAAATAAACTTTTTGAAATTCACTGGATGAACTCAGTAGTCAAATGGAGGTGACAGAGGAAAGAGACAATTAACTTGAAAATAAAACAATAATGGAATTATCCAGATCAAATAACAAAGAGAAAAAAAATTGAAAAGAAAAATTTTGCAGGGACCTGAATGATAATACCAAAAGGTCTAACATTTATGTCACTGAAGAAACCGAAAGAGAAGAGAAAGATGCAGTACAAAAAAAGCATCTGAAGATAATGTATTTGAAGAAAATTTTCCATATTAGGTGTAAGACATAAATGTACAGAATCAAGAAGCTGAGCAAAGTACAGACAGGATAAACAAAAAAATCCATATCCAGGCACAACATAACCAATTTTTTTTTAAACTAAAGGCAAAGAAAATGTCTTAAAAATAGCCAGAGAAAAATAGCGTATTATCTACAGAGAAACAGTAATTTTAATAATTGGATTTCTCATCAAAAACCATGGAGAAAGCAAGCAAAAGTGAACTACCAATTCTCAAGTGCTGAAAGAAAAGAACTGTCAATCCAGAATTCAACATGCAGCAAAATATCTTCCAAGAATGGAGATGAAATAAGGCATTATCTGCTGAGAGAAAACGAAGAGAATTCTTTTCCATCAAACCTACACTAAAAGAGTTACGAAAGAAAGTTCTTCAGATGGAAGGAAATAGTATCAGAAGGAAACTTGGAACTTCAGGAATGGAAGAAGAGCAACAGAAATGGTAAATATCTGGGTAATTCTAATAGATTATTTCTCTCCTCTTGAGTTCATTCAAATATGTTTGATGGTTGAGAGCAACTTATGATGGGGTTACATCCTGATAAAGCCATAAGTTGAGAATATCATAAGCCAAAAATGCATTTAATACACCTAACCTATCAAACATTGCTGCTTAGCCTAGCCTACTTTACACATATTCAGAACACTGACATTAGCCTATGGTTGGGCAAAATCACCTAACACAAAGGCTATTTTATAATGAAGCATTGGATATCTCACGTAATTTATTGAATATTATACTGAAAGCGAAAAACTGAATGGTTGTATGGTTCCAGAATGGTTGTAAATATATTGGTTGTTTACCCTTGTGATTGTGTGGCTGACTGAGAGCTGTGGCTTGTTGCCACTGCTCAGCCTTATGAGAGAGTATTGTAACACATAGCGCAAGCTGTGAAAAAATCAAAATTTAAAATTCTAATTATGGTTTATGCTAAATACATACTGTTTTCACACCATCGTAAAGTCAAAAAAAATTGCATGTTGAACTATCATAAGTGAGAGACCATCTATACTATCTGATGGAGTTTTCAATATTAGGTAGATATAATACATAAGACAGCTATAATGCAAAGAGAAGAGGGTGAAACCTATATTATTATATTGTTTCTACTTTCTACTTGATGTGATAAGATACTGATTTTAAGTAGACTGTGAAATGTTAAGTAGGTATATTATAATCCTTAGATTAGCCAATAAAAAAATTCTATACAAAGAGACAGAGTAAAATGCACAATAGGTGGAATTAAACACCAAAAAGTTCACATAACCCTAAAGAAATAGAAAAGAGGAACCATAATAAAAAGGTAACAAACAGAAAATAAATAATTAAAATGGCAAAAATACTAACATTATATTAAATGTCAATGGTCTAACCACATAAATTAAAAGACAGAGATTGTTAAAGTGAATAAAAATATGTGACAATACTATATGCTGTCTGTAAGAAACTCACTTTATAGTATAGGTAATCTAATAGTAAAAATATGGAACAATGTATATCATGCAAACAATCCTAACTTTAATGGGAAAATGTTTCTAATGAACAATAGCCTTCAGAGAGCCTGGGAATAAGGACCTGGAAATGGCAGGAACTCCAGAGGTTGAATGGTTAGTGAGGGCCGTGGTCAGAGCTATGATCCCATAGAACTGAACCATCACCTTATGCTGTAATTATGTGGCCATGTGAAGCTGGAAGCTGGCTGAAATAGATGGTTTAGCCATGGTCTCTCAAGACAGCAAACCAGTTTGGACTTGTTCCCACCATCTCATCTTTCCAAAAGACTTCCTCTTTGAAGATAAAACAACCTTTTTTTCCCCAGGATTTGAAAAACTAGTGTTATCTATGGGCGAAAAAAATGCTACTGCACCCAGTCCCTTTCACCCCTGCCTTCCTGAGCCTTACGTATCTGTTTGCCCAAGGCACTTCATTTTGATATGCTTCCCCCCTGCAGAGGCTGCGCTGCCTCTTTCCTGAAGTTTATTGTTGCCATGCTTTGACTCCATTTCCCTCTGTATTTTTGATCCTCGTATTTATACCTCTATCTTCTAAGGAGAAAGGTTAATCTGTATTAATGAGAGAATACAGAATTCTTTTAGGTCCTTTCCCTCTTCCTCCCCAAAATGTCTTGACCTGGGTCTTGCTTGATTCAACATGTTAGGAATGATAGGCATTTTAAGTAGTTTAGGGTAGAATATCAGTGTAGGTAACAGCTGGGTTAACCTTCTCCTACTGTCATAGAGAACTATCCCTGAAAACATTAGAAACAAAACACCAGCTTCCTGGGGAGGAGAGAAGCCTCAGCGAGACTATGCCTAGTTCTAATGTTGTTCAGGTCCAGAAGGCTGGACACAGTATATTATGGGGGTAAAAGAATGAACTGCTACCAAAAAAACCATCGTACGTAAGAAATGCTTTTGCTAGAGATCTGACCTGTTAGAAGTTCTTAAGATTTGAGGTTGAATAAAACTTAGAGATGTTGATAGAAATCATAGAGATGAAAAAACTTACATCAAAATAAATTAGTTGACAAAGAATGGCATTAGCATGGACTATTGCTTTCTCCAATGACAGTTTTGCTAAAAGCATTGGTCATTTAGACATGGAAATTAAACTACCTGCCCTTTCTAGCCATTTGTACTGACATTATTCTGATTGGAGCCTCTAGGCTTCTGGTTCAGGCTTAAAATACTGGCCTGAATTTTTACAGTTGTTGGGCTGGATATTTGGAAGGGAGTGAGGGAGAAGGTCATGAGCTGTACACATAGTCTCAAAATTAATCTTAAGAACTCATTAATTCCTTGCTCAATCTCCCACTGCCTTCTCACTGAACTCTGGAGACTATCTATATTCTTTAAACTGGCTTTCCCCCAAAGCAAACTGGCTTCACTGTCCTTTGAGGAGGTCATGCTCATGTGGAACCTTATTCTTTGTTTCCCCTGCTATTCCCCCCAGCATGGAGAATCAGGTTTTCTTTTGCCTTTCCCCAAATCTTATTTGCTTCTTTGAAAAGTCAGTCTCCTCTACACTGAGTCACAATATTTTTTCTTTCTTGTTTTTTATAGTACTGGTATATACCTGCCAAAATAAGAGGCACAGACTGTCTAAGGTTAATTATCTATTGTCTGTGTATATCTTGGGTCTGTAAGTGGATTTTAAATCCTTAGAAGCCATGGGCTCTGGCTTACATTTGTTTTCCTATTACTAAGGCAAAATAGTTGAAATGTACCTTGACAAAGTTCAAAAGCAAATGTGAGTTTACTTGTGAATACTTTCTAGCCCATAAATCATAGTTTTCCTTTGCATATGCACATTGATGCTCCTGGCATGCTTGTACCTTGATCAAAACACATGTTCCAAATACAGAGTAAAAGCAATGACTTTCTTGTTACAACATGGAAAGTTGACACTATGGCAATGTCATGGCTAATATCTGTGATTCACTGGAATGTTACAAGTATAGATAAAGAATCTTGGTGAATAGATTTGTTATTATGAACAGATGCTAATTCTGTCAGTAATTGGCAACAAAATTTTCTATATCCTTGTGGGCATTTTAGGTGACAAATATATGCTGAATACTTTGCTGATTGACTTGCACCAGATTTTTATTGCTACCTTAAGGTGTCCATTGGTTGCACTTAGATCCGTTTCTTTTCGTTTGTTGCAGGAAAACATTCGTAAGAATGAGCTTTTAATAAAAGTAGATGCTTTAAATAAAATGCTAATTATAAAATATTACACATTATAGAAACATGGAAAGAGTAAAAAAAGCATCCTTCTCTCCTCTAGCTCCAGAGACAACCACTATGGACAATTTCATACATGGGCTGGCAAACTAAAGCCTGTCCCCCTTTTTTTTTTTTTTTAATAAATAAATGTCATTGGAACACAGCCATACCTATTCATTTATGTATTGTCTAAGGCTTGGTTTGCACTACAGTGGTGAAACTAAGTAGTTGTGACAGACACTGTATGGCCAGCAAAGCCTAAAATATTTACTATCTGTTTTTTTTAAGGAAAAAGTTTGTCAACTTCTAATCTAATATGGCCTATACTGTTCTAGATTTTCTACAAATGTGCAAATATACATATGCTTTTTAAAAATCTTACTGACATGTTACATGTATACTAAAAATTGCACAAAAATTGTACAACTTGGTAAATTTTCAGAAAGTGAATATCCCCTAATAACCAGCATTCAGTTTAAGAAATAGGATATTACCAGCACCACAAAAGTCTCCCTCGTGCTCCTTTCTTATCACTACCATCTCTTAAAGGTAACTTTATCCTGATTTTGAAATTATCTAAAGTGGAATATACATTATGTGTTTTGTGCCTGGCTTCTTTTGCTTAACATTGTGTCTTAAGAATCATCCCTATTTTTGCATATGGTAACACTGTTCATTCCCATCACCTATAGCATTTCACGAGGCAAATATCCCATACTTACCATTCTACTGTTAGTGGACATTTTTAGAATTTTCACTTTGGGGTTTGTTGTAGACTCTGGGTCTGGAGTTCTCTCTTGTCCAGCAAGAAAGCAGGATGCAGGATTGAAAATGTGAGAGAGGCTAATGTCTGGGAGGAGACAAGAGTAAGGGTCCTTGCTCCATTTTTATTAGGATCAGAGGCTTATAAACATGATAGAAGGCTTATAAGCATGATGGATGTGCACAAAGAGACAAACCATGAACTCATGGATGTGGGGAAAAGGGGGTTTTGGAGATATGTGGTGTTAGGGGTTTGGGCCAATAGAAAACAAGATTCTCATGCTGGATGGAAGGTTGTTTACAGCAAACATGCAGCACCACCTCTGTTTATCTGAACTGGTCTAGGGGACAAGAAAGACAGAGCATGCTACCTCAGGGTCAAGAAGGCACCTTTCTTTTGCTAATTAGCTGCACTCTGGGCAACTTCGCCCTGCTGCCATCTATAGCCCTATTTACCTAATTGGTCCTTCCTTCCTGTGAAAGCAGCTTTCTGCTATTGTCCTATACCTTTGTCCTATACTGGGGGCCTCTGCCTCATTTACCTAATCTTATTTACCTAATCTTGGATGTTTTCATCCACAGGTTTCCTATTTCTATACCTTTGTCCTATACTGGGGGCCTTTGCCCCGTTTACCTAATTTTATTTACCTAATCTTGTTTACCCAAACTTGGGTGTGTACACCCTACTGCTTTCTAATTCTTTATGCCTTGTTAACCCATTGATGCAAGCTCAGGGAATTCCTAAGCTTATTCCTCAGAGGGGTTATTTTAAATAATGCTGAAATGAACATTTTAACGTGTCTTTGGGTGAACATATGCTGGCATTTCTCACACAAGCGTTTTTGAAATTGTTGACTAATGCAGTTCTGTAACAGCCTTCCATGTCAATCCACATAGAATTACTTTATTTTGTTATAATTGTATAATATTTAACTGTATGATATTCTATATCATATTTCCCCCTTATTGGTCATCCAGTCACGTGGTAGAGACTGCTAGTCGTTCCGTAAAATCTATTGTCTTTTTTTTTTCTATTATCCCTTTTTTCCTCCACATTTTTAGCTAGGCACATGACTTTCCAGAATAAGACTGTGCTTTCCAGTCTCCCTTGCAGCTAGATGTAGCCATGTGACTAAGTCCTGGACAATATAGTGTAGATAGAGCATCAAATAGCCGATTTTAGAACGCTTTCTAGGAGACAGGATGACTATACCTCTGCCTTTCTACCTCCCTTCCTCCATCCTGCTGTCTATAATCTCAGATTGCCATCTAATATATTGAGTTGAGGCCTACACAGTGGAGCCACAAGATATAAGGAATATGGGCCCTGAGATAATCAAGTGTTAGACTTATCCTGGGCTGTCTACCTGAGCTTTCACATGAGCGAGAAATGGATATCCCTCGTCTTTGAGCTACATTTGTTTTTCTGCCACTTGTAACTGAAATGAATTATAACACATGCAAGTTAGTTTCCAATTTTTGTGATTACACATCTTTCCATATATATTTTTTTTTCCGTGTCTATTTTGTAGGAAAAAATTACTACAGGTGGAATTGCTAGGTTAAAAATTAAGAACATTTTAAAGTGTAGGTGCTGCCAAACATTCTTCCAAAATGTTGTACCAACTATATTACCACTTACATTATGAGTGATATTTCCTCATTGAGTGTCAACTTGCCAGACCTCTTGTATTAAAGAAAAGAAGCAAAACAAAGCCAAACAAAAGGTGAAATGCTTGGATTCTTTCCTTCTTTTTTAATTTTTTTTCGTGTGTGTATATATTACAGGTTTTTGATTTGTGGTTATTATTAGGTTTGTATATAATATCTTATGCATATAGCAGTCTACATTAAGTTGATCACTTAAGTTTAAACTCATTCTTTTTTTTAAATTTTTTTTAACGTTTATTTATTTTTGAGACAGAGAGAGACAGAGAATGAACGGGGGAGGGTCAGAGAGAGAGGGAGACACAGAATCTGAAACAGGCTCCAGGCTCTGAACGGTCAGCACAGAGCCCGACGTGGGGCTCAAACTCATGGACCGCGAGATCATGACCTGAGCCGAAGTCGGCCGCTTAACCGACTGAGCCACCCAGGTGCCCCAAGTTTAAACTCAATCTAATAGCACTAAATTTTTACTCCTCCACCATTTTTTATATATATGATGTCATACTTTGCATCCTTCTGTTTTGTGAGTCATTTGACTGGTTTTTATAGATATAATTGATTTTACTGCTTTGTGCTTTAACCACCATACTGGTTTAATCTTCCACTTTTATAATGCTTGCATTTACCTGTGAAATTTTTTCTTTCTTGATTTTCTTACTCCTGATTATGGCCTTTTCTTTCTACTCAAACAATTCTCTTTAACAATTCTCATAAGGCTAGTTTAGTGGTGATGAACTCCTTTAACTTTTGTTTGTCTGGAAAACTCTATCTCTAATTCTATTCTGAATGATAATCTTGCTGGATAGAGCAACCAAGAAGGTTGCAGATTTTTTTCCTTTCAGTACTTTGAATATATCATTCCACTTGCTTCTGGTATGCAAAGTTTCTGCTGAAAGATCAACTGATAGCTGATTTTACATACAGGGATTTCCCTTGTATGTAACTGTTTTCTTTTCTCTTGATGCTTTTAAAATTCTCTTTTTATTACTACTTTTCTGCCATTTTATTTATTATTTGTCTTAGTATGGACCTCACTGGGTTGATTTTGTTGGGGCTCTCTATCCTTTCTGGATCTAGATGTCTGCTTTTATTCCCAGATTTGGAAAATCTTCAACTATTGTTTCTTGAAATAAATTTTCTGCTCCCTTCTCTCTCTCTCCTCTCATTCTGGGATCCCTATAATGCAAATATTATTACACTTGAGATGTTGCTGAGCTCCCTTAACCTATTATCATTTTTTATTCTTCTTTTTTTCTTTTTGCCGTTGAGCTTGGTTGCTTTCCATTACTATCTTCTAGCTCATTGATCCATTCTCCATCCTCTAATTTGATGTTGCTTCCCTCTAGTGAATTTTTAATTTCAGTTACTGAATTCTTCATCTCTGATTGGTTCTTTTTTTTTTTAATTTTCTATCTCTTTTTTGAAGATTACCCTGAGATCCTCCACTCTTTCTCAAGTCCAGTGAGTATTTTATGACCATTACTTTAAATTATTTATCAGGAATATTGCTTGTCTCCATTTCATTTAGCTCTTCTGCTGTGGTTTTATCCTTTTCTTTCATTTGGGGCATATCCCTCTGTCTCTCCATTTTGTCTAATTCTCTTTGTTTGTTTCTATGTATTAGGAAAGTCATCTATGTCTCCTGATCTTGAAAGTAGTGGCCTTATAAAGAAAAGTTTCTGGGAATACCTAGATGGCTCAATCAATTAAGCATCCTACTCTTGATTTCGGCTCAGGTCATGATCTCACAGTTTGTGAAATCAAGCCCTTTATTGTGCTCTATGCTGATAGCACAGAGTCTGCTTGGGATTCTCTCTGTCCTCTCTCTCTGCCCCCACCCCCGCTCATGTTCCCTCTCTCTCTCTCTCTCCCTCTCTCTCTCTCTCAAAATAAATAAGCTTTAAAAAATAAAAACGATAAAATATTTTTTTAAAAAAAAGAAAGAAAAAGAAACATTTCTATGTGCCCTGTAGCGCAATGTCCCCTGTTCATCAGAACCTGGTGCTCTAGGGATGTCTTCTATCTTCAGTCCAATATATTGCAATGGCCCAGTTTGCCTTTAGCAGGCACACTGGACAAGTTTGGTCCCTGTGCTGTTAAGGGGCCAGTCTTGGAATGCCATGGGTTTGTAGTTGTATGGTGTTAACAGTCAGACCAGATGCCTGCCCTCAGGCCATCTGCCAGAGCTGCAATTACCCAAACTTCAGGGCTCTTTCCCTGTGTTACCCCCTGAGTGGTTTTTATTGATGGGTGGGGCTAGCAGACCAGATGCCTATCCCCAGTCTGCTGTAGCTGCAGTTGCACCAGTGTGTGGTTATCTTCTCCTCTCCCCAGGGCAGGAGCCACTTTGGAGGGATACATCATGAGTGGGGCAGGTTGGATGGGATACATCCTTTGGAGAATGCCAGGGCAGGATATAGCAACTGTTAGCAAGGTCAGTGGGGAGTGTTACTGCTGGTTCCCACAAGTATCCAGCTATCTAGGCAAGAGGTAGAGGGTAAGGGAGGAAAAATGGCACCCACCTGCTCTTTTGTTATTGATAAAGTTTCCTAGAGATCCCTGCCCATCCAGTGAATGTTCTGAGATTAGTAAATAAATCTTCCTCATGTATACCCCAGGCACTTTTCAAACTTCTGCTCTTATGCTGTATCTTGGCAGGGTTGTTTTTTATACTGGCCCTTTAAGGGTGAGGATTAAGTTTCCTATCACCCACTAGCACTCCCAGAGTTAAGTCTGCTGATTTTTAAAGTATCTGTAGTTAGGCCCTCATGACTGTGAAACTTCATGAAGTTAGGCCCCATTGTGTTCCAAAGCCAAATGTTATGGGGGCTCATCTTCTCAGTGTAGTTCCCCCACACCATGGGTGCCTAGGGTGAGGTCTGCTCCTCTCCCTTCTCCATGTTTGTGATGTCTGTCCCATTTGTGGTTATTCTGTCCAGGAGTTTGGTTCCCAACTGAGTCTCTACCCCACCTACTCTTTTCCATGGCCCCTCTATGACTGACTGTAGAAAGTCTGTTCTGTCAGTCTCTGGGTTGTTTTCTGGGTTAATTGCACTGCTGGGGCTGTTACATAGGTGTGTCCATGGGATGAGGTGAATTTAGGATCCTCCTACTCTTCCATGTTCCCAGAAGTCTGAGAACTGACTTTTGTATTATCTGTTCCCTTAACTTACTGCTTTTTTCACATCCTGGAAATCATATCAGTGCCAAGTAATTTATGTTTAATTCTCTTTTTTTTAAGTTTATGTATTTATTTTGAGAGAGGGAAAGAGGGAGAGAGAGAGAGTAGGGGAGGGGCAGAGAGAAAGGGAGAGAGAGAATCCCAGGCAGGCTCCACACGGTTAGTATGGCACCTAACTCAAGGCTCAATCCCACAAACTATGAGATTATGACCTGAGCTGAAACCAAGAGTCAGACACTTAACCAACTGAGCCACCCGGGTGCCCCTGTGTTTAATTCTAATATAAACCTTATTTTTCTTGTCATATTACATTGGGAATAAAATCAGAACAATATTGAATATCAGTGAAAGTAGTCATACTTTTTCCTCTTCCCAGTGGGAATTCCTTTAATAATTCACCAGTAAGTATGATGTTTAAACAGACTTTTAATCAATGTTTTAAATCAATGTAAGTTTAAAAATGTTTAGTTTCACTTTAATACAGTATTTTTAAATATAAATAAAAAGTGGTTTGTCTTTGGTGGTAACAGGAGAATTTCCTGCACTGGGGGTTGCTAAGTAAGCAAAGGGGCCTTTATAAAAGCTGGAAGTGTGGACATTTTCATTGGCTCTGAGTTTTAGAACACTTGGTGAGTAACCTAATTTTGAGATGGTTTAGTTTTGAGATCCAGCAGGAAATAACTCTGGAATATACACTCTTCATGAAATATATGTCACTGTTTTAGAAGGAGGTGTTTAAATTACAACAGTGTTTGACAACAGTTTTGCTATATGAAGGATGTTTTTAAAATAAATCTAGGACCTGGCTAAAGCATGTTAATAGTATTTATTATTAATAAAATTTATTAATAATACATTATTTTTTAGTTTGGCAAGAGACTATCCAAAACTAAATCATCTGAGTTACCTAATGTATGTTATTATTAGCCCAGTTACCCATAAGACTTAGTCAACTTTGTTTCCTTTTCCCCTTCAGCCCACATTCAGAATGTCATTAAGTTCTCACATTATTTTCTCTCCTCCATTCCTACTACCTTGGTGAAAGTTTTTGTGGCTTAACCATGCTGCACACAAAGACCAATAAAAATGGTGTAAGTAATAGACATAGGCTCCCATGTCTAGCCTCTGGGATAAAATCTAATTCAGTAGGCCCAGCATAATGCTATCAATTGGTAGAGTGTTTAGGCCATCTTGAAAGAGCATAATGCAAGTCTTGAGACAGAAATTGAAAACCATTATACTGGGATATACGGTACAATTCCAGAAAGCTCTGCAACAGAAAGCAATGTGATTTGGAAATTGCTTCATAGTCATAAAGAAAATATTTTGGCCACTCTGAGGGGTGTTCCAAGCACTAGTTTGTGTCTTACCCTTGCTGCATAACCCTTTCAGGTCAGCAGAAAGGTCAAAAAACTGGCCAGAGTTCAGAATGAACAAAGCTTTTGAGATTTGTGAGAAGGAGAATTCAGATCTAATGTCTGTAAGAACAGACCTTAGACATTCTGGCCACAATTCATTTGTTATTGATACCATATGATTGCAATGACATTCGATGGTGTAAGGGCAATAATTTCTGCCAAGACAAAAAAACTTGTATGGAGCTTTCTGGTTTTGGCCACTCATGTAACAAAGATGTAATTTTGGTTATTTTCATTTTTTATCCCTCCAAGGCCTTGTCATTCCTGCCTTCAATCTCCACCTATTTTATGCCCAAATGGTCAAGATAGAACTTTTTAGATTTGTCACAAACTATCTCCCTTAAGATTATAAGAATATGGAAAGAAACCATTTGGCCTCTAATTTATCATATAGGTAAAACCTTACTTCTTTCTTTTTTCTAAACTGTACCATCAGAATATAATTTTGGGGCACCTGGGTGGCTCAGTCGGTTAAGCATCTGACTTCAACTCAGGTCATGATCTCACGGTTCCTGAGTTCGAGCCCCACATCAGGCTTTGTGCTGACAGCTCAGAGCCTGGAGCCTGCTTTGGATTCTGTGTCTCCCTCTCTCTCTGTCCCTTCCCACTCACGCTGTCTCCCTCTCTCTCTCTCTTTCAAAAATAAATAAACATTTAAAAAACAAAAGAATATAATTTCAAAGTGCTGATGGTCGAGAGACTTGCCCATGGAATTTGTTTTCTGCTGATGCTGTGGGGGTCTCCTCTTAATCCATTTCAGAGATGAAAAATGCTTTTTCCCCCCATGAGATGGAAGAGTAAGTTATATTCACTTACTAAGGATAAACGAAGTACTTAGAATCACCTCGCCATCTAGTTGCAGTGATTTACTGAATGCTATTAGTTGAAACCAGCAACTCTTGGCACCTGCACTTATGCCAGCAATTGTATTATTCCTGGATGGTAATGTTTTGACTTTGGTGAACTAGTAGTCAAATTGATCCTTAACTTGTTAGTCGGATGGCTTTGTTTGCCTTCTAAGGGCCATAGTTATCTGGCTGACTCACTTGATTTTTGTCACAAAGACCCTAAATCTTCATGTGTATCAATTCAACCACAAAATCAGGAGATGAGACAGGGAAAATGAAAGGTGGTCTACAGTTGGACCACTGAGTGGGGTATATAGAATTCAGATGGGCCCCTCCTCTGTTTAACCATTTTGTTACAAGGGATAAGGAACTTCTAAATCTTGGCAGTATTTGGGGAGGGTGGAAAATTACCAGATCACATTTTATAACAGTTTGGGGGCTATTTCTAAAGAAATTATTTAACAAGAAATAATGTCCTATCAGTGTCCTTTATATAGATGAGGTAAGGGAAACAACACATAACAGCCTCTTCTTGCTAGCATCCAAGGACATGAAATCTGGGCAGCATCCCAGACCCTTCCCTTTCTCAACCACATCTAATCAGTCACTTCATTATGTCCCTATTGACTGCACTCATTACCCATGTACATTGTGGATATGTTAGAAAGCATAGCTAAGAAGAGACAAATTCACCTGTCTCGCCACTCAGATCATTTAAAGAGTTGTACAGAGTCCAGCATTTCTGTTCCGGTTACTATTGCAACCACCCCAAACTTAGTGGCATATAATTGTATTAAAAATAACAGTTGTTTTCACTGATTTTGTGGGTCAGCAATTTAGTCCAGACACAGGGAAGCCTGTTTATGTTTGCTGTACCATGTCTGGGGCATTAGCTGGATAGACTCAAAGATTGGGATAAGTTAACAGCTGAGGGTGGGAATCATCTGGATACATCTTCACTCAAATGTCTAGCAGTTGATGCTGCCTTTGGCTGGACTACTGGCCAAATTACTTATGCATGGCCTCTGCCTGTGCGCTAATTTGGGCTTCCTCACAGCATACATAGCAACTGGGTTCTAAGAATAAGTGTCATAAGAAGGCAAGGCACAAGTGCAAGGTGTTCTTATCATCTAGCCTCAGAAGGCATGTGGCATCACTTCCATGATACTCTGTTGGCTGAGATAGTCACAAAGGTCTGTCCAGTTTGACTCTACAAGTGTTCCTGTGGGCATTCAGAATAAGAAGACAGAAAGCTTCTTCCTCTTCACCTCTTGTTCTCAGAGGATGTTTTACAGTATATACAAAGAAAAATTCAGGGATATTGTCCTGTTTCCCAGGAACCAAAAAGAGACCATGAAAAAGGAGGCATTTGTACCTCACTACAACAGTACATAAGAGAGGTGTAAGCTGAAGTAAACAACCGAGGCGAAATTACTCTTCCCAGACTCTGGTTTGGGAGATGGCCTCTCAAACCATCACAGAGTGCCTCTGTTACTGTTGACTACAAAGCAACAAGTTTGAAAAGTCTAACTGTGTGTTTATCACTTGGGAGCTCAGCAGTCACTCTCACAGTCTCAGGGGTATTTGGAGACCAAGTCTTGTGCAGAAGGTTCGAAAACCAAAGAGACAGTTCTTGGGATCCACCTTACTGGAGATGTCACTCAAACAAGACAGCCAGAAAACACAGGTTTAGCAAAGAGTCCTCTAACTCACTTCCTATAGAAGTCATCATGAACAACAGCAACAAAGCACCCTCAATTCTGTAATCCTGTGGCAGGGTTGAGGAACACCTGTTACCCCGGGAGCATAAGAGCAACCCCATAATGCAACCTCATAATGTAAGTACAGGGGCTTAGGCCAACCAGGGAGAAAGTTATAATTATACACCGCCTATGTTGGGGTAAAAACTACATGTAAAATTTTGCTAGATATGGCTATATGATGAATAAGGCAGTTGTTATCCTAGAGGAAACTCTGGACCAGTGAATAGCAGGTGTATTAGAAACACTAAAGATGAAAAAAGAAAGCAGATATTTGTCCTAGTATTATCATCAGGCCATGCTTGCTTTGCACAGTTCCAATAATAGGCAGATTTCAGTTACTAGTTTAGTTAAATGATACCAGTATCCCAACAAGACAGTTCACAGATTTCAGTTACCACTCTAACTGCATAAAGTAGAAACTTCATTGCTGCATCATCAAGGTGAAAACCACTGCATAAATAAGAAATGCATATCATGATCAGTGACCAGTCACATCACTTCTTGCAAAGTCTACCCATGATTGGCCACCACATATCTATTACTAAGCTCACAGGTAGCAAAGCATGAAGTTGTGTCACCCAGTTGTCTTCCAGATGAACCTACACAATGTTTGAAAAGACAGGTAACCATAAAAGGAAATTGGCTAAGAGAGGAAGTGCAACAAAGATACAAGAACTGATAAAGCTGCAAGTGAAATTCAAATTGAACATAATGGAGATTTGGAAGAAATTGCTGACAGTTGTCACTGTGTGAGAGACTCGCAGATGTGCAACCAGAAGAACTCAGGAAAGGCAAACTTAGTGACACAAATGAAGAAAATGACAAGGATGAAGATATCCCAGAAGAAACACACTGGAAACACACACACACACACACACACACACACACAACACTTGCATTAAAGAAACTCTCAGAGGTATTCCCTGACATTGAAGACACAATGGATAGTCAGAAGCCGATCCAAATTTAGAAAAGAGTATGACAGTTTGCCAAGGCCTAATGGAGATGCTCACTCCATACTGTATGCAATACAATGGGAACAAGAGGGTTAGCACTGCTCAAACTGCTCAGTATGACTTCTACACAGAAAAAGCCAACACTTCACTGCTAAGTGTTTCTAATGTTTTAAGTTACAGTGTGCTAAAATAAAACATAACTACATTACAGTGTACTAAATATTAGTTTTACTATCTTTAAATTTCCCTACAGGTTTATAACCTACAGCAAAAGAGGTTTTAATGTGTCGACAAAAAAATCTTAAAGGTCCCAAAACAGTTGTAATCCCCACCCCTCCTTTGGTTGGTAAGGTTGCTTTGCATGGTTTTTGTTCGTGTAGTCATTTTAATGGTCTCTCATTTCCATGCACACGGGGACCACCTGTATATCTGAGCCAGGATGATGACAGAAGAAAAACAAAATGGTAGACATGAAATGAAGTAAAATTCCAATGACCGTGATTGAGTGGTTATGAAGTACAAGGCTGGAGATACTGGTGGGTGTGTTTAGCGGGGAGCCAAACTAAGCACAAAGTTATTGGAAGAAAATTGGTAAGAGAACCTTTGTGTGGACACAGACTCCAGGAGAAATTTGGTTTAGAAATAAAGGGTTGTGATCTTTGGAAACAGTGTGATTATTTAGGAAAGATTCAGATATATCAGCTATGATGGCACAAAATTGGACGATTTGCAATATGGTTGGAACAGACACACAGACTGTTATTGATAAGAATAAAGGAAATACTTTTCATTCTCATACCATCTCATGCACCAGTTACCATTTCTTTCATGGGACAAATTTATTTTCTAAAGCCTACTTTTAAAAAGGGTGGAAGAGTTTCTGCATTTTCTAAATCTGGCTGATTTGGGCATGATTTTTTTAAAAGACAAATTATTCTCACTGAGGATTTGCTTTTTTTGATGACAAGAGTCATTTTCTGTATCTTGAGGAGATGTTATTTCAGAATTAAGGCCAACGAAGGCAGTTCGAGGAGGGATGAGTGTCAGGGTGTCTTAGGTGCCAGAAAAAAAGAAGAACTTGTTCTAGGGGAGGGGCTATGAACAAGCGGATCCAGCTGACACAGAAGACTGTGCCCAGCATGGGGGGACTGGAACTGATAGATTCAGACCCTTCCAGAAGTTTAACTAGGAAGACTATTGTTCTGTAGCGTGAAGGACACACATCATTCGCCACAGTTGGTTGACATAATTTATTGAAGTTGAATCAAATACAGAAAAGAGAAATTCTTTATGATAGGCCAGATTCCACGAGTGGGAATTCCTTGGAGTCAAACAGGGAGAGAATACGCCCCGGTGTTAAAGATTTTCCAGAGACTGCTTCCATTTCACTTTCCACCCCTCCCTAAATCACTCGCCAAAGAAATACTTTGCTGGACACTGAAGTGGCCACAGCTGTGGTCATAAGAAAACATGAGGATATAAAATGAATCATGCTCTCTTTTAGTTAACTTTTTTTTTTTTTTTGGAGTATGCAGGCAGGGTAAAGGACAGGTGCTATTAAGATAATAAACATCATTGAAATGTCTGAAAGTGCTGCCCGGTTTCCATGAACAAAAGCTTTCCAAAGAATCATAATTATTTGTAAGGTCAATGAACTAAAATTTTCCCCATATAAGTATTAAGAAAAAGGTCATCAATGCTTTAGGGGACTGTGATGAACCTGGAAGAGGTTGACTTGATCCTCCCCTTCGGCAATTCTCTATCAGATCACCCTGTGATCCTCCTCAACCGCCAGACCCCTGGATGGCTGGAGTTGAGCCGGTGATTGAGTCCCCGACCAGCCATGCAGGGCCTGCATTTACCCTCCACCCAACTGACAAAGTCTTCTGTGACTTACATGGTCTCATCCTCAGATGAAAACCACCACCCCCACCTCCACCCCCACCCCCACCAAAAAAAAGCCCGAGGTCAGTTTTCTGTGCTAGCTGTGAGAAAGAAGAGGGAACTGCAGTCTTTTATTTTACCACTGTTGGAAAAAACTCCATAAGTGTCCCAAATCACCTAGGAATGCAGGTCTGAAGAGAAGGTCTTTCGATCATAACCGAATTTCAGTTTTACCCATGAAAAAAAGAGAGAGGGCACGTTCACACATGCTGCATGTATTTGGACCCCTCTCTTGTCCCTGAAGCCAACTAGAGGGCTAGTTTTGATGATTCTTTTGCCACATATGGCATCTCTCATGAACCTGATCACACACTGCAGGGTTTTGAACTTGTGCTATATCCAGGATGCATGTGAGTGTGTGTATAATATCTTCTCATTTAAATCTCACCAACTTATAAGGTAGGTGTTATTTTCATTACACAGATGTGATAAATGAGACTTCACTGTTTTTTTTTCTCAAAGCCACCAATTTACGCTCACCTGACTGACTGTCAACAGTTCCAGCCAACCTGAATGAGGACTCAGGTGCCTTCGGGAAAACTCCTTATCTTCAGCTCATCAACTTCCAGTTACTGAACATGCTGTTCTTTAACCTTTCTTCATAAGATTCTAAACATCTGCTTCTAAGCATATCTTGAACTTTTCACCCACAACAACTCTTACTTCCCATCTCAGTCCATCTAATGTAAGAAGTTACAGACACTTCTTCAGGAAAAGAACTGCCTAGTTGCACCTAATTCCCTTCGGTTGACTTGTAGATAGCTCCACTAAACATAAGCCATGTTTAATTTGCTATGTATTTCAAATTAGACCCCAGTGCTCAGAGAGTAAAATTTGTCTTTGTTCTCAATAGCAGTATACATAAAGTAATATTAGGTAACCGTTCTGTCCTTTTAAGAACTTACTTTCAGGTATGAATATGAATAGTAGGTAAATTTATCAAACAGGTTTCTTATGTAAAAAATTTATTATGAAGGAACTTAATTATCAACGAGTTGGTGCATTTTGTGAAGAGTAACATGATACAAATGCATATGGTTAAGTTAAATATTATTTCCGCCACAAGAGAAATATTCACCCCTTTTCCCTGATGTTAAGCTCTGGACTTGGCTCCCACAGCTGCCCTTGGCTCTGCGGTCTTCCATTCACCACCCTCAGGGTTCCAAACACACACCCTACCTCACAACCCCATGCAGAGTTACTGCCTCTGCGCCCACACAGCTGAGCTCCATGGGGTGTTTTAGCAATCACAGGATCTAATTCTCACATCTTGTTCTGAGAACTGAGATTTATGATCCCAATAAAGATTTCAACAGAAAGATGAGGGTAAATTGCACAGAGGAACTTATTTTAAAATGTTGCCCTGAAATTCCCCACTCATCATCCCATCTATCATGGGTCAAAATAAAAGCACATATGAGCTAATAATACAAGGTCTAACAGGGTGAAAATGTTTTGGAATTAGTAACAACCCCTTCCTAACGATGTATTATCTCTGAAATGTCTTTTGGGAACAATGATCTTGATTTGAAATTTTAAAAAATAGCAGCCATAGCTGTTAACAAGACAAATAGTGAGTGACTAAGGACACTCTGAAAGCAGACATCAAGGACCTCAACTTCTAAGGGACATTTACTTTTAACCCTTTTAACAAGAACATTTAAAAATATTTCTGGTGTAAGAGATGTCTAGCTAGTCCCTGATGGAGCCTCACTCAGCCTGTCTCTATAACACCCCTGTAGACCCAGACCCGGGGTGAGTGGCACATCCGTGCTGGAAAATCAAGGATGGCAGCCAGCCTGGTGCCAGATCCTGGGAAGAACCATTAGGCCAACCAAACTCAACTAGGAAAACACAAGAGGTGGCTCAGGCCTGGAAATGAGTAAATCCAAAGGCCTGAAAAAGGGCCAAAGATATTTTGTCTTGTTCCTCATTTCTGCAAAAAACAAAAACCAAAACTGGACTGCTCTTCACCTGTTATGTGGGCATTGCTTTTCAAGGCAACCAAAATGATACCCGTGTGCTCTTTCTGATTCCCCATTCACCTGTCATAAATCATAAACACCTCTTGTACATTATAAGTACTGCTTTTCACCCCTTCATACAGTTTAAAAAGGCTAATTATGGAAGTAATATATGCCTATTAGGGAATCAGAAAACTGCAAAAGAAAGAATCACTGGAGTTACCCCAAATCAACAGTTTAGGGTATTGTACCATCAATCTGTATTTTCACATAGCCCTTTAGCAACCTTGGTGCTGCCTGTCAGTTCCAGCCCCTTCACAGAGGATGGCTTCACATTCTCTTCTCTTTCCCCAAACCTCCATATCCCCCTTCTCCTTTCTATTCTCAGCTGAAGACTGAATCATATACAGAAGCAATTAGAATGGATTTTATTTTTTTTCCAAAATACACCAGGCACAGGCATCTTCCCTTGCAATTTTCCTTCCATCTGCTCCTAGGATAAACCCTCCATTTGTACTGGATCCCATTCCTCTCTTCTCCTCAAGGACTTTGCTCCTATAATTATTTCCTCTCCTGCCTCATCATTTCCTCCCCTTCTTTAGTGGGTCATTGCCAGAGGAAAAGTATGCCATATCTCCAATTTAGAAAAGCCTTGACTTGACCCCCTATCTATCTAGTCCTGTTCAGTTTGAAGCCTTCCCACTCACAGAGAAGGTATTTGCCAGAGTTGTCTATGCTCAGTGTTTGTTCTTACTGTCTTCTCTTTTTCTCTCCACAACATAGGTCAACCTGAGCAACAATCACATCCAGGTTGCCAAATCCAGTGATCACTGTTAAGGCCAAAGATAACTTGGCCTTGCAACTGTTGATCGCTCTACTCATCTCCATACAATTTCTTTATTTGGCTTTTATGACACCACTAACATACTTGCTTGGTTTTCAGTCTACTTCACTGGCTTTAGACCTTGATGAATCCTCTTATTCACAACCAAGACCTGCCACATAATTTGCAGGGTGCAATACAAAATGGAAATGCTGGACCCTTCTTTAAAATCTACTAATAGTTTCAGCACTATTAGCAATAGCCAAAGTATGGAAAGAGCCCAAATATCCATCGATGGATGAATGGATAAAGAAGATGTGGTGTATATATATATATATATATATATATATATATATATATGCAATGGAGTGTTACTCAGCAATCAAAAAAAAAAAAGAAATCTTGCCATTCACAACTATGTGGATAGAGAACTAGAGGGTATTAGGCTAAGTGAAATGAGTCAGTCAGAGAAAGACAAATATCATATGACTTCACTCATATGAGGACTTTAAGATACAAAACAGATGAACATAAGGGAAAGGAAGCAAAAATAATATAAAAACAGAGAGGGGAAAAAAACATAAAAGACTCTTAAATATAGAGAACAGAGGGTTACTGGAGGGGTTTTTTTTTTGGGGGGGGGGATGGTAAACAGGTAAGGGGCATTAAGGAATCTACTCCTGAAATCATTATTGCACTATATGCTAACGAAGATGTAAATTTTAAAAAAATAATTAAATAAAAATTTAAAAATAAAATAAAATAAAATATATTAACAGCTTCAGGACAGAGCAGAGCATTGATCCAAGCACAGGGCCTTTTGAATCATAGTGTCCTGTGTGGCCACACAGGTTGTGCACCCATGAGGCTGGCCCTGCTCCCATCCTCACAGTGCTTCAATGCCCATGGCTCAGTGCTCATCTATTTACATTTGTTCTCTAAAAGATCTTATCCAACCCAATTGGCTTTATATACCACATACAGCAACATAACCCATTTTATCTTCATCCCTAACTTCTCCATTTGACTCCAAATTCAAATATTCAGCTGTGTATCCTTTAAGTCTATTCGATATACTGAATGCATCTCAACTCAACATGCCCAAAATAGAATTTGTGTTTCTCACCCAAATCTTTCCCACAGTCTTCCCCATTCCAATAAACATCAACCCCATTTTTCCAGATGTTCAAGCCAAAATCATAGCCATCCTCAATTTCACACTTTCTCTCCAGTGTACTAGCAAATCCTGGAGGCTCTACCTTTTCCAAATCTGACCAGTTAGGACCTCCAACCACTTGTACCCCTGTGCACATCTTCATCATGATTCATGTATTCTAGTAATGTCCTAGGTCCCTGGGCTTCCACCTCTGCCCTTGACCATCTATGCTCCACACAGCTAACTGTCATAGTTTTAAAATTCAAATCATAGTTTGTCAGTCCCAAATGGTAAATTTGTAAGTTTTGAAATGCGTCTCATCTCACCCATAATTTTTTTAAATCTCTAAAATAGCTTAAGAGGTTCTATGCAGCTTTCCTCTGGGTACGTCTCCAACCTCATCTCCTATCACTATCCCCTCAGTCACTTCACTCAGCTGCATTAAGTTTCTTGTTGTTCATCAAACTTTCTTTTGAATATGTGGCTTCCTCAGTCTGGAATACTCTTCACTTGGTTGTTTGAATGACTTGCTCTCTCAATTTAGTGAGACTTTGACTAAAATGGCACCTCTATAGAGACCCTTCTATATTGAACATAAACATTTTATGTCTACTGAGACGCCCTTATTTCCTTTGTTCTGGAGATGCCACCTATCTTCTGGACCATGCCATACCACTGCCATGTTTTTTGACCCCCTCGAGTTGATAGGAATCTGCAAATGTCCTATCAGCTGCACACCTCCACCCATTTTTATATTTAGATTAAGTGCCACATTAATGGGCATGGGCTCTACTTTCTTGGCCAGCCATGTGGGGGGCTCAATGATAAATCCCTGAAGAGCATGGGAGTTAGCTTTTCACACCCAGTGGAAAATAGGAAACTACAGGAGTCAGGGAGAAAAGGGAGACGAGTAGATCTGGATACATAAAGATTAATTAGTATACCCTCTGTCCTCTTACTGTTTATTATTTTTATTGCAGCCTGATATTTATTTTATATATGTACATATGCATGTATGTATGCCCTTTGATGACAAAGATTCCATATTTTATGTTTAATTGTGATATCACCAGTGAGTGACCAATGAGTAGGCATTCAGCAAATATTTTTGTGAAAGAATGAATGAAGATGTGATACCATATTCACAATTTCTCATCTTGTTCTTTTCACTTAACACAATAGCTGTTGGTTTTCTTTTTATGTGACTGAAGTATTTTTTCTAAAGGAAATGATGGTTTCTTTGAAGAATCTAATATAAACATGTATAGAAGTAAAGGTACTCGGGAACTAAGTTGTTTAAGCAAAATATATAGAGAGCATTAGTGATTTTATAATAAATAACGTTATCATGTAGTTTAACTGACCAATAAAATAATAAAGGTGTTTAGTGATGACTAGAGCTACTAGAAAAGGCGTTTGGTAGGTATGTGGCAAAGAAAAAAAAATCAGAAAATTCAGAGCAATCACATAAGTAAGGATGTAAGGCAGAAATGAGCTGGTAGGGGAAGTAAATTTCAAAGGAAGAAGACTGGCCCTGTCAGACCTCTTTATCTGAGAAGTAAGCATGACTGTTTATTTATGTAGGGAGGTAAAAGACTTGATGATTTTCAGAGAACAAAAGTTAGTCCTTGT
Organism: Panthera tigris; assembly: GCF_018350195.1. Lineage (NCBI taxonomy): Eukaryota > Metazoa > Chordata > Mammalia > Carnivora > Felidae > Panthera > Panthera tigris. The sequence goes on from NC_056661.1 coordinate 75,432,286, forward strand.
TATGTGAATATGTTTAAAACATAGTAGTTTGAGAGACGCTAAAGAGATTTTTTGTTACTTTTTTTGTCATAAATTGCCCATTCGTGAAACAAAATTGAAACAAGCCATTGAGCAAATTTACTCCTAAAACAAGCTTGTGTCATCATCAGTACTAAGTATGTTGATAGTATGTAATTTGATAAAAATGTTGTGGGAATAGCAATTAATGTGGTCTTCCCAACATCCCAAACCCCCTTTCTATCTAGGAAAAAAACATCAGGTAATCCCAATTTCAGGGATTCTATAAAACGACTCAAAACTATCAAGGACAAGGAAACTCAGAAATTGTTAGTCATGAGGAGCATAAGAAGACAGGATGACTAAGTAATGTATCCTAGATGGGATTCTGGAACAGAAGAAAAATATTAGGTAAAAACTAAGGAAATTTGACTGGACTATGGGCTTTAGTTAGTAATAATATACCAATGACAACTTATTAGGTTTGACAAATGTACCATAGTAAGATATTAACAAAATCTGTACCAATGTAAGATATTAACAAAAGAGGAAACTAGGTGCTCAATATATGAGAACTCTGAACTATTTTAGCCCCCTTTCTGTAAATCCAAAACCACTCTAAAAGAAAAAGTTTATTTTTAAAAATTTTTTTAATGTTTATTTATTTTTGACAGAAAGAGAGAGAGACAGAGCATGAGCGGGGGAGGGGCAGAGAGAGAGGGAGACACAGAATCTGAAGCAGGCTCCAGGCTCTGAGCTGTCAGCACAGAGCCTGATGCAGGGCTCAAACACACAGACCACGAGATCATGACCTAATCTGAAGTCGGATGCTCACCCAACTGAGCCACCCAGGCACCCCATAAAAGAAAAAGTTTACTTAAAACAAAGTATGAGGCTATGGAATAAGATGATAGGTGCAGGAAACTTGCACTAGACCTTTTTAATTACGAAGTATCAAATGCAAAATGAGATTTATTATAATGATAGTAGAGTGTTTCAAGGACTCCAATAGCAAAAAAGTGGCTGGACCTCAGGAATTTGGAGCAAAGCTCTTAAAACCCAAGTAAGGCCTCTATTTTTCACATCCTACCTCAATGTCCACTCCTTGAAATATTAAAGAAGAAAATATATGCATAAAACCAGATTAATCTCCATGAAGGTTGGTTTTTTTTTTTCCCCTAAAAACTAAGTCTGGTTTTATGCATACCTTCTCTTTTCTAAGAAAATGGAGATAGTGGCAGAGTGACTATAAGAACAGAAAAATCAATCTCAGAGTCTCTCCCAAAATTCTTTTTTTTTTAATTTTATTTATTTATTTTGAGACAGAGAGACAGAGAGAGAGCGAGAGAGTGAAACCCAAGCAGACTCCACACTGTCAGTGAGGAACCCAATGTGGGACTTGATCACACAAACTGTGAGACCATGACCTGACCGAAAATCAGGAATTGGACATTTAACCAACCGAGCCACCCAGGTATCCCTCTCCCAAAATTATGTATAAAAGAATAAAGATATAAAACATGAAATAAAAATGAATTAATGAGTGAATGAATAAATAAATAAATGAAACAAGTTGGTAGAAATATGTAATCTTCTAAGTGAGTAACATTAATTCTTTACATGTTTTATGGGAACTTAAACTCCATACATATGCAAAGCTCTATATTTGTTTTAACTTATTACCTAAAATTACATTTATTACAGAAAGTTTAGAAAGTAGCTATCAAAAATTTGGATCACAACAAAAACAACCACAGTAAAAATTTTGGTGTATAATATCCTGAATCTCCTAGCCAGAACAATTAGGCAAGAAAAAATTAAATAAAAGACATCCAAATCAGAAAGGAAGAAATAAAATTGTTTCTGGTTGCAGATGACATGATCTTATATATACAAAATCTTAAAGGCTCCATACACACAAAAAAAACCTGGTAGAATTAATAAACAAATTTAGTAAAGTTTCAGGATACAACGTCAATATATAATGCATATACATAGAGAGAGTGCATTTGTATACACTCTCAGTGAAGTATCCTGAAAGTAAATAAAATCCTATTCACAATACTATCAAAATCAACAAAATGAATTTAACCAAGGAGGTGAAATATCTGTATACTGAAAACTACAAGACTTTGATTAAAAAAATTGAAGAAGGCACAAACAAATGGAAAGATATACCATGTTCATGGATTAGAAGAATTAATATTGTTACTATACACATACTATTCAAAGTCATTTATAGATTCAATGCAATTTATACCAAATTTCCAATGGCATTTTCAAACAAAAATAGAAAAACAACCCTAAAATGTCTGTGGAACCACAAAAGGCCCTGAATAGCCAAAGCTAACCTGAGGAAGAAGAACAAAGCTGAAGGTGTCATACTTCCTGATTTTAAACTGTATTACAAAGCTATAGTAACCAAAATGGTATGGAATGGGCATAAAAACACACATAGATCGATGGAACAGAATAGATTGCCCAGAAGTAAATCCATGCATATATGGCCAGTTGATTAGAGCTAAATAATCAATGGGAAAAGGACATTCTCTTCAATAAAGTGTCGGGAAAACTGGATATTCATTCATTCAAGAAAATGAAATTCACCTCTATCTTATACCACTCACAAAAATTAACTTGAAATCAACTAAATACATAAATGTAAGAACTGAAACTGTAAAGTCCCTAGAAGAAAACATAAGGAAAAAGCTCCTTGACAGTGGTTTGGCAATGAATTTTTGGATATGACACCAAAAGCACAGCAAAAAAAGCAAAAATAAAAAGTGGAACTACATCAAACTAAAGGCTCTGCACAGCAAAGGAAGCCATCAACAAAATGAAGGGACAACTCACAGAACGAAGAAAATATTTGCAAACTGTATATCTGAGAAGGAGTTCATATCCAAAATATATAAAGAATTCATACAATTCAAAAGCAATAATAATAACAATAATCCAATTAACAATGGGCAAAGATTCTGAATAGTTTTCCAAAGAAAATATACAAATGGCCAACAAGTACATGAAAAGGTGCTCAATATTACTCATCATCAGGGAAATGCAAATAAAAACCATAATGAGGTATCATCACACATCTTTAGAATTGTTGTTATCAAAAAGACAGGAGATGACAAATGCTTATTTGTCTGAAGATGTGGAGAAAAGGGAACCCTTGTACACTATTGGTGAGAATGTAAGTTGGTGCAGCCACTATAGAAAATAGAATGGAAGTTCTTCAAAAAATTAAAAATAGAACAACTGTATGACCTAGTGATCCCACTTATGGGTATATATCTGAAGGAAATGAAATATATATCTGAAAGAGATAGCTGTACTCCCATGTTTATTGCAGCATTATTCATAATAGCTAAGACATGGAAGCAACCTAAGTGTCCATCAACAGATGAATGGATAAAGACATTATGTTACATGCACACATACACACACACTCACACTGGAATAACATTCAGCCCCAAAAAAGAAAGAAATTCTGCCATTTGTGACAACATGGATGAAGCTTGAGGATATTATGCTATGTAAAATAAGTCATATAGAGAAAGACAATGACTATGTGATCTCACTTACACATGGAATCTAAAAAAGCTGAACTCATAGAAAGAAGAGTTAATTGGCAATTTCCAAGGCCTGGGGTGGAGGAAATGGGGAGATTTGGGTCAAGGGGTACAAACTTTCAGTCATAAGATGAAGAAATTCTGTGGATCTAATATACAGTATCGTGACTATAGTTAACCATACTATATTTTTTATTTGAAAATTACTAAGAGAGTAGATCTTACATGTTCTCACCATACACACATACACACACAAAGGTAACTGTGCAAAGTGATGGATGTGTTAACTCACCTTATTGTGGCAATCATTTCATAATATATATGTATATCAAATCATCATGTACCCAATGTTATATGCCAATTATATCTTGGTGAAGCTGGTGGAGGGGGGGGGGGAGGAAGAGGAGAAATGTGAACCAAAACAAAAATAGCCACTGTATACATTTTGATTTGTAATTGTACAGATATTTTTCTATTCATTTATATAAATAAATATATTTAGATGTATAATTATGAAAAATTGTACTCCTCACTGTTTAATAATCTGCTTTGTTGATGAAATAATTTTTGTGTATTTATTAAGATAATTATGTTATTAGGGGTACGTGGGTGGCTCAGTCAGTTGAGCATATGACTCTTGATTTGGGTTCAGGTCATGATCCCAGGGTCGAGAGATTGACCTGGGAGCCTGCGTCTGGCTCCACACTGAGCACAGAACCTGCTTGGGATTCTCTCTGTCTCTCTGTCTCTCTGTCTCTCTCTCTCTCTCTCTCCCTCTCCCTGTCTCCCCAGCTCATGCTCTCTCTTTCTTTCTCTCTCTCTCTCTCTCAAAAAAGCAAGATAATTATGTTATTGTTTCTTTTAAACTATAACAACATATCGTGATGAATTTTCTAATATTGAACTATCTTATAATTCAAAACATAAAGAGAAAAAAATACCAAAATTCTACTTGGTCATAGCCTATTAGTATTTTCATTTAAGGTTGGCTCGATTTGCTAATATTTTACTTATAGTTAGGATTAATCTGTATATTTCTTTTTAAAATTTATTTACTTGAATGTCACTGACCCACAATGTCTTTTTAAAATTTATTTACTTGAATGTCGCTGACCCACAATGTTACATTAGTTTCAGGTATATAACATAGTTATTCAGCAAGTTTACACATTATATGCTAGGCTCACCATAAGGGTAGCTACCAACTGTCACCATACAATGCTATTACCATATCATTGACTATTTCTTGTTCTGCACCTTTTATTCTCATGACTGGAAGACTTATCTCCCGCGCCCCTTCCTCCATTTTGCCCCTGCCTCCACCCCACTGCCTCTGGAAACCATAAGTTGATTCTCTATATTTATAGGTCTGATTCTGCTGTTTGTTTATTCATTTAGTTTTTTTTTCAGAGTCCACATATAAGTGAAATCATATGGTATTTGTCTTTCTTAGTCTGACTTATTTCATTTAGTGTAATACCCTCTAAGTCCATCCATGTTGTTGCAAATAGCACTATCCCATCCTTTTTTATGGTTGCATAATAGTCCATGGTGTATTTCTTTTTGTGAGATACTTGTCAGGTTTTAGTTATCAGGAATATGCTAGCTTTATAAAATGTTAAGATAGCTTACATGTTTTTCTATACTATAGAAAATGATTTATGGTTAAAGGCCTTTTCCCCCTTAGTTTCCAATCCATCATGCACTGCTACTTTTGTTAAAGCAAAATAAAAAGGAATTATTAGAAAAAGTGAAATGAAAAAACAAAAACAATCAAGATACAAGTTAAATTTATTTATTGTTAGATTTAATAGACATGAAGTTACTCTGTCAAATAACTATAAAAGTTTCTAAACACTGAATCTCAATTGCTATATTTATCATACACCTGCAACACATAGTTCATGGGTGCTGCCTGTCCATGGACCACACTTTGAAAAGTCCTGCTTGAAGAAGAGGTCTAACATTTTTGATGACGCATACTTATCAGCCAAAAGAGAAAAATGATGTTAGAATGTAACTGGAATATATGTATTATCATTTATCTATAAGTTATATCTATAACTGAAATTAATAACATTCTAGATGCTTAGACTTTTTAAAAATTTGTTTTAATGTTTATTTTTGAGAGAGAGAGACAGGGTGTGAGCAAGGGAGGGGCAGAGAGAGGGAGACACAGAATCTAAAATAGGCTCCAGGCTCTGAGCTGTCAGCACAGAGCCCGACAAGGGGCTCAGACTAAATCATGACCTAGTCCGAATTCAGACGCTTAACTGAGCCACCCAGGTGCCCCTAGATGCTTAGATTTTTTAATGTCCTGTATCCTGATGATCTCATCTTTTTCTTAGTTAATACACAAGGTACAATGCACACTTGGGGTAAGATTTGTTGTCGATGCTATGTGTAGGCTCCTAGCTACCAGGAACATTTTTTAATCATTTAACATTATATGGGCTGATGTTTTTCATATCTGGTTAGATCATCTTTGTGTTTTATAACATGATTGATGAAGTCTTTTCTTTGAACTACAAGTAGGAAAAATATTATCTTATTAGGAGTGTTCTCTTCCATCTGTGGCTTCTATTCAGGAATATAATCATGCCACTTGTCCATTTTGTAGGGATTCATTTACTAACGACTGTATAATGTAACCCAGGAAAATTGCAGTGCAGTATGTAAGGGCAAATGTGAGACGGAGGGGCCAAGTAGCACCCATATTTTTCTCCAAGGACCTTTCTCTGCCAGTCCATGTGCGTAGGTTGGCTACCTCACCTATGGACTCAGAGAGGGTGCCAGGTCAATCGGTAAAACATAGTACCACCACAAAGTGATACTATTTTCCTCACCCAATTGGATTTTTCATGCTTACTTCACATTAAAGACCACAGCTTTAGACAGGTTTCTCAGAGGATAGCATGGTTCTCTAAGCATCTGTTTATTTAAAATTCAGATTCTTGGGTTCCATAACTACTGCCACAAAGTTTCCAAGAGAAGATGAGGATAGGGAAACAGGAGTTTATATGTTTATTAAAGTCCCCAAGTGATTCTTGCACCTAGATATTTTGAAAGCCAATGCTTCAGAGCAAGTTTTTAATTATGGGAATTATATATGATCCTTGAAGGCACCACACTTAAAACTTGGTGTCATTATTTTAAGATAGTCTAGCCACCTGGGTGGCTCATTCAGTTAAGCATCTGACTCCCGATTTCCATTCAGGTCATGATCTCACAGTTGTGAGATTGGGCCCTGCATCAGGTTCTGTGCTGACAGCACGGAGCCTGCTTGGGATTCTCTCTGCCCGCCCCTCCCATCCCCGCCCCTGCCCCATCCCTCCCATGCTTATACTCTCTCTCTCAAAATAAATAAATAAATAAACATTTAAAGAAATAAAAAATAAAAATTATTTTAATCAGACTGTATTTTGAAAAAAATTAATTAATATGCTTTTCTTTTCAATATTTGCCTGATCATGTATGTCCCTATTTAGGACCAAAACTGTCAGAGATGCCCTTCACTCTAAGGGAAATAAGAAGAGGGGAGTTGAAGGAAAGTTTTGTTTCAACATAAATAAAAATAATGAATTTTTTTGAAGATGATAGTTTTGAGAGCTTTTGATTTATAAGAACCAAGCTTTTTGAGGGAATGATTTCTGAGAACCGAAACACAAAGATTTAAAAGATCAAGTTATAAAATTAGCTTATAAGTAATAAATTAGGGCTGCAGTATTCCAGGGAGTAGATAGGACGATTGAGAATCTGACAAAGATGGAGGTCAGAGTGACCTTCTGAACAACCTGGAGAGATCACAGAGAGAAGAGCAGAGATCACATTTAGAAAGAACTCAGTCTCTACTGGAAGAAAGACCATGATGGCCAACTGAGGAACAGGTGATGAAGCCAAGCCAATGCTGAGAGCTACCCATCGTCATTCAACAGAGCCTTGCCTGTCATCCTGCCTGGGAGAAATGTTAGCATGAAGGTCTTTTAGCGAAAGCTGTGTGCACCTCACTCTGACCCGTTCATATCCATAAAGGGGTGTCACCAATGTATATCCTGAGGTTTTACTCAGCCTACTTTAACTCTACCACATTCCTTTTTAATAGTCTAGAACTTTCTAAATCTCCTTAAAAGAAGGTGAAACCCTGGACATCTGAATAAACGGTGGTGGGGTGTGAGGAACCAGCCCTTAAACATCGGTAATGCCAGATGAGAACAAAAGCTCAAAACTTCATCTTGAGACAAGACAAGGGACCTACCCACTCTTGTTACCTTAGTATGAATATTAGCAGAACAGGCTTCAACTTTTTTGCAATCACCACTTAACCGATCTCAGTGAAAATACCCAACTTCCCATCTTTTTTCTACATTGCTTGCAACAACCATCTTCCAAAAACTCAAAGGTTGTGATGTTGCTACTCTCGAAATTTTCATCATCCTTTGTTACTTACATATTAGAGAAAGGTCAAACGTTGTAGTTGGCACTGTCTTTCAAAACCCAGCCCCAGCCCAATATTTTAGCGCCATCACATAGCCCATGATTAAACCTATACTTTGAGCTGTTCTAAGCCTGAACTTTACATACTGTTGAATTGTTACATATGGGTCCTTCCTTCTAGGTTATTATGGGCTCCCTTCTCTGCAAGCTCCTTCTCATTGCAACTTCAAATGTCATCCCAACTTTCCTCCGCTGACCCTATAGAAGTTATTTACTCTCTCTTCTGTATATCATGAATGCAGCATCCAGACTCCTTCAAAAGCACCTTACCAGATTCTTTTATAATGAAGTACTTCTGTTTCTGTCTCTACTGGACTGACGGCACCCTGAGTGTTAAGTTCCGCTTGATCATCCTCCTGTCTCTGGTTCCAAACACAGAGGAAGCACTCTGTAAATGTTTGTTGAATGATTTAGTCCACAATGAGTGACACAGCTGGATAGTAAAGCTAGATGCCCTTTGCTTACATAACAGTCTACATTCATCTTTTGTTCTGATCCAGCTGTTTTTTGGACTTAGAGTTCATTTTAATTATCCATTGTACATCATTCCTTTTGATTTGGCCAATCATTCCTCTCTGACAAGACGGTTTTCTTTCATCTTCTTTTTAAAATTTTGAGTCTGTTATCCAAGGAATACGTTGCTCCTTCCAGCTGCATCATCAGCAACATTTATTATCATGCCATCTATTTCTTCATCCAAGTGATAAATAATTCTGGATAGGGCCTTTTACATAACATTTTTCTTATCCTCCCTAGGATTATAGCTGTTTTCTTCTCTTGTTTTGTTAACTGGAAGGCCAACTCCTGAAGACACACGTTGTGGTTCACTCACATTTTTACATTCCTTTAACTTTCTTGAGATTAATAATACTATGAGATGTCCTAATGTCCCTTGATGGCAGCAGTAGGAAGCTAATTCTGTAATCAGATGACGTAGAATGAGATCACGCCTCTCCACATGGGGGACAGACCTGTGCAAGTCACTGAAACCCTCCCAGCCATGTTTTTTTTTAAGTTTATTTATTTTTTTTGAGAGATACAGAGAGAGAGAGAGAGAGAGAGAGTGTGTGTGTGTGTGTGTGTGTGTGAGCTGGGGAGGGGCAGAGAGAGAGAGAGAGAGAGGATCCCAAGCAGGCTCCCCACTGTCCCCACAAAGCCCGACGCAGGGCTCAATCCCATAAACTGTGAGATCATGACCTGAGCCAGAATCAAGAGTCCACACTCAACTGACTAAGCCACCCAGGTGCCATTCCCAGTCATATTTATACCATTTTCTCATATACAAAATGTGGATAATATTAGTACCTACAACATAGAATTGTCTTGAGACAATAAAACAGATAATATATGTAGAATTTTTAATTCTATTCTTAACACATAATAAGTACTTAATATTTATTAGGGATTATTATTCTTACAGTTGTTAGTTGACTAAAAGAGGAAATAACGACGTCATTAAATATGTTAATTTGTTCATCCCTAAGATCATCCTGTAGGATGATGCTATAACAAAGTACAACAGTCTGGGTGGCTGAAATAAGAGACATTTATTTTTTTACAGTTCTGGAGGCTAGATGTCCAAGATCAAGGTGTCAGCAGGTTAGTTTCATTCTGAGGCCTCTCTCCCGGACTTACAGATATCCATCTTCTCCCTGTCTTCACATGGTCTTCCTTCTTTGTGTGTCTGTGCCCTAATGTCCTCTTCTTCTAAGGACACCAGTCATAGGATTAGGGCCCACTTCAGTGAACTCATTTAACCTTAATCCCTTATTTAAAGATCCTATCTTGAAATACAGTCACATTCCTAGGTATTAGGAGTTAGGACTTCACCAGGTGAATTTTGAGGGAACACAGTTCAGCCCATCACAATTAACAATAGACATCACACACATTGTAAGTAGTATCTAAGTAGCTTTGGCAGTCTGCATAACCATTAACAACTTCTCACTCACCCTTCTTTTAAGAGCATACATCCCCACCTGCAATTTGACTGGCAGCTCCAGGAGGTGGGATCCGCATTCATGCTCCACTGCCCTCAGTTCAGTCATGTGAGTTGATTTGGTGGTCGGTGGTCCGTGAGTGTGCGTTGTGTACCCCACTCCCAAGGAGAAGCTTTAAGAGCCACTGATCGTTTTCACCACTCTCTTGCTCGTTCTGTCTGCCACAGTGACAGTATGTCTCTTTTATTTAAATGTTTTTACTTATTTTTGAAGGAGAGAGAAACAGAGCATGAGCGGGGAAGGGGCAGAGAGAGAGGGAGACACAGAATGTGAAGCAGGCTCCAGGCTCTGAGCTGTCAGCACAGAGCCCGACGCGGGGCTGGAACCCCGAACCATGAGGTCATGACCTGAGCCGAAGTCGGACACCCCACTGACTGAGCCACCCAGGCGCCCCCAGAGACAGTATGTCTTAAATGAGGGCTGCTCTTTCAACCTAAGGCCCAGAATGAAGACTGAAAGAGCAGAGCTGCCAAGATGATGAGCAGCTGCTAATCTGTAAATACAGGCGCCAAGTAAGTGGGGTTTTTTTGGTCTACATCGCTGGGATTTAGGGCTTGCTTATTACTGTACAGAAGGTGTCTAATGTGATACCCAACGATGGTGATATAAAAAAGCAAATGCATATATATGCTTATTACTTTTCCTTGCAAAAGGCACAGAAACCCAATATGCCATCTATGAGGTCATTCTAATACAGCTAAACTGCAGAAAAGGAGCAGAGAGTATAAACAGTTTCATGAGGACCCCGTGGCCCATTGGACAAACTACTTTTCCCACTTACGTGGAACGCGCTGGCCTCCCTCATGGTTAAATCTTCTCTCTTGAGAATTAAGAGGATTGCACCGCTGCCTCTTTTGCAGCCACCCTCCCTCTCCCTGTCCCAGAGAGAGATCCTCCTCTGCTCTTAGAGAATTACAGCGGATGCCGAAAATTAGAACTGTCTGCCCTCACTTGGCAAACACAAGGACCCCTTAAACCAGTGCAACTTCACTCCAACCAGGATCAGTTGCACCAAAACACATGCTAGGTTCACAGTGTCATTCAAGACCCATACTTCAGCATCCTGCCATTTCCCAGTTACTGAGTGAAGGTGACTATTGAGCTAGACCCTAAGGAGTCAGTAGGACTTGGGCTCCTGGAAAAGAAGAAGGGCATTTAAGGCAGATGGCACAGTTTCAACAACAGCATAAAGTATATTCCAGGAAGATTTGTAGTTGAGGGTGGTTGTAGTAGTGGTGTGGGAGTGGCTACAAATGGGATTGAAAATGTAGCCAAAGGGGCGCCTGGGTGTCTCAGTGGGTTAAGTGTCTGACTTCCACTCAGGTCATGATCTCACAGTTCGCGAGATCATCGGGCTCTGTGCCGACAGCTCAGAGCCTGGAGCCTACTTCAGATTCTGTGTCTCCTTTTCTCTCTGCCTCAACCCCCACTTGTACTCTCTTTCTCTCTCTCAAAAATAAACATATGTATATATATAATATAAATATAAATATATTATAATATAAATATAATATATATTACATATATATTATATATATATATATATATATATATATACATACATATAAGAAAAGAAAGAAAATGTAGCCAAAGAACCATCCCTGACAGCCACCGTCAGTGGTTCTAAACCTGGGCACAGCTCAAAAACCAGTGGGCAAAACTTTAAATGTTACGGATCACAAATGTATGTATTCATATCTGAGTTTTAAAAATATTTCTCTTTAATAAATATGTAATATTGCATAGCAGTTAAAAGCACAAGCTTTTTATGCAGACAGCCTGACTTCCTACCAAAGCTCTGCCATGACCTTGAGACCATTCATTTACCTGTATAAGCCGCAGGTTCCTCTTCTGGATACCAGAATGTGATAATAATAGTCCTTGCCTTCTAAAATGACGGTCATTGAATATCACGATGCATATTAAGACGTTTGGTAAAATTTCTGAGTCAAAGTAAAAGCTCCAGAAATAGTATTGTCACTGGACTTATTGCCACACCATGGTTCAGAAATGAAAATTGAGTCATTTGCCTCTATGAAACTTGACGATCTGTACCCCTTGGTTCCTGACATCCTAATACCGCTTCATATGTGTCCTAAAATGTGTGCGAGACAAAACCAAAGAGAGGGCCCCACACATGTCACATGACAATCAGTGTCATATGGAGCTTGAGCAAAGGGGCCCCAGCCACACCTCTCACTTTGTGTCTCAGCCCAAACAAGGCTAAGCTCACAGTTCCAAAGCAGCCATTGGCCTTACTTCAGCTGTGACACCAGACACAACCTCAGGGCAGGGAAGAACAGAAATCACTTGGTAACAGTCCTTCCGGGAGCTACCTGGGAAATCATTCCTCTTGGTCACTGTCAAGGCTTCGGGGCAACATTTTCTCCACGGGAATATTACTTTCCTTTTCTTTACTGAATCACTGGCTTTATTATTTTGGGGCTTATGAGCTGAAATTTCTGCCTTCCTTGAATCAAACCCTGTGGTTAGGCCGTGGTTCTTTTGTACTTATGCTGATTGGTAGTTTTGAAGAAAGGAGGGGGAAAGAAGGAAAAGAAAATGATGAGGATAAAACCACGAGATGGCCTTTTTTTTTCTCCATAGATATTTTCTAGTTTAGTTTTAGATAAAACAGTATTTGATCAGTGGATCTTTCAAACACTATTACTGTACTGTGAGAACGTTGAGGGAGGGTTGTCATGGAAACAGGAAGTAGCGCCATCCAGAATCTTCTTTCCCCTTTCCCACAAAAAGTAAAACAGATGCACGCAGGCCTCTAAGGGACAGCAAATACTGATTTTTGTTTCTAGGAGCTCCCTCATACTTTTTTCTTAGATTTAACCAGAAAGGCTCCTTCTGTTATTAATCAAATGATCTTATTAATAAGATATACTGAGCTGCCTTATGATATGGCATATCATCCTGAATATAATATCTGCTTTTCATTACCGATGGGATGGGTGTCCTCCTTAAATATCACATTTTTATTTGGTGATAGTGATTATTCTACATAATGTTTTAATTAAAAGAATTACTCAAATCGACTCCTTCTCTCTCTCTCTTCTCTCTCTCTCTCCCTCTCTCTCTCTCACTGTCTCCTGCCTGTGTCCCCTATTTCCTTCTCTCTGCCTTTTTCAGTCATTTGTTTATTCAACCACTCATTAAATCTACATTTATTGGCGCTTAAAGGAGAGTAAGAGTTAAAGAGTGGGGTAACTTAGAAATAATCATAATTCAGAAAGCCCCTCAAACTTAATGATCGAATTTCTCAGAACACTCCAGGGAGAAAAATTTATAGAACCTTTCACACTGGGAAACCTAAACCAAGGTGAATCACATGTAATTCTGTTAAAGCCTATGTATTTTAATAACTCACAAGGACCACAATAAAGCGTCCACTGCTTTTCCTGCTTCTGGTCTACAAGTTCATGACTCCCTCCGACTGACTTGCGCTGAGTTTCCAGAGATACAGAGTGGCTTAAATATTGATGTAGAGGATTTAAAAAATTGTCTTAATACCTGGTTGATTTGGTTTTGCTTGTCAGGCAAAGCAATTCATGTACTCCCCTGCCTAAATTTTAGAGTCCAGGATGACCTCGAAGTTTTGACAGCTGGGGAATTTTCTTGTTCATCACTGAAGCCAAGGCATGAGACTTTGGTGCAGAGAGCATCCCAGAGTTGGTCAGAAGTATTCCCCGGGCTGTGCATTTGCCCCACACGCTCCTCATCATGCTGCTTGCAAGGAGGAGACATGGAGTGACTTAAACATGCTTCTTCTGAAGAGACATGAGTACCAAGACTGGAGTATAGTTCTTTGGTAAAACAGACAAACACCTGCTGAGTAGGGTAAAACAGATCTGCTGTTTGGTGGGTCTCCACTTTTAACCACGTGGGTGCACGTCTACAGCTACAAGAACTGCTCTGTGTTTACCTTCTGTCAAAGACAACTATCATCTTAGTCACTGGCTCTTATGGAAACAGCTGCCTTAACTTAGCAAAACACCTTGACAAACCACTTGGGATAGCAGCTGAGATGGTCACTGAGTGCACTGGTTAGGAAAGAAAGGAGAAAGGAAAGAAAGGAAAGGAAAGGAAGGAAGGAAGGAAGGAAGGAAGGAAGGAAAGAAGGAAAAGAAAGAAAGAAAGAAAGAAAGAAAGAAAGAAAGAAAGAAAGAGAAAGAAAAAGAAAGAAGGAAGGAAGGAAAAAAGAAAGAAAAAAAGAAAGAAAGGCAAGAAGGAAGGAAAAGAAAGAAAAAGAAAGGAAGAAAGAAGGAAAGAAAGAAAGAAGAAAAGCAGGAAGGAAGGAAAAGAAAGAAAGAGAAAAAGAAAGCAAGCAGGAAGGAAGAAAAAGAAAGAGAAAGAAAGAAAGAAAGAAAGAAAGAAAGAAAGAAAGAAAGTCCTACGCTGCTCTCAATTAGAAAAGGGCAGGAATAGGAACTGGAAAGAGAAAAGGAAAAAGATGCAGTTGCTGAAGAGATGGCCAAGCAACATGGGGCAGTTTCCAAGATACTCTTAAGTTGTCATGTTCGATCTTGGGATGCATTCTCTGTTGTCTGTAAATTCCCTCTGTCTTCCCCCAACTGCAGTAAAGACCTTGAATAATTTGTTTGCAGAAATAACGGAAAGGGGTTGGATCCATGCCTCCATCAGTGCCAAAATATGGATAATATGGAATAACAGCAAGTGAGGTGCAGAGAATGATTCAGCAGTGTCTGCAAGCCATGACTGGAGGTGACAATGAGAACTGGTACCCCTTTAGGAATTCACAGTACACAGGTAATGAAGGCAAAATGCTGGTCATGGAAGAAAAACAAATCCAGAACAAGAGACTCATGTATTGGGATTACTTAACACTGGAACTCCTGGCTGGGAAGTGATTGTTAATGGAGGCTTGTAAAAAAACAAAAAAACAAAAAAACACCTTTTGGATTTAAGGACCGAATGGCTGAGTTGAGTAAAATGGAATTCATCCTACATACTGGTGAATGAGCATTTGCCCAACACATTCCATTAATGATGACTAGAGCGTTCTTGCAGGACAAACTTCACTTCAAATTCCTTAACAAAACATTCTTGCTGTGGGGCAGGTACAATTTCTTTAAGGAAGGTATAGTTGGAAGAGCGCCCCAAACCCTTCGAAGATCTTCCCTATGTGGTTCTCTCTGAGCTCTCTCCTGCCCTAAAGGGGTTCAGCATTGGATCATGTGGAGTATCAGCCAGGTAGGATAAGTATGAGAATTCTGCTTTCAGGTAGGGCCATGAAGATTTTAAGGACCTAAAATAAGTACAGTATGACCAAAGAGTGGCCCAGGAGGCAAATCCTTAATTAGTACTAGGTTACAGCCAGGAAAAAAACAAGTCCAAGTGTCAGAGACCATGAACTGAGCCAAATCAGGCAGAAAAACTTGACTGGAAGTTAAGAACTGCACCGAATGAGAGAGATTTCAGAGATAGCACAGAGGTGATTGTCTCCAATAAGATGCTGGGACCCTGGCTTGCCAGACCTGCTGTCAGCCACATGTTTTGGGTTTCTGGATGAGCTGGTTCAACTTAAATGTATAGGTTCAGGACAAAGTGTCTTGAGGAAACAGCCCAGAGAATTCAATGGGGGCTGAATCCTCATGGGAGTGACAGAAACCAATATGACTCAAGCGTTCTTGCTAATTCACCAAATCCATGACCTAGGCTTTGTGGTACCATTGAAAGAACATCAAACAAAAGAAAGAAAAATGGTGGATTCCCAGTTCATCTGATAAGTTATTAGTCTTTTTTTTTTTTAATTTCAAGAGACCCATTTTTATGTTCTGAAGCTGCAAACATTAAGATAAAAAAAAATGCCTACCTTTCTAGACCATTTGTGAGGATACAATAAAGTATATCTGTGAAAGTAGATTATGCACTGTTCAGTAAATACTGGTTTAAATCTGTTCCTCCCTCCCTTTTTTCTTCCGTCTCTCTCTCCCTTTCTTCCCCTGTTCTTGCTGTTTACCCTCTGCAGTAGATACCCTAGAAGCATCACTCTCTGAGCATCAAACCCACCAAGACTGCCAATTCAGTCTTATTTTCCAGTACTCACGTAGACCTTGCCACAGCGACCTTCAAGTGCATTAATCTGCTGGCTTCCTCCCACACCAGCTCAGTGAGGGTGATGCTCTATGCCCACATGGACGTAAGCAGAGGGTGATTGTAACCCTGAGTCAGGGTCCCTCAGGGAAGAGGAGCAGAAACCTCAGAAAACTCAAAGCATGTGTTTTCTGTGTCAGGAGACAGCATAAGGGAAAACCATCCATCAACTGTTTCCATTACAGATGCGGGAGACCTTGCTGAGAGCACCCCTCCAATCACTGCTCAAGCCTCCCTAAAGGTAACTCATTCCCCTTTGTCCTGTGGCAAATCCATGTTCATAGTCCAAAGGATGTGGATTTGGTAACATCTTCTAAAAAGAAGTTACCCACAGAGTTATAAAACAGGGTTCAAGACCATATTGACATTCACATGACCAAAAGGGTGCAGTATTTCTTTCGTGAGCAGATGAGAAGGACAACTTCAGCCCAGGGAAAAGTTTTGGAGGCATTTGCAGAAGGGTGGTGGCTGAAACCATGCAACAGGTGAGATCACTCAGGAAGAGGGTGGAAAGCAATATTTTAGCAGAAAAGAAAAATTACATTGAAAGGCTAGTCAGAGTAACTGGAATATAACAGAATAAACTAGTATCTTCAAACAACCAAGGCTAAGAAGTTCCAGAAATTATGAGTGGTAGGGGGCTAAGAGTACAGCTTAACATACAGGTTGAATAAGACGGAGAAACATTTCAATGGTTTCCTCTTTCTCCTAGGATAAGTTCTCAAATTCTTCACTATGCGCAAATGCCTTTCAGCCTCATCTCATGCCATTCTTTCATTTTCCTACCTCCAACTCTCTTTTCCAGCCTGTAATGGAAGCTTTAATAGAGCATTCTTTTAGTTCCTGTAATGAATCACGTTCTCTTGTACCACAGGGCCTTTGTACATGCTGGTCCTCTGCGTGGAATACTCTTCCCCTAAAGTGCACTTTAATTGGTCCTTGCAATCCCAGATAAAGCATCATTTCCTCTGTGAAGCCTTTCCTGACATATCCAGGCCAAGCCAATTCCTTAATTATACGCTATAATAAAATCATATTTCTTTCTATTCTATAACTAATCTCAATTTATAATTTTTCATTCATTTGTGTTATTTGATAAAAATATTTCACCCACTGGATTGTAAGCTTTTTTTTAATTTTTTAATTGTTTATTTATTTTTGAGAGAGAGACAGAGCACAAGTCGGGGAGGGACGGAGGGAGAGGGAGACACAGAATCTGAAGCAAGCTCCGGGCTCTGAGCTGTCAGCACAGAGCCCGATGCGGGGTTCAAACTCACAAACTGCAAGGTCATGGCCTGAGCCGAAGTCAGATGCTTAACCAACTGAGCCACCCAGGCACCCCAGATTGTAAACTTTTTGAATGCGAGACTCTTAGTACAGCCCTCAGGATTTTAACCAAATAGCAGTTATGGCCAATCATAATCATGTCTGGTGTGGAAAGAGACTTTATGTATTCTCTGACCATTAATATATGCCTAAGCAACCCCATCAAAGTCACCATGGTGTTTCTCCATGATTTGGTACTCAAGATACACCCTGGCACATCTCAAGCCTATGAACTTGCTGGCTCGGCTGATACAAGATAAGCCATAAAGCTGATTTTCTAGCCACTAGCTTTTAATCTTTGGAAGGGCTATAGACTCCTTTAAGAATCCAGTTAAAGCTATGGATATTGCAGTGGGTTGAATTGTGTCTCCTCCAAAAAGATATGTTGGAATCCGAACCCCCAGTTACCTGTGAATGTTATCTTATTTGGAAATTAGGCCTTTGCAGATGATCAAGGTTAAAATGAGGCCATTATGATGGGCCCTGATCTAACATAACTGATGTCCTTATAAGAAGAGGAAATCTGGACACAGAGACAGACACATACAGGGGGAAATGATGTGAAGACACAGCAAAAGCAGCATCTGTAAGTCAAAGAGTACCTGAGGACCCCAGAATCTAGGAGAGAGGCTTCTAGCCCCCAGAACTACAAGACAGTAAATTTCTGTTGTTTAAGTCACCGAGCTTGTGGCCCTTTGTTAAGGCGGCCCCAGGAAACTAATACAAAGCCCCTGTATCACACAACTCTGCACGTAGCTTCAGGGTGGCCACAGACTCACTAAAGCCCAGGTTAATAGTTCCTGCACAGACATTGTAATATTCCTGCACCCAAATCCCCTGGGATAAGGGCAAAGAAAGAAGAGAGAGAAGAAAATTGGCATCAGTAACTGTTTGCTACATGTTCAGCCTTAGTTAGACACTTGGCATTTGTTTCTCCATTGAACCCTCGTAGCCACTCCGTGTAGTAGATGTTAGTATGCTCATTTCAGACGGAAGGAAATCGAGACCCTGGGAGACTTAACATCATGCACAAGTCCACGCATCTAGAGAGCAGTTGTGCTGGGAATATGGCCTGAGTTTGTTTTACCCTGAAACCAATGCTTTTTCCATTCTTACCCTGCCTCTTAGCATGAGTGATATGTGAGATCCAAAGCACATGATGTGTGGTTTCCGGGGTTATGAGGCTACCGAGAGACCAGGGTTATACATGTGTCAGTGGCTTCGAGGGAAACAAGAGAATAGCTTTTTTAAAAAAACTAAAGAAAGACTCTTCCTTTCTACTGTTTTCCTTTCGTTGTGTGCCACTATAATTTCTTTTGAAATGAGGATTTTGGTGTAGAAGGATTTTTGCCTTGCTAGGCAAAGATAGAGACAACAAAGGACTGATTAAGTCGTACTGATGGTAATTATCAATAGGAAGTTTAGGATTTTTAGGGATGGGACAGTAGTATGGATGAGACAGCAAAGCAAGTCAATCTCTCATTCATCAAAAAACTCACCCACTCAGTGGCTGGCTCCATGTTCTTCAGACAAAGTCTGGCCACACAAAGCCTTCCATCTAGAGGGGGAAACCAAGTCATAGCAGTCAATACAATAAAGTTAAATGTTGTATTATAAGCAAAAAAGAGTGTACTATATAGCAAATAGTGGGGTAACTACCCACTTCTAGGTGGGTAGAAAACTGGACCTAAGTTTATCCCAACGTCTGAGTAATGATTACCCTGGTACCAGGAGATGAGAGAGAGGTGGTTCCAGGCAGAAGAAACATGTACAAAGGTCCTGAGGCAACAGAGAATATAATACAGTTGAAGACCTGAACACAATTCATCACATCCTGAGTGTGGAATGGGAAGGGCAAAAAAGTAGACAGTGGAGGGGGTTGCAGGAGCTAGACCCTAAAGGTCCCTGAAAGCAGCTGTGTGATAGAGCTGTCTCTGGTTTCCTCCAGAAATCAGGAGCTGTGGGAAGCCATCACAGATTGGCAACAGAGGACAGAGTACTAGAGAGAGGGCTATTGGCTATGGCTAGTCAATTCATCTCTCTGGGAATCAGTCGCCTCACCATAAGAGGTAACAAGGGCCATCGTAGAGACTAAATGACTCGTTCCATGGAGTACTCCGAGAATTATACCTTTGGCAGCATCAGCTCCTGTATTATAATAGTAATACAGGCAAGAGCTGCTAGAGGCCTGTGTCACTGGCAGGTGCTGTTTTCCAAACACGACGCCTTTCATTGCACCTGTCTCCTGAGCACTGCTCCTTGATGGCAAGTGCGGCAGTGGTGCTGGGCCCACAGCCCTGCTGGATCATACACGAGTTTCCAACAGGTGTGGCCTATTGGTCAGAGAGTGAGGTATTTCCTTCTACCATCCTCACAGTCAAGGTCCTAGTTGGTCACAGGCAGGCTGTCCACAGGCAATTCGTTGGGCAGGGGCAGCAGGCCGAGTCCAGGGTATGAGGCATTTAATGGTGAGCTGTGGGCCAGTGGCCCAGGGAGGCCCACACTCTCTGTCAGGTTGGAGCTCACCAAAGCTAATCTCACTTGGGGTTGTGGGATGGTGAGCGTTGTTGTAATGGTTTTGCTGAACGTCTGAACGCATCTGAATCTTTATGCCATAATTCCCTGTTTTGCAGCTTTAAAAAAAAAATGTTTATCGATTTTTGAGATAGCACAAGCAGGGGAGGGAAAAGGGTAGGGGTGGGACGAAGGACCCAAGGCAGGCTCTACCCTGACAGCAGCGAGACTGATGTGGGGCTCGAACTCAATGAACTGCGAGATCATGACCTGAGCCAAAGTTGGATGAATGCTCAACCAACTGAGCCACCCAGGTGCCCCTGTTTTGCAGCTTCTAAAAAAGCTTAAAAGCTTTTGGGTTTTGCTTCATTGAGGCCGGAAGGAAGTAATACTTAAAATTATCACCCTGCTTCACTTGCCGTAGAAAAATGTCAGAAAATTCAGTTTAGTTAAGGCCTTCCCTCTTGTCTCCTTCAGGTGCAATTTTAGAGCCAAAATACGTGTGGGTATGAGTGACAGCTCTTCCAAATGTGCAGTGCCATGGGACATGAAAGTTAAGGTCACATGTATGCTGCTCTCATCTCCAGCATGGGGCATCTGAGAATGGGGATGGAACCCAGAGATGTATGGGAACCAGATAAAGCAGATTCTCCTTGTTCTGAAGATTTATTTCATTAAAGACAGAATCTCATATGTGCTGAGTGCCTGAATGGCACTATTGTAGTTCTTTGCCCAGACATTATCTTTTACTCTGATAAACCGGTCAAGTAATTATTAGGAGTCTCATTTTTATGGCTACGGAAAATGTCACCCTGAGAGGTCGATAGATTGGACCAGAATCTCACATGGGTGGTTTGACTTAAAAGCCCACAGGTTCCCTGTCCCTGGTTGTAGTTCAGCTTCGTTGCTTTAGGCCCAAAGCTCTACATAGTGGTTAGAGCCTGACCTGTGTGAATCCTGGCTTTATCACTTCCTGGCTCTGTGGCCTTGACCTAGCTACTGACTGTTGCTGTGCTTCCAGTTCCTTAACTATAAAATAGATAATAAAAATATCCATCTACTAAGACTGTTATGAGTTAAGTGAATTAGGACTTATAACATTCTTAAGACAGTGCCTAGTGATTAGTAAATGCTATAAACAAGTTGGCCATTACTATTATTATAACTAGAAAGAGTAGCTTCATCAGGGGAAATCATCCATACCTGAGTTCAAATGCTGATTAGGTCATTCATTACCTGGGACAAGTTATTGAAACTCCCCATGAGCCTGAGTTATCTCTACTTACTTCTTTAAAGGGTTTTGTTAGTATTAAATGAAATCCCATTTATAAAGTGTGTAACAGATGGCTTCACGAGTAATAGGATATTGCCCAAGGTCTCTGGGATAAAAGTAAATACGTATATAACAAATAAATACATTTTTTTAAAAGACAAAGAATATTCAATATGCAACCATGAAATCTCATTCCAAGAAATCTTCCCTAAAAGAAGAAGAAGAAGAAGAAGAAGAAGAAGAAGAAGAAGAAGAATCCTCCCAGGCAGATACATGAGAACTGTTGGTTTTTAAAAACTGTTTTCCAGTAAAAGCTCATTCCATTATTTGCATCTGTCACACCCCCTCCCATTTCCCCCACAACTTCACTAAGGATAGGGATGAACTGAATAATACCATCTCTGTCCCATGATTATCTACCATTATTATTGGCATCCTGAAGTAGAGTACATCCAGAGAATTCTAAAGGAGACTTACAGTCATTAAAATCTTCAACCTCAAAGTTTATTCAGCTTATCCTCAGCTACAACTGGGATAATGGAAAGATGGGGATTCGGTGACATTCCTTGATGGGGCTAAGCCCTAAATCCTAAATTGTAGCTGTGGTTATGGGCCCAGAACCCTCTAGAGTCTCTTTCTTCTCAGAGTTTATTGTTTTATAAGTTTAGTTCAATTAGCAAATGTATATTTATCTTTTACTTATGTGAATAACTACAGCGAATGTAAGAAAAGTTTAAAACAGGGATCGCACTTGAGAAAAATGAAGTCTAGCAGGGAATCCGTGAATCAGTCTCACATTAAAAGTAGTAAATGACTGTCCGGGTTTGGCTGGGTGGGGTATTAAAGCCAAAATATTTGGTATTATTACCAAAGTGTCCCTTAAACACTGGCGGAAATGTGATTAAAAGCTTTTCAACATAATTTTATTTTTTTAATTGAGATTCAATTGACACGTGACATTATATTAGTTTTAGCTATATAACGTAATGATTTGTTATTTGTACATATTGCAAAGTGGTCACCACATGTAGTTAACATCCATTCTTTTCTTGTGAAGAGAACTTCTGAAATTTGCTCTTAGGAACTTTCAGATACATAATACAGTGTTATTAACTCCAGTAACCATGCTGTACATTACATTCCCATGACGTATTTGTTTTATAATTGGTGGTTAGTACCTTTTGACCACCTTCACACATTTCACCCCTTCAGCCCCCACCCCTGATCTCTGTATCTATAAGTTAGGATTTTGGGGGGTGGGAGGGATTCCACATATAAGTGAGATTATATGGTATTTGGCCTGGTGGAAGGCGCAAGGGATCTCTCTCAGGCCTCTTTTTTTTTTTTTTTTAATTTGTGTTTATTTTTTATTTATTTTGAGAGAGACAGAGAGAAAGAGTGGGGAAGGAGCAGAAAGAGAGGGAGACAATCCCAAGCAGGCTCCACTGTCAGCGCAGAGCCCCATGTGGGGCTCAAACCCATGAACCATGAAATCATGCCCTGAGCCAAAGTCAAGAGTCAGACACTTAATCTCGGGCCTCTTTTGTAAGAACATGAATCCCGTTCACCTAATTGTGTCCCAAAGGCAACTTCCTAATATCATCACCTTGGAAGTGAGGATATCAACATGAATTGGGGAGGAAACAAATATTCGATCTATAGCAGGCCAATTCTCCATTAGTAAAAGAAGGTGGGGGACGCCTGGGTGGCTCAGTCGCTTAAGTGTCCGACTTTGGCTCAGGTCATGATCTTGCAGTTTGTGGGTTCAAGCCCCATGTCTGGCTCTGTGCTGACAGCTCGGAGCCTGGAGGCTGCCTCGGATTCTGTGTCTCCCTTTCTCTCTGCCCCTCCCCTGCTGGTGCTCTGTCTCTGTCTCTCTCTCCCTCTCAAAAATAAATACAAACATTTAAAAACAAATTAAAAAACAAAAAAAAAAGGTAGTGGCTGGCTTCAAGTGCTGGTGGCTCTCTAAACTTTGTCCTCAGCACAATTCCATGCAAAGAAAAAAAAAATTCAATTGGATAACCTATTACGCAGCATCACAGGCAGACATGGCCATGCATATATGTACATTGTAACTAATCAGTGTTCCTTATAGTGCTAATAATTCACACACACACACACACATACACACACACACGCACACACTACTCTTCTAGACCGAGGAAAGATTTTCTCTTGCTTTCTTTATCCGGTTCTCTGAACCTGATATACATTGAATCGTGACCAACACTTGACTAGAATATCCTTGATTCCTTCTTCCTCCTCACCTTCCACATGTAATCCATCAATCCATCCCACTGGCTCTACTTCCAAACACATCCTGACTCTGGTCCTTTCTCCCCAGCCCACCACTGCCACCTCTGTGCAAGCTGCCACCATCCCTCCCCTGGGCAACCACGACAGCCTCCCCTGTTCTCACTTTCCCTCCCACTCCCCTATAGTCCACTTTCACACAGCAGACAGAAGGATCTTTTTTTAAAATACAGGTCAGATTTTTTAAGTCCTCTGCTGCAAACCTTCCATCAGCTCCCCATTGTCCTCGTAATAAAGTCCACACACCTTGGGGCGCCTAGGTGGCTCAGTCAGTTAAGCGTCCGACTCACGGCTCAGGTCACAATCTCACAGTTCGTGAGACTGAGCCCCATGTCAGGTTCTGTGCTGACAGTGCAGAGCCTCCTTGGGATTCTTTCTTTCTTTCTCTGCCCACCCCCCTCTCGTTTATTCTCTCTCTCTCTCTCTCTCATAATACACAAATAAGAACTTTAAAGTCCACACTCCATGCTATGTCCCCCAAGCATCTGGGATCTGGCCCTTGCCTGCCTCTTCAGCCCCATCTAGAATCACTCTCTTTGAAGGTCTTGCCCACAAGGCTGCATCCACTTGGGCCTATACATTTCCTCAAACAAGATGAACTCCTTGCACACAGACACTGGATCTTTCCATGACCAGTTGCTTCTTGATGTTAATATGTCTAGTTAAAGGGCACTTTGTCAGAGTCCTTGGCATGACCATCTGCATTGGAAGTAGCTATTTTTTCACTCTGTTCCATCACCCTCCTTTTGTTCTCTGTGTCGTTCTTGTCACTCTCTGGCTTGTAAATGGTCCGTCTGTGCCTGCCTGCCCGCTCACTGCCAGAATGAAGCTCCCTGAGGTGGGACAGTACCTGTCTTGTCCCTCATTGTATCCCACTGCCTGGAAGGAAGTCTCATACACAGGAGGGTCTCAGTAATGCTTAATGAATGAAGGGGTTCCTGATAATTTGGACCAGTGATGGAGTTCAGAAAATAGCTGTTTCCCAGTAGGGGAGGCACCAGCTGCTTTCTGACTGATCAGGCCAGACCTTTGGCAGGAGTGGTAGTCATTGGTGGGAACACTTTTCTACCTTATTCATACTTACTCTGTTCTTCAAAGCCTCAGAAGTGAAATGGTCATGACCCTTGCTCAGCCTAGCACTCTAATGGCTAGTTAGTGGTAACTCTTACACACCTTGGCAAACTCCTGATGGACACTTCTTGTTTCTAGTACTATTGTAACTTTATATTTTTGTTTGTTTGTTTGTTTAAGTGGACATTTGACCATGAAATTGGGGGAAAGAGAAGAAGGTGCCACCACAACCCAGCTGGCAATCAAACAGAGGTGGTAGTGACATAGTTTTATATTCAGCCCATGTTCAAAACTGGTGGTAGAGAATTGTGTTTTTATGTGTTCATATTAGCCTTTTCTTCATTTAATAAATGTGACTCTTATAAGTAACATGCTAATAGCATACACCTACCAGATAAAATAATACTTTAAAATTGTTATCAGTTATCCTCCCAAGTCAAAGGCATTTGAAGTGCACCTCAGTCTTCTCATTTAAGAGATGGGAATAATGGTAATAATAATAGTATCTAGCTTAAAGGTTGTTGTAAAGATTAAATGAGATAATCAGCATAAAACTCTGATGGAGACCCTGACAAAAAGTAAGTGCTGGTTAATGTTCTCTAAGATTGAGGTTAATATTATTTTGATTTTCTCTATCCTTGGTGCATTGTATATAAAATGCCAAGAACCATGGGAACCATAAATATTAAGAGAAGGTCACTGTTATTTTACAAACTAAGGTTATCATATCCTTAATTGTACCTGAGTGTGGCTAGGGGGCACACAATTCTGCCTGTGGGTATGAAACAATGGAGAATAGACATGTATCTCAGAAAGCAGGCCAGTTAATGGGCCAAGGTGAGTCCCTAGAGGGCACCAACTTCATGGGTCATTATAAACCACATCTAATCCTTTTATGACTTACAAGCTCACAAAAATTTGATTTTGTTGATTCGTGGAGGATTGGTCAGACTCTCAGGGGAAATTCACCAAAGGTGGGAAGTATCTAACATTCTGGGTGCCTATTACTTGCCAAGCCATCTGTTACACACTTTATAAATGGGATTTCATTTAATACTAACAAAACCCTTTAAAGAAGTAAGTAGAGAAAACTTAGGCTCATGGGGAGTTTCAATAACTTGTCGCAGGTAATGAGTGACCTAATCAGCATTTGAACTCAGGTATGGATGATTTCAAACCATCGTCCTTTCTATTATACCACACAGCCTTTCTCAGATGCTGAAATATAGTAAGCAACTTAACTTTGGTAAGAGGCTGGTATATATGTTAGAACAACAATGCATTATTTTACAGTGGTGTTTTCAGCCATTCCAGTGAGTGGAATACTTAAATCTGCCACTTAGGACATTCACGAGATTTCTCGAGAAGTAAATTTCCAACCAGAAAGGAATCCACCAAGTCTGTAAAAATATTCCAGGCCACGAAGTGTACTAAATTCTGCCTGACCCATACACCTGGCTAAATCTTCCTCTTGGTTTTGAGCGTTCTTCTTCGTGCAGGTTGGCTATGGCTCTGACCTGCCAAGGTTTAAGGAAGGTAGCATTAGGCACTGAGGCCGATACTTTCTTCCCATGCTCTTGCTCCTTTCCTTTGGGGCCAGTGGGTCTGCTCTCTATGCCCTTTTGCTCAACTGGGAATGCTAAGATTTATGTGAGCTGCGGTTCCTAATATAGTAGACAGACTTAATAATTTAGTTTGCTCCGGGTTGAAGCTTCTTTGGCTTCTACTTCCTCCAGCTGGTCCAGCCTACTTCCCTAGAGTTCTACAGAAGTACTTGGAGGCCAAAGCCCCAGCTCAATAATGGTAATGATTCGCTTGGCCCTGCCTTCTGAGCTCGCGCCTCTGTGGATCCTTGACAGAAAGAAGGAAGTAAAACCTGGGTATTCCTGGATCTTGGCCAAAGTAACAACACATGACTTTAATCTTATACTTGTCCCCAACATTCTCCATGTATCTGCCAGATCCCATCATTTTCTTCCTGGACACAGTTAGGTAAACACTGCCAAATCCTTGGTCTTTGATTTCCTTTTTTTAATATATATGTATTTTTTATGTTTTTATTTTATTTTTAGGAGAGAGACAGGGCAAGCAGGGGAGAGGCAGAGAGAGAAACAGAATCTGAAGCAGGCTCCAGGCTCTGAGCTGTCAGCACAGAGCCCGACATGGGGCTTGAACTCACGGACTGCGAGATCATGACCTGAGCCGAAGTCAGATACCCAACCGACTGAGCCACCCAGGCGCCCCCTTGGTCTTTAATTTCCTAACTAAATTCCATGTAAACCAACTTCTTTCTGCTAAAACATTTTGTCCTAAAACAAAACGATGACATTCCAGTGCACCCACCCCATTCTGGCAGCACCTGGCGGGGACTGCATTCCTGTGGCAATCTTGCTTTAGTTGAACTTCATGATTTCTCCAGTTTTTCAGCCCTGGGCAGGCAGACCTTCTCCTTCTGTGGCTTGAATCTCTGAAGAGCTCATTTATCCATTCGTTATGAGTTGGTCCTATTCTTTCTATCACAGAGTTTAACCTTATTTCCAAGTTGGGAGGCAACTAAGTTTTAGCCCATTTATGTCTGACTTCATTCAGTAAAAGTGTTACTTCTACTCTTCCAGAGACATATGGGATTCATCTAAATGGACAATTTATTAACAAACTTATTTTTTAACAGACTGCCTGTACTGAATGACTATATATAGCAAGAATCTGGAAAAAACTTTATCTCCATTCCAGGAACATCCACTGCAAATACCATACTAAATTCTTTTATTATCCAAACTATATAAATTATCTAAATTGTTTCCCACTTTTCCTAGCCCTTGACTAAGGAAATACAAAGTTCTCACACCTAAACTAGGAAGATAAAGGGGTTAAGGAAGAGTAAGATAGACTAGTGAGTTTTCAAAGTCATGTGGTAACCCGTTGTGATCCAAGAACTGTCTGCATAATAATACAGTTCCATAAAGATTAAACTGAAAAGTGTCCCACTAGGTTCAATTATTGCACATCTGAGCACACCAGAATACTGAACATTAGTTGCTCTTAGTAGACAAAATAAAAATCATTTTACATTTAGTGAACTGAAAAGCAATATTCCCCAGACCAGTAGGTTTTCTCCTTCAAGCTATTTTCCTTCCTCATTAAATGGCAACATCTACTATTAGGTGCAGAGATCCCAAGCATGGGAATAATTCTGAATTTCTGGTAGAAGGGGCCAGTGGTTCATGGTTCAAGGAAGAACTGTCACTATGGAAATGCTAACTTAAAGGGGAGCTATCTGAACTGAAAATCACTAAAGTGTTGCTTCAGAAATGGCTTGAGCTATTCTCATGTTTATTCAATACACATCAATAGCTTTGGATTGAGAATTTATGATGATAAACCAAATGATGTCTCCTCTTTTTCCTCCTCTTCCTTCTCTTCCTTTCCTTTTCCTCTCCTTCCCTTCCCCTTTCTCCTCCTCAATCTATCATTATTTTTCACTTCTCTTTGCTATTTGGGATATACATCATGTGTGCTAGAATGTATAGGATTTCTATAATCATGATATGTGATGATATTACATAGGACACATAAGGAGTATTGGGACCCATCTGAAATTTTTGCAGTGCTATTGGTTGCTTTTTATGTAGCATGAGTTCTGGTGATAAGAACTTGTGTGTAGTTGCTGATTTGAGGGGAAATTATAAAAGCTGGTTAAGTGAAGGGCAGTTTAACCAAAAATAAACTTCATAAGAGCATACAGCTTTGTTGGGCTTGAGACATCACTTTGAGTTCATCATCACTTCCATGATGCTAATGTATACCATAAATCATTAAAGTTTCCTGAGATTGTGCAAGACAGACCAATCTATGTATTCACTTTATTATTATTCCCAAGCCCTCAAAGAGGCTAGAGCTACTAAGAAAATGTCGTTTAACACTTTAGGCTCAAAAGTTTCTGCCAAAACAAAGAGCCTTGCTGAAAAGAGACAAACTTACGACCGTTGATCACACATACGTATTGACCATGTGATTACAGAATGTTTCAGAAATAACTTTTTTTTTAATGTTATTCATTTTTGAGAGGGAGTCAGAGCATGACCCGGGGAGGGGCAGAGAGAGAGGGAGACACAGAATCCAAAGCAGGCTCCAAGCTCTGAGCTGTCAGCACAGAGCCCAATGTGGGGTGCAAACTCAAGAACCATGAGTTCATGACCTAAGCAGAAGTTGGACACTTAACCGACTGAGCCACCCAGGCACCCGAGAAATAACTTTTATCTGAGTCTATTGCTCATCAAAAGTTTCAATGTAATTTTTTAAAAACTTGGTTTTTCCTGAAATTCTGCATATCCTGATGGAATTTGATGAAACTTGTCTTTGATGAGAAACTTATCTCATTCCATAAGATAGGACAAATATGGCATGACTCCAAGCAAAGACACCATTTCCACCACAAGGAGTAGAACAAAACCAAGAGACCCTACAATGATGTAATATATATATAATATATATATTAGTTAACTATAAACTTCAGTAGTTTAGGTTGGTGCCTCCTGGTTGGGAAACTAGTACCCAGATTGAGTACAAGCAGATTGAGAAGTTACCAAATGAAGTACCTCAGGTTCAAAAAACCATTTCACAAAATAACCCTTTGACTTATTATTTGTTTTTTTGATAATTTTCTTTGCTGAAACTATAGAGCTCAGCTGAAAATTACACTGATGGCAGTAATGTTTTCGTAAGAAGAGTACCTATTTTGCCATCAAAAATTATCCTAAGAGGGTGCCTGGGTGGCTCAGTCAGTTAAGTGACTGACTTTGGCTCAGGCCATGATTTCATGGCTTGTGGGTTCAAGCCCCATGTCAGGCTCTGTGCTGCAGCTCAAAGCCTGGAACCTGCTTCGGATTCTGTGTCACCTTCTCTCTGTCCCTCCCCTGTTCATGCTCTCTCTCTTCCTCAAAAATAAATAAACATTTTAAAAATTTTTTACAAATTATCTTAAGGAAGGATAAGAACACTTAACTATGTGGGGCGCCTGGGTGGCTCAGTCGGTGAAGCGTCCGACTTCGGCTCAGGTCATGATCTCGCGGTCCGTGAGTTCGAGCCCCGCGTCGGGCTCTGTGCTGACAGCTCAGAGCCTGGAGCCCGTTTCAGATTCTGTGTCTCCCTCTCTCTGACCCTCCCCCGTTCATGCTTTGTCTCTCTCTGTCTCAAAAATAAATAAACGTTAAAAAAATCAAAAAGAACACTTAACTATGTGATTTGAACAAATGCGTGTTAAAATAAATAAAGAGTATGCCATTGGGAATAAGGTAGCTGCCGTGGCAGCTTAGCACACACACACACATATGTTCAGATTACCTAAATACTGTGTATGTTGTATTCATTGAAAATTGTTACTAACTTACAGAATAATTATAGCCCACTTTTCAATTGCTGAGACTATATTATGTTTTCCACCATTAAGTATGAAATATATTGTAAATATGCGTTAATTTTTGCTCTAATGGAAACAATGTAAACTTTTAAATTGGGATTCCGTAAAAGTGAGCATCACTTTCCCCCAAATTATAGGCCCAGCCTTTTTTCATCACCTGTAGCTGAGCTAATAATTCTGCTTTAAAACAAATAAAAATCTGGGAATGCAAGCTGGTGCAGCCACTCTGGAAAAGAGTATGGAGGTTCCTCAAAAAACTAAAAGTAGAACTGCCCTACGACCCAGCAATTGCACTACTAGGCATTTATCCAAGGGATACAGGTGTGCTGTTTCAAAGGGACACATGCACCCCATGTTTATAGCAGCACTATCAACCATAGCCAAAGTATGGAAAGAGCCCAAATGTCCATCGATAGATGAATGGATAAAGTAGATGTGGTATATATATATATAATGGAGTATTGGCAATCAAAAAGAATGAAATCTTGCCATTTGCAACTACATGGATGGAGCTGGAGGGTATTATGCTAAGCGAAATTAGTCAGAGAAAGACAAAAATCATATGACTTCACTCATATGAGGACTTTAAGAGACAAAACAGATGAACATAAGGGAAGGGAAGCAAAAATAATACAAAAACAGGGAGGAGGACAAAAACATAAGAGACTCTTAAATATGGAGAACAAACAGAGGGTTACTGGAAGGGTTGTGGGAGGGGGGATGGGCTAAATGGGTGAGGGGCACTAAGGAATCTACTCCTGAAATCATTGTTGCACTATATGCTAATTTGGATGTAAATTAAAAAAAATAAAAAATAAAATTAAAAAAATAATAATAATAAAATAAAGCAAATAAAAATGTATTTTGGTCATTATCCTAGCACAGTTCTTGGTAGAAAAGATTATTGATGCCAGAATATCCATATATAAAGCCAAGTTTGTCTTTTAAAGAGATGCCTTTAAATCTCATACATTATTCATGAGACTTTGAGGCAGCTCTTTGCCTCCTCCAGCTGATGTCATTTTAGCTCAATGAGAACAGCCAGGACACCATTCCTGCATTGAAGTTGCTTTCAACTGAAGGAGGAAGACAAGACCTACATACTTGGAAAAAGTGAAGAACACCCTTTGTATTACAGGTGAACACACAGGCAAAGGGATTTCAAATCACAGAGGGGTGGGGCGCCTGGGTGGCCCAGTACGTTGAACACCCAACTCTTGGTTTCTGCTCAGGTCATGATCTCACAGCTGGGCTCCATACTTGGGATTTTCTCTCTCTATCCCTCTCTCTCTTTGCCCCCCTCCTGTGCTCGTGCTCTCTCTCTCTCTCTCTCTCTCTGTCTCTCAAAATAAATAGACTTTTAAAAATATATAAAAATAAAATCACAGAGGGAACACTGAGCGGGTGGAGTTTATAAAGGAAATGCAGCAAGAGGTAAGTAAATGACCTTCCAAAGGGTGTGGAGTTTAGGTGCGGTGGCAAATTAAGAGTACTTTGTCAGAAACACCCTCAGAGATCCCAACTCTTTGGCCTTCTTGACACATTTGAATAATTTTAAAACGTGCCCCAACTTTAGGAAGTGCAACATTATCTCCAAAAGCAAGACTTCCTGCCAGAAAGTCACCCTGATAAGGGAGCAGTGGGGGACAGAGAGGCCAGGCCTCCTCGCCTCCCCGTGGGCCAGCAGGAGCAGGAGGGCTGGTTCTGACTGGGGATGGGCCTTCCGAGTAGAAGCCAGAGGGTAGAGAACACGCCAGCACTTTCGTGGGTCCTGGCAACTTGTCTCGGGAGACGTAGAAGTGGCTCCCAGGTGGCCTGACCGTCAGAGACACATGACGCAGGGTGTGCCCAACATGGCGCCGGGTCCTCCTCCGGCTCGTCGTCAGCAATGCCACGTCGACAGATGAGACCCTCTTGTTTTTGACTCTGATGTCCCAGAGAGTGGTGACTAGGGAAGGCCTCCTGCCACCCAGGGGGACCCAGGCCTTGCTTCTCAGGCTCGGGTGGCAGTTGGGAAAGAGAGAGCAGTGTGAGCGCTGAGGCTGGGAAAGGAGGGAGGCCGGATCCACGGGACCGGGGGCACCACACTAAGGAGCCTCCCCCTCACTTTGACACAGTGGGGACCCAGAGGACGGGGCACCAACAGAGGTGAAGTCAAGTCCCGCAGATGTAAAATCCTTCTGCAAGAGGGCCTTTGTATTCATATCGGCAGAATGGCCTAACTACTAAAAAAGGGCACCTGCTTTGCCTGTCCCTGCACAAAGTAAAAGGAGTTCCTTTCCTTTCTCCTGCCAGTGGGAATGTGCACTGGGGCGGGCAGAGACAGAGATCCGGGGCTGAGAGGACATGGGCAGTTCGGCAAGGACTGGGGACCATCCTGTGGGTGGAGAGATAAGAAGTGGGCAGACACTGTGACAACGGCTTTACCAGGCTGGACCGGCTGGAAGGCAGCTAGAAGTCCCCATCTGCGCATTCCAGATGCCGGCCTTGCCCGGGCTTCGCTCTGCTCTGAGACTCCAGGGGCGTGGGCCCTGGAGATAACGGGGGTCTCAGTACCGCCTTGGAACTGACTGATTGATGGACTGAGCAGAGGATGGCTTTGAAGAGAAAAGAGCAGGGCAAGACAGAAGCTATGAAGATCTCGCAAAGGCCAGTGAGCAGAAGAACCTGGACCTGGATGGAGGCCGAGGGCACGCGCAGGAGCTACGCTGACAAGACTGGGGACACTGATCGCCTGTGAGGATAAAGGAGAGAAATGGGCCAAGAACGCCCCTGAGGCTTCCAGCCCAGGCAACTGGGCTTTGAGGGGAAGAGCAAGCCTCTGAGAGAGGATAACGATCACTGGAAGCACGTTATTCATCAGAGCAGAGTTTGAACCCCCGAATAACCAAGAGAATCCACATATATGACAAGAGTAAATATATGAAAGAACACGAAATGCGATTAAATCTGTTTATTGAAATAAACTGTAGTACAGATTGGTTTCAGCATGTTATAGATGTCACACGTTTCTCCTACTAACAGATGATAGCCAGATGAAACACGATAGCAGAAGAATCTAGAATAATAAATTTTATTACTGAGACTCTCCCCAGAGGTCAGCAAACCCAACCCAACCCTTGAACAGATGAGGAAACTAAGGACCAGACAGGCTGGCATCGTCCACTCTACAAATGTTTAGGGCACTGACCATGTGCCAGGCACTTACTCGGTGCTGGGCATATAAAAGCTAACACCACGTGGTACCCGTACTCAAGGAGCTCGTAGCCAGGCTAGTGGGCAATAGTGTCCAGTAAGTAGGAAATTAACACACAGCCGAGGCAGTGTTGTGAGAACAGCGTGCTCAAGCTATCGGGGGCACCCGATCCAGGCTCAGGAGCAGCTCTCTGAAGGTCAAGTGCGAGCTGAGCTGGCAGGGATACACGGAGCTCATATAGACAAAGAGGTTGTGAAACAGTGCCCCGGGAAGGCCCGGGTGAGGGAAAGCACAGTGCGTTTCGTTAACCCAAGGAGTTCAAGTACAAAGGAACTCCACTCCTGGATTTTGAAGACAGCAGTCTCCTGACTTCCAATTCAAAGCTATTTGGAGAATACTATCCATCTTTCTAGGTCCCCTGACAAATATGTGGTGATTCGGCACATACATATCAATACTCTTGCATAGAAAAAGCATACGTGGCTCATGCTTACCCAGGTAAGATTTTCAAACCCTCTTGTTTACAGTGTCTCTTGGAGGAATCATTACTTTGCATTACAGCCTCTCATTTCCTCCCCAAATTTCCATCAGTGGGGTCATGCCATAAAGCCCTTACGTCTGGAAGGGATTTTAAGGAATCACTTTGTCAGTGGCCATGGGAGCAGGAGGCGGGGCTGGGGGAGCAGTCACCACCCCGGTGCGGGCAATAAAGGAGCTGTTATCTGTAGAGCACATAAAAATTTATAGTAAAGCTGACCAAAATCGTCCTGCATTTTATTACCACCACGTGGCAGCAGTCCAGCAGTCCTCAGTCAAGTCAGTAGCGAAACACTCCTCCCTGCCAAGGCAAAGTGCTCCTGCTGACCCCCGCCCATGCACGCCAGTACGCTTGGGTACACCTGCACAGGCAGAGAGCACACTTAAATACACCTGCACACGCAGAAGCACACAGCGCCCGCACAGGCTGTGCACCTGTCTGAAACCCCCAGGGTTGCCCTCTCTTCCCATTCTTGTCACCATTCTCCAGTCCACTCCCTTCTGTAAACAAAGCTTGAATCGTCAAAAAAATCATATATACAAAGAACCTCTTATCGATGTGCATCTTCCTACAATGATGACATTTATCTCCAGTGAAGGTTCTCGTTTCTCAAAAGCCTCAAATCCCTCTCAAGGTGGGGATGACGTCGGAGGCCACCACTTCTGTGCTCACGGGCTTACCAGGAGCAATCCTCACCCATCCTTTCCGGCTGGGCCATCTGGCAGGTGCTCGGCGGGGTAAACACTGAGGGGTCTTTAATACCCAGCTGTATGTCAAAAAACCGCGTGGACAATATCACACTGTAATTTTTGGTGAAGGTTTCCTGGACGGGATAGCAATCCTTGACTGTATAAATGCCAATCCAGGTTTCATCTGTAAGAGAAAGAGAGGGTGACTTAAAAAAATTTTTTTTAATTTTTATTTTTGTGAGAGAGACAAAGTGTTAGCAGGGGAGGAGTAGAGAGAGAGGGAGACACAGAATCCGAAGCAGGCTCCAGGCCCTGAGCTGTCAGCACAGAGCCCAGCGCGGGGCTCGAACTCACAAACTGTGAGATCACAACCTGAGCCAAAGTAGGAAGCTCAACTGACTGAGCCACCCAGGCGCCCCCTGGGGGTGACTTTTTAACGTAGAAGGTAAGGCAAAATGCCTGTGTTGTTTGCTTTCTTTTTCTCTCGTGGGAAAATATACATAAAATTTACCATTGTAACTATTTTTAAGTAGTTCAGTGGCATTAAGTACGGCATTAAGCCATCACCACCTCCATCTCCAGAACTCTTTCATCTTCCCCAGTTGAAACTCTGTGCCCTTTGACACTAACTCCTCATTCTCCTCCCCCAGCCCCTGGCAACCCCCGTTCCACTCTCTGTCTGGGGGAATGCGACTATTCTTGGCATCTCATGTAAGTGGAATTATATGGTGGTTTTCCTTTGCTGACTGGCTTATTTCACTCAGCGTAATGTCCTCAAGGTTCATCCACATGGTAGCGTGTGACAGAATCTCCTTCCTTTTTAAGGCTAAATAATACTCCATTGTCTGTTTACACCACGTTTCGGGGATTCATTTACCTGCTGGGGGACACTTGGGTTGGTTTCCACCATCTGGAGGAATTATTATTCATTCATTCATTGTCATTAAGTATGCTGCTATACACATGGGTACACAAATATCTTCTTGAGTCCTTGCTTTCAGTTCTTTCGGATATACACTCAGAAGTGGAATCGCTAGGTCATATGCTAATTCTACGCTAAACTCAGCGGCGGGGACGGAGGGAACTGTTTTCGCACTGTTTTCGACTGTTTCCCGCAGGTACCATAAAGCCTGTGTGTTCGAAACAGCTTCGGGGTGGGCATATGGAAGCACCACCGAGAACAGCTTTCCGTCTATACGCAAAAGCAGACACTCAGAATGACAGGAGAAGATCTGGTCACTGTAACTTCAGGAAGTGATATGGGGACTCGAACGTATACCTTAGACAGACATCTTCTGCGTCCTAGATCTCAGGGTCATTAAACGTCAGAGCCAAGGCTAAGCCCCTAACAGCCAAGGTGGCAGAAAGGTACAGGTGGTGCTGGAAGGCAGAGGTGTTTCAAATGTGATGCGTATACCCTGGAGCTAAACCACTAGCAGATTAAGCACGTTGGGGGGGGGGGGACATTAAACAATTTGATTAAGCTTGTCAATTTCCTTAACTACCTTCCTTAGTGAACTTAACCTTTTTTCCCATCATGCTTTCTGGGACGCAGCACTTGGATAGTTTTTGAAGCCTTACATGATCTAGCTGACTTTCTGTCGGACCACTCCTGGACGGTGATCTGCTCCTGGGGTCCCCCTATGGAGTACTGGTCCTCAAAGGTGGCATTCTGAGGAATGTCTAGAGGGTCCCAGGGGTCCGTCAGGGTGATCTTGGAGCACTGCTTGGTGGCTTGTTCAATCTGAAACATCACTCCATCCTTATAGAGCAAAATATATTCAAATAATCTGAAAGACAGATATAGAGAGACCATATCAGGACTTTATTGTCAGTCGTCATGCCTTTTGTCAGCACACCATCCAAAGGCCTGCAATATGAATTACTCTTGGAATAGAACAAGCAGAAAAAAACAGTTTGGCTTGTTAATAAATAAATAAAAAACATTTATTTATTTATTTATTTATTTATTTATGAGCACTAGACACTTTGATAACCTAAATACAAAATAATTAAAACTAAGAGTTCAAAACTGAATATTGAATAACTGAGCACCTATTATATGCCAGACTCTGTGCTTAGGCTACAAAATGGGGAAGACGGGGCCCTGGGTTAACGGCTGGTTTGTGACATTGTAGCACAGGGACGCAGGAGGATTTGATCCTTGGCTTGGTTCAGTTCTCCTTGCAGCACTGAATCTGGCATTACTGGGGTGCCCTATGTAGGGCATCGAGAAGATGCTGAGGTCAGACCACACACCTGTGCCCCATTGTCTCAACTGTCAGTCATGAGTAATGGGTTTTGGGGTGAGGCACAGCGGTGTGAAAATGGGGCCCTCCTCCCACATCTGGAGGAGGCTGAGACAAGCAGGCAGAAGGTGAGGGGACCCCAGAACGACTGGTTTCCACACAGTTTGTCCACATGCTCTAGGCCTCGTCTCTCCTGCCCACGTGCACGCCCCATGTGTGGAGCGAGCCAGAGGTGTTCCCAGGCTGGGCCAGGAGTCTGCAGATGTGCCCTGTCTCCCAGCACACGGCCTTGTCACCAATCCTGCATCAATCTTAAAGCTAAGCAATCCTGGTGCTGGGTGAAGCCAACGGTGGGGGATGGGGGGAGGGGGAGTCCTCTGAAATGTGTTTGATCATCAGTCTGAGACTCGGGCCACTGCTGCTGGTCCAGCAGAGTGAGGCTGCAGGCCTTGAACTCACACAGTGAAGAGCCTACAGAGGGTGCTTTCGATGGGCAAATAAAAGACAACCAACATATTATCTGTGGTATGTGAGGCTCACTCCACATCACAGCCTACGTCTGCCTCCAGGGCAAATGTTCACCATCCCAAGTCCGAGCTTAAAAAGCATTTTCTAGAAAAACTATTATAAATGATCACTGTCTATGTGGTCAAAAAATAGTACCACTATTTTAGCGTTATGCTTCCGTTTTCTACTGAGCCAGTATGGAAATGTACACATGACCTCATTTTATAGATTTAGGTATACTTATCCTGCTTCGTTCCAGGAAACACTTGAAATGGCTTATGAGGGTCAAACCCAAGCGCAGACTTTTAGAAATGGGAGTGATCACAGAAAGAAAAGGAAGTGTTCATTTGCTCCGACAGTGCTCCCATAAACGTGGAGCCAACCTCTCATTATAATACACATGCAGGGTTCACACCCTACTGAAAGCCCTTCGAAGGAGATGGGGTTGGACTGTCACTGTCTTCTCATGCCCAGAAAAATCCCTGGCACATCAGTCTAAACATTCGCATAAGGACACCCAGAGTGCCTGAGTGACTCAGTCTGTTTAGCCTCCGACTCTTGATTTCTGCTCAGGTCATGATCTCGTGGTTCATGAGTTTGAGCCCCGAGTCAGGCTCCACACAGAGCATGAACCTACCTGGGATTCTCTCTCTCTCTCTCTCTCTCTCTCTGCCCTCCCCCAGTTGCACATACTCTCTCTAAATAAATATTTATTTAAAAAAAAAAAGGAGTACAAAGACATCCGTATCAATTTTAGAGCACTGTCCATTCATAAACACGGGACTCTGTACAGAGATCCTGTTCTACGATCCTCTCTGACAGCGGGCCCCACAGAACACCGTGTGCCCTCAGAGGTGACTGTCTTCTTTATTCTTCTCCTCACCATCAGCACCCGCCCCTTGTGCCTTCCCAAGTCCCAGGCATTAGCCTAGACAGCCATTCGTCACTTTTGCTGAAACCCCGATGGCGTGCTTCTCAAAGCGTAGTGACTGCCCCCTGGAAGATATGCACCATGGGCGGAAGAGGTGCGGGGTCCTTCCTGAGAACAGCCCTTAGCTCCCAAACCCACAGGTCGCAGAAGGTGGGAGCCTGGCAGCCATTCTGGCCATACATGGGCGGGCTCCCCTCCACGGAGCTTACGGGACCAGAGGTGAACATCCCGCCCAGGGCAAGACCATCAGATCCTCACCCACAAACATGTGGAATTGCGCCTGCACAGGTCATATGTAAACTCAGAAGCTCTGGGAGGCTTTTTCCAACATGTGAACTGAGCAAGAGGGAAGAATGAAGCAGAGAGAGGCACCAGGAAGCGGGGATTCCAACAGCTGGTCCCCCCGGATGCATTCCTGTGTCCTCTGTTGTAATAAACTTTCCTTTCTTCTGCTTGGAACTTTTTGTGTGACTCATAACCAGGACTCATCTCTAAGATAGTTGAGGACTCCGCGGTTTCCACCTAGAGCCCTGGAGAACAGCCACTGGGACAGCTGTGTTGTGTGTCATGCGGTGTCATGGCGGACCCCTGGCCACCTCCGCCTGCCCGGGCAGCCACCAGCTGGGGAAGGGAAGGGGCAGCGGGAAAGGAATTCTGCCAGCTGCGCCGTTGTCCCGAGGCCAGCTCTGCCCATACACACACAGAGGTAAAATTTAATTTCAAAATGAGAACTCTAGACTTGAAGGAATCGTTACAAAACGTTAACCTTTATTACTTCTGGGTGGTCTGAACACAGGTGTTTGTTACAGTGTTCTCTGTAACTTTTCTGCTTTCAAAATATTTAGTATTTTAAAAAGAGGCCATAATCTGATACCGAGGTTATGTTGACAGTGCCTTAAGTAAGACAGAAAATATTAATTCAACGGGAAACCAAATACAACCGTATAACTGTTTTTTTGTTTTTTGTTTTTCAAAATCCCATATGGGTAGAAAAGCGAGTACTGATCCATAGGCAGTTTTGGAAAAGAAGCTTTTCACAGTGCTGTTGTGGCTTGGGTGTTTATGGGAACACATTCATAGTTCAGACGTAAAGTTCTCCGTCGCAAATAGGATACAGGCTCCGGAGCCTGATAGAGCCATTAGGTCAAAATGCAGAGATCAGCCAGGGTTGAAATGAATCATCTGCCTGGGATGCTGTGCGGGTTATTACCTCCGGAGACCCAAAGGACTGACTGTCTTCAACAGAAACTCGATCCCGGGAAGCAAGATCAAAGCCTGGCTCTAAAGCAAAGGAAGTTGTAAGGATGGGAGTCACAAATGACACCCCCGGGGTGCAAGCAAGGTGAGGTGCTGGAAAGGGCTTGGAGGACAAGGCGGGCAGGCCAGGCCTGGGTCAACAACAGCCTGCAAACTCCTCCTTGCTGGCCAGACTCCAAGCAAAGCACAGTTCCCGGGAGGGCCCTGCAAGGCCTGGGCTGTGAGCGAGGTCAGGCCATCCAGGCCCGGCCAAGGGGTCAGCAGGCTGAGCTCTCACAGCAGCCTCAATGCAGACGCAGGGCCCAGGCAGGGCTCCATTCTGCCGCTCGCCTCGTGGGACCAAGGATTTTTGTTGCTTCTGACAAAATTCTCAGGCTACATTGACCATTTCTGTTGTTTCCTGAAAATCCATTTTCCTAAATATTAGCCTCTACCACCCGCATGTTCTCCAAAACACTGAAAACCTGCAGAAGTTTTAGATCTTTTGAAAATGGATGTCTGGTTTTTGTAAAACGATTCACATTCAAAGTTAAAAAAAAAAAATCCAAACAGTACAGAAATGGAAAATGAAGTAAAAATTGCCCAGAAACTCGAACTTACAAAAATAACAACTCTTTGCCTCTGTGGCTAAACATATAGTGATATTTTCACTTAAATTTCTTAAAATTGTGGTAAAATAGAACATAAAATTTACTATCTTAAGCATTTTTAAGTGCATAGTTCAATAGTGTTAGGTACATTCATATTGTTGTGCAACCAGTCTCCAGAATTCTTTTCGTTTTGCAAAACTGAAACTCTATGCCCATGAAACAGCTCCCCATTTCTCCCCCGCCCAGCTCCTGGCAACCACTCTTCTCCCTTCTGTCCCTATGAACTTGACTGCTCTACAGACTTCCTACAAGTGGAATCATTCAGTAGCTGTCCTTTTGTGATTGGCTTATTTCACTGAGGATAATGTCTGCAAGTTTCATCCATGTGATAACACGTGTCAGAATTTCCTTCTCTTTTTAAGGCTGATATTCCATTGAATGCATATAGCACATTTTGCTTATCCATTCATCTGTGGATGGATCCTGGGTTGTTTCCATCTTTCGGCTATTGTGAATGACGCTGCTATGAACATGGCTGTGCAAATATCGTACTGAGTTTTCATTATGTGTACTAGACACGTTTTACAAAAATGAGTGAATCTAATGTCTTTTTTAATGGGCGAATATAATGTTCTCTAACCTACACTTTACCTTAATTTTTTTTATTTTAATGTTTATCTTGAGAGAGAGAGAGAGGGAACACAGGGGAGAGGCAAAGAGGATCCGAAGGGGGCAACAGACAGCAACAGACCCAACGCAGAGCTCGAACTCACGAATCATGAGATTACGACCTGATCCAAAGTCGGATACTCAACCGACTGAGTCACCCAGGCACCCCTGAAATATTTTTTAAATGCAGAAGAGTTGAAGGACTAGTACAATGATCACCTTTGTGTCTACCACTTAGATTCAATAATTGTTACATTTTGCTATATTAGCTTTTTCTAAGTATTTGCCGAAAACAAGGACTTTCTGCCTTCTGGCCACACTACCACTATCACACCTAAGAAATTAAAATTCATTCCCAGGGGCGCCTGGGTGGCTCAGTCAGTTGAGCGCCCGACTTCGGCTCAAGTCATGATCTCACGGTTCGTGGGTTCAAGCCCCGCATTGGGTTCTGTACTGCCAGCACAGAGCCTGAAGCCTGTTTTGGATCCTGTGTCTCCCTCTCTCTCTGCCCCTCCCTCGCTCGCACTCTGTCTCTCTCTGTCTCAAAAGTAAATAAACATTAAAAAAATTTTTTAATAAATAAATAAATAAAATTCATTCCCTAATGCCAGCTAATATCTGGCCCATATTCAATTGTCCCCCAAAATGTATTTTAAACTCTTTTTTAAAAATCAGAATGCAGGGGCGCCTGGGTGGCTCAGTTGGTTGAGCGGCCGACTTCAGCTCAGGTCATGATCTTGCAGTCCATGAGTTCGAGCCCCACGTCGGGCTCTGTGCTGACAGCTCAGAGCCTGGAGCCTGTTTCAGATTCTGTGTCTCCCTCTCTCTGACCCTCCCCTGTTCATGCTCTGTCTCTCCCTGTCTCAAAAATAAATAAAAACGTTAAAAAAAATTTTTTTAAATAAAATAAAAATCAGAATGCAGTCGGGGCGCCTGGGTGGCTCAGTCGGTTAAGCGTCCGACTTCAACTCAGGTCACGATCTCGCAGTCCATGAGTTCAAGCCCCCCGTCGGGCTCTGGGCTGATAGCTCAGAGCCTGGAGCCTGCTTCTGATTCTGTATCTCCCTCTCTCTCTGCCCCTCCCCCGTTCATGCTCTGTCTGTCTCTGTCTCAAAAATAAATAAACGTTAAAAAAAATTTTTTTAAATAAAAATAAAAAAAATCAGAATGCAGTCAAGTCTCAAGCAATATATTTGGTTGTTATGTTTCTACTGTTTTAAAAATCTGGAACACTACTATCTTTTTTATTTTTAATGTGGCCTTTGACTCTCTGAAGATTCCAGATCCGCACATATTCCCCATTCTACATTTTTGTCAGTTTCCTAATTTAACTTGTTCCTCTATATCCTGTCACTCCTCCAAACTAGGCGTGGATTCTAAAGTCTTGATGTGCTTTGGGCTAAAGATTCTTGGAAAGAAATTGAGTGGGCTGTGTACCTCCTGGTGCATCACATCAGAAGACAGGTGATGTCCCATGCCACTATCAATGCTACCAACTCTGATCACCAAGTCCTGTCCTTACTCCAGATGCCTTCAGCATAGAGGTGCTTCCCTTCGCAGTTAGCAAGTAATTGATCAGCAATACTTGGTGAAGCTGGGGAACAGCCCGTTAGCCAATAATTGTCACCTCATGGTTTTAGGTAAAACCATTTCCTGAATCAATTGTCGCTGGAGATTGGTAGATTGGTACCAATGGTATAACAAATGACATCTATCTATTTATCTATCAATCACCACCCAGGACACAAGGATTTTTATGTACTCAATGCACGACAAAGTCATTATTCCATTTGATGCTCAAATTGTCCCAAGTTCCCTCAGTGGGAGCTGCTTCCAGCTGGTATTTGTGGCTTTGATGTGCCCCCTTAGTGTTTGAATGCTGTGTATACATATGCATGTATATGTGTGTATATGTATGTGTATATATATATATGTATGTGCCCGTGTATAAATATGCATGTATATGTGTGTATATGTATGTGTATATATGTGTATATATGTATATGCTTGTGTATATATGTATATATGTGTGTGTATGTGTTTGTGTATATATGCACATGCATCACATGTGTGTTTATGTACACACACACACACACACACCATGTTTTGCTTTAGTGATCTCCTACTCGTGATCACTTAGATTATTTCCACAGTTTGTTAATATTAACAAAGCTGAATATAAATTGGAGGTAAACACTTTTGGCTTTCTCTGTTTACAACTCTATGAAAAGTTTATAGACTGGAATTGTTGG
Source organism: Panthera tigris (assembly GCF_018350195.1). NCBI lineage: Eukaryota > Metazoa > Chordata > Mammalia > Carnivora > Felidae > Panthera > Panthera tigris. Next base: position 75,475,272 of record NC_056661.1, read on the forward strand.
ATCAAATAAAATTCCCATTTTATATTTTACAAGATATTGTTTCCCAAAAGGAATTTTAACTGGATGTAGAGCTTCATTCATTTTTTTTTTTTTTCATTAGAAAGGTACTGGCGGGCGGTGCCTGGGTGACTCAGTCAGTTCAGCATCTGACTTCCGCTCAGGTCATGATCTTGCCGTCTGTGTGTTGGAGCCCCGCATTGGACACCTACTTCGGATTCTGTGACTCCCTCTCTCTGCCCCTCCCCTGCTCATACTCTTTGTCTCTCTCTCTCTCTCTCAAAAATAAATAAACATTAAAACAAATTTTTTTAATTAAAAAAAAAAAGTACTGAAAATTTACCCAACTAAGAGCACCTGGGTGGCTCAGTCAGCTAAGCGTCCAACTCTTGGTTTCGGCTCAGGTCTTGATCTCAGGGTTTGAGAGACTGAGCCCCACACTGACAGCATGGAGCCTGCTTAGGATTCTCTCTCTCCCTCTCTTTCTCTGCCCCTCCCCTGCTCTCTCTCTCTGTCTCAAAATAAATAAATAAACATTTTTTAAAAAGTTTGCCCAACTATACTAAGGCAGGGGGAAATCTTTCTGTCTAGTTCAGGGTAAGGTTTACAGACAGCATGAACTGCACTGTAAAAAAAGCTGAGGTGAAGAAATCCAGGTTCCCAATCTACTACTGGTGACCTGCGATCATAATTTTAATCTCCCTGTTTCTCATATGTAAAGAAAGACCAAAAATTTGAAGCTCAAAGTTTTTTATGAAGATGATTTGAGACAGCAGATATAAAATTGTTATATAAATGCAAGGGATTATAGCTTTGTAGAAAAGTCTGGCAGTGGGTACGTTTACTATCACCCGTTAATGTTTAATAGGGAAACTACGCATTTGACTTGTGTATGTAAGACCAGATCGGCTGTGTAACAAAGAAGGTCTAGTTCATCCAGGTGGGGTGAAGGATGAAGGGGAGACCAATCTTGAATGCGATAGCGGACCCCTCTGTAGCAGCCCTGCAGGCATCTGACCCTTTCTCTCTTGCCTGCCTCTCAATATAGAGGTTGAGGAAGTACACTCATCTACTCACTTCCTTAGTTTCCCTTGGAGCTGGGGGTACAGTTGGTTCTGGCCTTGGAGATATAAAAGGAAGTCTGTTGGGTGAAGAAATGCCCTGGAGAGTTCTCTTTTCCCAAAAAAGCAGACTCCCTGTCCTGCTCTATGTCCTTCATTTCCTGTCTTTGAACATAAGGATATAATGCTTAGAGTGGAGATAGCCATCTTAAAGCCATGAGGCAACAAGTCAGTGCACCATCTTGCAACTCTGAGCCAACATTCTAGAGTAAATGGATGGAGAAGAACCAGGGGCCTTGATGATACTGTTGAGTCAGACCTAGGAACAAGTATCACCAGAATTCTGAGGTAAACTACAACGATACTCATAGTTTAAGCCCCCATTAGTCAATTTTCTGACACGTGCAGCTGAAAGCACCCTAGATGAAATAAGTAAAATCCACTGCTTTATAGTTATTATCTATCAGATGCTTTTTTTTAACAGCTCTCTGGGAACCCTTCATTCCAGAATGAGCAGGGCCCAAGGATTTGGCTAATCCCAGGACCCACAATACCAGAGCCTGACCTGGGTGTGGAGAAACCTTAATAGCTACTGCCCGTACAGCCAGGAGGCAACTGTTTTTCTGTCTTGAATCAGAGTAGTCAAGGGGAAAAAAATACAGTCTGAGGCAGAGGTTACAGACTGGCAAATTCAGCTGGCTGACACGTTATTAGCTTTTTCCTTTCTTTCTTTTTTTTAACCAGATGAGAAAATACGAGGCTCAGAGAATAACTAAGTAGTAAATAATGTGCCGGGATTGGACTCCAGGTCTGATCTCCTATCAGATTTGTCCTAATTCACTAACACTGTGATTCTTCCCATCCACGTATAACTGCTTGGCCATCCAAGATATCTTAAATTACAGAAAAGGGAGTGTACAGATATTATATTGTGATTTCAAAAGGACTTTGGCTTTTATGGAAGAAATTGGACCAACTCTGGATTCGTTTAATATGCAATATAATATATTAGCAATTCATGCCAGCTCTGTGACTCGAGGCCGGAAGAATGGAGCTTCGGCCACTTGCCATTCTGGCGTGTACCGGGATTGAGTTACACCCTACAGTAATTATGAGACATAAAAGAAAAACGCTATTTCAAAATTGTTGTGTTAGACACAAACTCATTGTGTAGGCTGATACCAACCACATACAACAAAAGGAATATTAAATTACTTGAGAATGCAGCCCTAGGAAAAGTAAAATCAAAGAATAATTTTGCGTGCAATTTAAGAAGCTGTAAGGTGACGGGCCTCCACTGCTTGGATTCTAGTTCAAAAGAGGAAAAGCCTGCTCAAGAAATTGAAGCGGTTTTTTTTTTCCCCAAAAAATGTTTCAGGAGGAATACTGGCACAGGCATATATTCTTCCCGCTGATGGAAGATAATGAAAAATTATCATGAGACAATAGTTCAAGTTGTCTTTTTTTTTTTTTTCAACATTAAAAGAAAGATCCTCATTAGCACCAAGGTACCCATGTTGCCATGGTACATAGTGATTTCTGGAACTACGCATCAGAAGGTATTAAGAAGGTTGGGAGGGTACAAGGACAGTCAGATTCATACCGTCAGCACTCCGCTTTTCAGTAGAAACTTATCAGTTGCCACTGTGTGTAAATATGAACACAGACATTCTTCCAGCTAACGTTAATGACTCTAAAATATAAATCTTATTTTTTATCTTCACTGGGATTTGGGATGATACTGAATTTAAGAAAAAAAAAAGAAGAATATGTGACCACAAAGATAGCTCTCTAATGAAAAACATGATTATCAAAATAGAAAATGTAGCAGAGATGATACAGAATGCTTGGGCTATAGGAAACAAACAAACAAACAAACAACAGAACAGCACATTAAAAGGTATGATTCCAGAACTCTAGGAAAAACATAGGAAGGGATGAAAAGGCTAATGGAAAGATAAGAAATCAGGGCGCCTGGGTGGCTCAGTCGGTTGAGCAACCGACTTTGGCTCAGGTCATGATCTCGCGGTTTATGAGTTCGAGCCCCGCGTTGAGCTCTATGCTGACAGCTCTGAGCCTGGAGCCTGCTTCGGATTCTGGGTCTCCCTCTCTCTCTGCCCCTCCCACACTCATGCTCTGTTTCTCTCTGTCTCAGAAATAAAGAAACATTAAAAAAAAATTTTTTTTACAAGTTAAGAAATCTGGGGGAACATGAGGCACCTGGGCGGCTCAGTTGGTTAAGCATCCAACTTGGGCTCAGGTCACGATCTCATGGTTTGTGAGTTCGAGCCCCGCGTCGGGCTCTGTGCTGAAAGTGTGGAGCCTACTTCAGATCCTCTGTCACTCTGTCTCTCTCTGCCCCTCCCCTGCTCTCTCTCCCTCTCTTAGAAATAAATAAATATTAAAAAAAAGAAATTTGGGGGGAACAGATGTAAGAGAACCAATACATGTAAGTAGAGAGATATTCTAAAGGAACAAAGAGAATGTCTTCCCTCTTGCTTGGAGAGTATCAAGGCTCCAGAAACAGCAGATGAAATTTCCTCTAGAGCTAGACATAGCCTGGAGATGTTAATGATGTTCCAGGATAATAATAGAAACAACCGACAAAAATTAGGGCAGAAAAAAAATTATTAAAACTAAACGAAAATCAGTTTGGTATCAGACTTCTCTTCTAGAGCTCTAAATGCCACAGCAAATTTTAAACAAAAAATACCATTATTACCCAATGAACTGCTTATTTATTTTGAGAGAGACAGAGACAGCATACGTAGGGGAGTGATAGAGAGAGAGAGAGAGAGAGAGAGAGAGAGAGGGAATCCCAAGCAGGCTCTGCACTGCCAGCACAGAGCCTGACACGGGGCTCGAACTCAGGAGACTGTGAGATCATGACCTGAGCCAAAACCAAGAGTCAGGTGCTTAAGTGACTAGGCCACCCAGGTGCCCCTATTATCCAATGAATTGTATACACCCCAAAGTTACCATTATGCAAAATAGCAATAAGTAGATGTTCTCAGACATTCAAACTTTCTGGAAGTATACCATGGCACCAGTACCCTTGCGGAGGAAAATTAATTGAATACATTTTCTAGCTGACATAAACATGAATCAAAATAAAGGATTCAGGTAGATAAGAATATTAGCATAAAAGAAATTGCAGCAAATAATAAAAGGAATAAAATAATCTACGTTTCTTTTGTGGCAAAGCTACTTAGAAGTTTGTACAAACACTCACAAAATAAAAAGTCCTCTGTGCTTAACAAGTGAAGAAGTTGACCTTATAGAGGCTTGACTCAGCCTAGTGAAAGAAGGAAACACTAGAAACCATCCAAACACTTTAAATTCTTTTCGACATAGTGAGTGGGACCTAAGTAAACACGCGTCCTTTACAAAAGAAATTGTGTTCTGGTGACAGAAAAGTGGATTCCCAAGTTTCACCCTCTAACTCCTTAGGGGAACTGAGACATCAAGAGGGTGGCTCCTTGGGGGTCCTCAGGGCAAGCCAGACAATACATGGCGCTGGATGGGGCGGAGGGGGGTGAGGGGGGATCATGATCCAAAATACAGTGTATGACAAAGGGGATGGGTAGAAGGCTCAATTCAGAGAGAGAGGACTCCCACATGCAGAAGAAACACATAAGCCACATCAGAACACGGTGCTCAACATGGCATTTCAGTGGATATTAAATCTGGAGCAGATTCTCTCCCCAGCACCTCTCCTCCCCAGAGGGTGAGCTGGTAAAACTGTCTACTGGTCCACTGCCCTGTTCCAACTCAGAGAACTCCATGGTTTCTCTGGCATCTTCCTCAGAGGAACATCTGCCTTTCACAACTTGATTGGATAATCAGCTCCTTGGTGAGACATTCTGGGAAGAAGAATTTATAATTCCTGGGAATATAAAATGTATCTCGCAGTAAGGGACTCGGTGAGGTGGTGGGGGTGGGAGGACTGTTTTAGAAGCTTTGGAGTCAATGCAGATGGTCTCGCTTACCACAGTCCTCCCTGCAAGTATTTTCAAGCCAACTCAGGAGGCCTGGCATTCATCAGGGGTGAACCTGGATGCCATGTCAACTAGCATGGTAGTTCAGGGTGCCTCATACATTCCTCCTAAGTTACATCTCACCTGTAGCTGATGATGCTATGCCAGCCCAAGAAATTGATGTGCCCTTGGCCCTGTACCTCCACCATCTTCCCATCTGACAGCATCTTCCTTGGCAACTTCTGAGATGCTCCAGGATAGCAGGTTCTCTGGGTTCTATGATCTGAGTGTTTGAGTCCCTCCCCTAACCCTACCAAACTGATATTGAAAACCTAATGCCCAAGGTGATGGCAGGAGGACTGAGGTCTCTGGGAGGTGATTAGGTCTTGAGGGTAGAGGCTTCATGGATGGGATTAGTGCTCTTATACAAGAGGCCCCAGAGAGCTAGCTGGCGCCCTCCACCATGTGAAGATACAACGGAAGGTCTACGACCAGAAGAGGGCCTTACCCAACCATGCTGGCACCCTGATCTCAGACATCCACCTTCCAGAACTGTAAACAATGAACTTCTGTTGCTTATCAGCCACCAGGTCTCTGGTATTCGTTACAGCAGCCTGAACTAAGACACTGTAGGAGCTTGGAGGAGTTACTTTGGTGCCTCCTCTCGGGCAAACTGACGGTTCTCACTCATTGGCAGAGCTCACACTCTGGAACTTTCCCAGTTGATCTAGTGTCAGCCACAACAAAAGCAGCCTTCCGTGAATGGGGCAGCACAGCCTTTTTGTCCAGCGACAGCTGCCTCCTATTTAGAAGCCCTCTGTCCAAAAGCTTCCCCATTGTTTGGAGGGTCTGAGGGCCAGGGGGGCACCCTGCTGGGGGTCAGATTCCTCACACGGCCTCTCCCTTCAAAGAGGCACTGCTTCTGAAGGAAGCCATCAGCGCTTGGGAAACTCTCAATGCCCATATGAGGGAAAATTCTCCAAAACCAGGACTGTGGAGCAAGAGAAACACTGAAGATAGTGTTTGATGAGGGAAGAGCTGGGGACTAGCTCATGGATGAAAGGAACCCGGAGGATCCATTTCTGGAGGTCCTGGTATGCTCTCCTAGGTGGGATCCACCTCAAGCCCGCTTACAGACCTTTTCAAAATATGGGTGGGCACTGCCATTTGGTGTCAAGAATTGTTCTGGACAAAAGAGATACATGATGTAGAATACGATAATTAATAAACCATGAAACCATTCCATAAATCCACAAGTTGATTGTTAAACATGTAATCCTGAGGGAAAAGAAAATACAAATGCAGAATATTGGGAAGAAGAAAAGGATATTGATAGGTAAGGTGGAGTTGTTTCAGAGTTCGGAGAACATCACATACAAATGTATTAGGGTGATAAATATAATCTTGATGAAATGGAAGATTTTCTAGGAAAATATAAATAACCAAAACGAATGCAGAATGAAGCATACAATTAAGTGAATAAATAACCAGAGGGGGGTAAAAAAAAACTCTTACAGAGGTCTAGTGAGATCTTAGATCTTTGATGTTTAAGAGATCAAAGAGTTACTTCTCCAAAAGGAGTTGGGTCCTAATGGTTTCGGGAATTAATGTTTTCCAACCTCAAGGCTATACAGCAATAAAGACATATAGAAAGCTTGCCAATTCTTTTATCATTTTACAAAGCTTTTTCTACATTAAAATACAGAAAGAAAATTAAAAACTAAAACACAAGCTGAATTGTGGCTGTGGATTAAAACCACATCTTAAATATTAGTGAGTCAAATCAGGCAGACTATTAAAAGACTAATACATAACGATAAATTAGAATTTACTTTAGGAGAGCCAAGTTGGTTTAACGTAAAGCAATCTATTAGTACAAACCACTAGGTTGGTGAAGTTTCATATCCATCCCAATTAGAATAAATTCTTTATAAAATAGGTCAGAAAAATATTTACTGAACATGATGGAGTGTCTTAGTTAAACCAACAGCCCGTAAGAGACTTACATGTAAAATTTCAGAAACAGTCACAACACAGTGAGAGTCACTAGGGCTGTGACAGCACCACAGGCATGTCATTTTGCCCTTGTTTTTTCTTTATCATATTAGAAATCATTAAAAAAATTAATTAGGCTCCTGGGGCGCCTGGGTGGCTCAGTCGGTTAAGTGTCTGACTTGGGCTCAGGTCATGATCTTACTGTTCATGAGTTCGAGCCCTGCATCAGGCTCGCTGCTGTCAGCCCAGAGCCTGCTTTGGATTCTCTGTCCCCCCCCTCTCTCTGTACCTCCCTTGCTCTCTCACTCTCTGTCAAAAATAAATAAACATTTTTAAAAATCTTAAAAAAAAAATAGCCGCCTACAGGCATGAGTGTGGGAAACATGACCACTCACATTCTGCCAGCTGAAATATCTGCCAGGTGGAACAATTTCCTGAAGGGCAAAGTCGTCACAACTTAAAAATGTGCAAATCCCTTTTCTATCATTTTCTTACCTAGGAATGTATCCAAAATGCGTTAAAAAATGGTACACGTAGAACTGCACACAAATACAAGGTTATACATGTAGTAGTCTATATAGTCCTCCCTGCAAGTATTTTCAGGCAAACTCAAAAGGCCTTGCATTCATCATGGCTGAACCTGGACGCCTCGCCAGCTAGTCTGGTGGTTCATGGCCTCATAAGTCATGGGTTCGTGGTTCATCCCTCCTAAGTTCCATCTCACCCGTAGTTGATAATGCTATGTGGACAATAGAGAGGAAAGATACATAACTATCCCATAATAAGGCACAGCTTAAAGAAGCTGTGCTCTATCCATTAGCTAGAATACCACACAGTCATCAGAAATGGTTCTGCTGGGGCGACTGGGTGGCTCAGTTGGTTGAGCATCCGAGTCTTGATTTTGGCTCAGGTCATGATCCCAGGGTCGTGGGATCATGCACTGAGCATGGAGCTTGCTTGAGATTCCCTCTCTCTCTCTCTCTCTCTCTCCCTCTCTCTCTGCCCCCTCCCCCACTTGCACTCCCTCTCTTGCTCTCGCAAATAAATAAACACTAAAAAAGAAAAGAAAGAAAGAAATGGTTCCGTTGATAGGTACTTACAGCATGAGAAACATGCACAGCATTTTGTTAAATAAAAAAAATGCAGACCATGTTTCCCTCTTAATTTCAAAATTTCATACACAGGAGTAGGAAAAGAAATCCAGAAGCACATGCATCAGGATTCTTAAGTCTATATGGCGGGACTATAAGCGATCTTTATTCTGCTCTTCTGTGTTGTCTAGATTTTCCACCATGAACACGTATAACGCTAGTCGTCCCAAAGCCATCAAAACGGTGTTTACTTGCTCAACACACATGAACTAAGTCTTACGATACACCAAGCACTTCCAGGTGCCGAGGTTTGGGTGATCGGCCAAACCAATAAAGTTCTCTCACTGGCGGAGGAGAGATGGACAATAAACACCAAATGAACTGACCAGACGATGTCACACAGGGATCATGCCCCAAGGAAATCAGAACAGGATGTGATGGAGAGTGGCTGGTGGGGGCGTCGCAGAAGGTCCCTCTGAGGAGATGGTGAGCTGAGACCCAAAGGAGGAGACGCCAGTTCAAAGATGAGAGAAGGGGACTAGTCCGTATGGATGAGCTTGCCCAGTGTGTTGTTCAGTGAAAATAAGCCTGTTGTGAAACAGTATGTGTTACGGTATGCGTGCTGGGCATCTAAAAATCTCCTAGGCTATTCGGAAGATGTAGTCTTACTGGTTGAGCAGTTATGGGTAACTTTTTTCCTCTTTGCTTATCCTTCTACAATAGATACATATGTCATCGTTATTAGTCATCCCCTCATTCAAGTATTCCCCCCAAAATCTGATTCTGTGGTGCTAGAGATACAGCAACAACCCAAGCAAAAGTCCTAACAATGGAGCCTTGTTTGGGGCAAGGGGAGGCAGAGGAGATGAGAAAACAGGTTGAAAAAACATTAAATAGTAAGTCAGATAGCGGTAAGCCTCTTGAGCATGTAAGGCAGTGACGCGGAGTGTAGGAGAATGTTGGCAGGAGAGACCGTCGAATTTGGGAAGGGGCCATGCAGCTTTTTAGGGAAAAGGCCTTCTGTGCACAGGAAACAACAACACAAGTGCCAGCAGCGGGGGAGCGAGCTGGCAACCAGGGAGGCTGCAGGACAAGGTCAGGGACAAGGGATGGAGGGGGTGGGGAGCAGACCCCTTAGGGCGGCCAGGCCCGCGTAAGGACATTTACTCTCAGACACAGAAAGGCATTGGAGGGTTTTGATCAGACAAGCGATATGATACAATATTTTTAACAGAATCATCATTCAAAGGTGGCGTGCTGAGAACAGAAAGGGGGCAAAGGTCGAAGTAGGTGGACCCATTAGGAGCCTAGTGCCAAAAGCCCAGGCAAGAACGATGAGGGTTTGACTCTCAGGATGGTAGCGAACATGTGGTCAGATGGTGAGTCTCTATCAAAATTAGAGTCAATAGGATTTGCTTTATGGATTACTTGTGGCATGTGGGAGAAGAAGAAATCAGAGATGGCCCTAAGAGCTGGTCCTGAGCAAATGGAGTTGCAGTTAGCTGCACTTTAGAAACCTGCAAGAAGAATGATTTTTGATTTGCTTGTTTGTTTGTTTTCAGGGGAGGCATCGGTTTGGAGTATGCTGAGTCTGAGATGACGGTCAGAGATCCAAAGGAAGAGGTCAACTCAGGATTTGGATATAAAGGTTCAGGGGAGAGGACACAGGACTCACGGGGGAACTCAAGGCTGGAGACACACGTGTGGGAGTCCTCTGTGCAGAGATGCCATCTAAAGCCATGACCTAGCTGAGGGCACCAATAGAGGAGTGTAGACAGATAAGTAAAGGGAAGGAGGGGCACCTGGGTGGCTCAGTCGGTTAAGCGTCCGACTTCAGCTCACGTCATTATCTCATGGTTTGTGGGTTTGAGCCCCGCGTCGGGCTCTGTGCTGACAGCTTGGAGCCTGGAGCTGCTTCGGATGCTGTGTCTCCCCCCCACCCCTCTCTGCCCCTCCCCCACTGATGCTCTGTCTCTCCCTGTCTCTCAAAAATAAAAATAAAACATTTAAAAAATTGTTTAAAAAAAAGAAAAAAAGTAAAGGGATGGAAAGCCTGCGCCCTGGGACATTCTACCATCAGTGGTCTGCAAGAAGGGGAGGAAGAGCAAAAGGAACTGAGAAGAAAAGGAAATGACGTAGAAGAAAGGACACCGGCAGAACGTGGGGTCCTGAAGACCCTGTGAAGAAAGATATCAAAATGGAGGAAATGAGCACCGTAAAAGGAGGACTGATAAAAGATCATTCGATTAGTAACGGGTTGCACTTGAGCAGAGCAATCTCAGCAGAGGTATGATGCTCTAAGTTTGGTCGGAGGGGGTTCAAGGGAGCAGCGGGGAGGGGGCGCGAAAATTGGACTTAGCGTGAGATTTGCTTTAAATAGAAGGGGAGCATGGTGTTTCAGCTGGTGGGATAAAGAGAGGAATTTTTTCTTTAAAGATGGGTAAAATAAAAGAAATTATAAAGGGGAAACTAGAAGATTTTTACTGGAATTGGGGAAATAGAAGACAATCCCATTCATTCCAGGAAAAACAAACCACTAATTGGTAGAATATTTTCAGATCTTCGGGCACTGTGCCCCCGACCGCCATCTTCGAGGGCAGAATCAGGAAGAAACAGCTCAAGGTTGACGGAGAGAAGTAAAGACGCTTTCACAAAAGTTGGGGGACCACCTCCGGCTTCTAGTTATAAGTTGGTCTTACACCCCACCAGCCCTATTACCGTGTGGGGCTTGTCTTCCTTGGCACTAAGTGCTCCTCACTGCCTGCTTCTCCTTTGCCTCCCAGCATCAACTCTCTGAAATCCAGGGTCAACACACCCACTGAATTAAGACTCAAAGCAAACTTTACAGGCTTCCAAGAACATCTCTTCCTTGAAGAAAAACTCACTTTTGCAAATCAGCATGGTTTATTTTCGAGGATCAAAAGGCCACAAGCAGTCAGACTTCCTGAGCTAATAATAAAAGAAAATGCTGGCTCTTGATCTCAGCAGAGAGCAAGAGGAGGGAATAAAGGCAAAAAAGAGTCATTCTGAAATTCTGAAAGGCATGATTTCTTAAGATGGAAGGCCTCATCTATGCAAAACAAGGTTGGTGATGAAATAAATCCACGGAGCCCTTCATACGAATTTACCTCCCCCAGCCACACAGAAGCATTCTGAGGATTTACAACCATACCACCCTGAGAAATCCAAAAGAAGGCAAACATATAAAAAAACATAAACTGATCTTTGCCTTCCCCTCGTTCAACAATGTCGTCTAAAGTCACAAGGGAGGGCCAAGCAAGAGAGCCATCTGCATGGCCCGGCCTAGGGTGCAGAGCCCAGTGCGGTGAGGAGGGCACCCATGTCAGGAAGGGACATCACAGCAATGCACCATCAGTGACCTACTCCAACTGAATAATGGGAGCCAGTTTTCTCTGAGAAGGGGCCTATGAAAACAAACCATGTGGTAGCGGGGTGGAACTGGAGGTTCTAGGCAAATACATATATGGATCAGAACCGGAAGCTTAGCAACGTATGTACATGTAAATCTATGTGTATGTGTATGAGTGAGTGACTGTGTGTGTGTGTGTGTGTGTGTGTGCGTGTGTGTGTGTGCATGTGGGTGTGTTCAAATCTACATCCCCTTCCTTTGTCCACTGAGAGGGGTCTGGGAGCACAGCCACCTAATAGCCATGAGCATAATGAAAGCAGAAATCTTGGCACCCAAATATTATCCTCCAGTAAAAGTAACCAGAGCTTCTTGAGAAATGGCTCAAATCTTGGCTTATTCCAAGACTCTAGCAGAGAGAGTACAGATGGTTTGGGGATGTCTTATGGTGGCAAAAAAAAAAAAGCAAAAAAGCAAAAAAAGTGCTCAAAGAATGAGAGGTGCTTGTTAAAAGAACATAAAAGCCAACTTAGAACGGTGCCCACTGGCCAGATCTGGGACAATGTGAACATCAAACCAAACAATGAGAGCAAATGCATCACAGTGAGAATCCTTGAGGGTGTGCTGATATAAGTAAGTGAATAAATTCGGTGTCATGAAAAATGGGATGTGTACGTGGTTTTAAAATATCTCCCTACAAAATACTTATTCATTACAAAGTGAAAAGGTGTCACTTGACGCTGAAGAAACTTTGCAGCCATCAGTTAACCAAGTGACAAGCGATCAAAGAGAACCAAGTGATCACAGGGTACAGCAAGAACAGAGTACTACCTCTGTGATACTCCTGCCGCGGGTGAATAACTAGAATATCAACGTAAGGAAACTTTCAACCAAAAACCCAAATGTGAGGAACATTCTACCAAACAACTGGTTTGTCGTCAAAAGTGCAAGAAAGACCGAGGAACTGTTCCAGACGGGACACCTAAATGCAACGCTTGAATAGAAACTGGGTCCTTTTTGCGATACACAACATAAAAGAACAACTGCATTTCAGATGGTAGAAATGAATCCGTGTTAATTTCCTGATTCTTAGGGCTGCGTTGCAGTCACGCGGAAGAATATCCTTGTTTGCAGGAAATCATGCTGAAGTATCTGGGGGTCGTGGGGATATCAAGTGGGCCACTCACTCTCGAATGATTCAGGGGGAAAAAGTGGCTGTGTACTATCACTGTGACCTTTCTGTAAGAGCGGGATGGTTGCAAAATAAAATAAAACTCGATATTTGGAGGGAAAAAAAAAACCCTTATCCTGTTGTTGAAACACAATGATCGTTGGAGTTACCTAGTGTGATAACAGCCTTTGGAATTAATCTTTCAAAGCAGATACGTGGAGGAACACTCTGGAAGCAGTGCTATTCATGCCCTGGTGTACTCGGGGCTCCCACTCAGAGGAGAGCCTTCTGAGTTTGCAACCAAAGCATTTAAGGGTGGCCCCTCTTTCCTCTACCCATTGAACACAGGTATAGGTGAAGAAGAGAAGAAAGAAAAAGCATTTTGGTTTTATCTACACAAAGGGACAAGCTGAGAAAAAAATTAGAATCCATGTCAAGTTCATTGTATCATGGTAGAAACAGGAATCAGCCTGATGTAATAAAAGCACGATTAGTATCATTAAATCATTAAATGATTAGTATCATTTAATCTCTAAGGACGAAGGCCTAAGAGTATTTAGTATAAACATTGTAGATCATTAAAATTAAATTCAAAGATGAAAAGCTGATATCCTGAGAAGTAAGGGATCGCATTGCAAGTGGTGAAGCCAGGGCTAGAGGCCATGTCTGGCAACCCATGACTTTCTCACTGCATGTCCGTGCTCTCTACACAACACTGTGTGGCTTTCTCTAAAAATACAAAACAGAAATGATATTCTGCTCTCCAAGAATAGAATTCTCAGGGAAAACTGAGACTGACATGAACTGATCAGAATTTGAATGAGAATCTATTTTCTTTTCATCTTTTACCCGTCCCCCCACCCCGCCAAAATCCCTGAACCTGTAGGACTGGTAGTCAAATAGTCTTCTAAGATATGATCCCTACCATACCCAGGCATATTCTCTTAACCCCTCTCTGCTCACTCTGTATCAGTAGCACCATTAATTCCCACCGCCAAGCCACCATTTTGTAAGTGGGCGCGGTAAGCTACTGGTGGCCCAACAAAATTCATTCAGTATCCCACACTGCTTCTTCCACAAAATTCAACACATTCGCTGAAATATGAAAATAATCTTCTTTCTTTTCCTGGGTCTTCCAGATGTAATACTTGTGAGTTTAGCCAAGGAGTCAGGAAGGATTGTTGGAAGCAGAAAACAAAATAGTATCAATTACTAATATTTCCCATTCTCTGCTGAGGCTGTCTTATCTGAAGCTTATAAAGTTGTTTAATCTTTTCCATCATCTCAGGGAAAAGAGAGCCTGGAAAATCCTAGTCATTCCACAGTAACTATCAGTGGGATTTTCCAAACTATCTGGATGCAAAATAAAAATCTTAAGAAGTTGATCCAATTCTAAAACTTACTTCTCAGCTTACTAATAAATATGAAGAGACAACCCATCCATATTTTCTTCAAATAACATCTGGTTTCTTGGCCGGACTGCTAATACCTGAAAAAGTTTCTGAGTTTATTCCAGCAAATCTACATTTAAAGAGCTTAAAAATGCATTTACGCACTTAAACATTCTTTTCTACATCTGACGTAAGGCCAGAGATGGGACTGTGAGACGGAACCTCGCCAGGAAACTGGGAAGATGGGGAATAAAATTGCCTTCTAAAAACTAAACTGTGAAATCAACAATTGATAGGTCAGGACAGAGAAATGAGAAATCACCGCATGGGGACAAAAACCTCTAGGCCAGCAAGATTTGGCTGCAACCCCACTAAAGACATAACACACACACATAAAGGCTATAGCAATCGATCATGGAGTCAAAGATGAAGAAGGGTTGCTAAGACAGCCTGAGCAGTACTCACCAAGACTCCATGCGGAGTGGAGGGAGTCTGGACCAGCAGGGCTGGGGTAGCAGAGAACCAGTGACAAGACATCTGTCTGGTGGAAATGAACGCATCACTTAATCTCAGCCCCATTACCCTGGGCTGGCCTGTCTCCTTCAGGATGGAAAGCTCAACATTGCGCATACAGCCTGGCCTGGAGCAAGCAATCATTAGATTCAGTGACTTGGCTCCCACTTTTTGCTCACAACCTCCTGATTATAATTTGGCTTGCCTACAGGGAGAGAATGACCTCGTCTTGTGGATCTGAGCATTCTGGCCCCCATGCCAGCCATAGCACTCACTCAAATATACGTTTTAGCTGTTAAGCCTGCTTCCTGTGAGTCAGCTCCCAAAGGAAGGGCCCTTGATCAAGTTTCTGAGCCCACGGGCTGGCAGCGAGTCTCTGGGCCAGGGTCAATTGACCAGGCGGGCCACGTACAGCTGCAGCCACCTACTGAGCACCTGGTATGTGTCATACACTGTGCCGTGTGCTTTACATACTTGAACTGGTTGAAACGCCAGGACACTCCAGTAAATTAGACACCACTGATATTTCCATTTTGTAAATGAAGAAACTGAGGCTCACAACGCTTTAGCAATTTCCCCCAAAGACCCGCCTCAGGACGCTTGCACTCCACCCAGCTTTATCCACCTCTGAAGCTTAACCTCTTACATGGTGAAAATACTACCTCTGTGGGAATGGACCCTTACCTTTCTCCTGGCCACACTACTCTGCTTCAGCAGTGTACTCTGGGCCATTCCAGTCGGGCTGCAACACGACCTTGTTCATCGATACACCACTACTGTGCCAGCCTGCCCATCAGGGCGCTAAAGGTTAGCGATTTCTCCTGGATCAGAAGCGCACAAAGCCAACCCTATCTCCGTGAACGGCGCCGGTATCTCTTTCACGCCATCAGAAGCCAAAAATGGCCACCTCTCCTTGACTCTTCTCTCTCCTCACCTCCTCTGTGGGTAAACCCCTTCCATACTTCCCTAACGAGTCTGCTTCTCACTGCCTCCATGGCCGCTACCCATCTTCCACCCGGACCTTGACCAGAGTCTCCTAGATCACGTGTTTGCCTCCACTCTTGCTCTCCTTTATTCGAAACCATACGCCCAGTGACTAGTCCCTAACGCAATTATGACATTACACTGTTTGAAAATCCTTCAGTGGGTCCCAACCTCTCCACATCCTCTGTCTGCAGTCCTAACAGTGATCCGTCTGCAGTTCTTGGAACGCATCCAGCCCTGTGTGCTCCAGAATGTCCTGGAATATATCCGCAACCCCACCCCACCCCACCCTACCCCCCCCCCCCCCGCCCCCGGCAGTCTTCCCTTCTCCGGTCACTGGCACTGGCTTTGAGACTCACTCATGCTTCAGCTCCCACAGGGAGCCTGGGTTAGCTGCCCATCTTATATCCTTCATCTCACCAAGTGGAAATTTTCCTCGTGTGACTCCAACCCCGGACTGTGACCTCCCTGAGGCCCAGGACCCGCGCTGTTTGAACAAAGTGCTTGCCATGAAAAAAATGCACGATGAATGAATGACAGCCTGGTAATATAGCACAGGTGTCAGAAACCACCCAGCTTCCTCGAGTCCCAGCTGTGGGGTCTTGAAAGAAACATGTTGAATCTCCCTAGACCTCAGATTCTCTGTCTATAACACAGAGATCCATAAAGCTTCCACTGGTAAACTGTTGTAAGATTTTCACGTAACACATGGAGAGTCCTCAGCACTGTGCCAGGTGTATAATAAACGCTCAAACATTGGTTGTTGCTACTATGTCCTTTGAGACGGAACCAGAATGTTCTTTAAAGGCCTCAGAGATATTCCCAGGCCCCCATGGTGACTCAGCTGCTCCAGATCTCCTCAGGACTCATGTTTTACCTTTCCAAATGCATTAGCTCCCATTCTCGAACATACTGTTCTGAAAGGTTCTGTTCCCTCGGTACTTCCTTCAAGATTTGCCCCAGATCTTACTGCTCTGGGCCCTTAAACCATGGAGGTCACATGCTACCTCCTGATGATGCAAATGCCACACAGGTGGGCCCGCATAACCCCCCGCCACACACACACACACATACGAATTTCCACAGGAAAGCTGTGGAGTTGACAGGTAGTGATCCCAAAATAGAAATCAGGTCTTAAACGGGGCAGGAGCAACAGGAGGTCTCAGGAAGAGGACGTCCATTGTCGCAGCAGACGTGGAAAGGTGAATCATGGGACCAATGGCCTTGAAAAAAAAATGGCATCGCTCCTCCCTGGAATATTGTGCAGCTATTTAAAATAGCTCGGCGGGGGGAGGGGGGGCAGCCAATAAAATGGCAAATAAGAACGCATAAGTGAGCTTGTATAAAGAAAGATCATGGTTTCTAATCACAGTGTGTGAAACTTGCTTTAGAAAAATTTAACGAAGTTGACCAAAATGTCACTTGTTGTAACGGGGTGATGATATTTTCTTTGATTCCCCACACCTTTTGCAGTGCTGCCCTATGCTTTTAAAATGCAACAAGAATTCTTAAAATATACACATCCTGCGCGCCTCCCTCGCAGATGGCTCCTGGAAGAGAGGAGATAGTGCAGGTGACACGCCCTAGGCTGAAGGGGGCTCCGAGAGCCTGACTCAGCAGCGTGCGGACCTGGGCGAACCTGGGCCCCGGGACGCCGGGATGCGATCCCACCCCTACCTCCTTGTTCACCCGCCACCGCCCCGCTGGGGATCTCAGAGCGCAGTGGGGCCAGCCCTCCTCCCAGCCCCCCAAGCGGGCTGGCCCCGGCCACCCTCCCCGCGAAGTTTCTCCTCGGTAAGAGGGAGGCGCCGCCAGCGGCTGGAAATCTAGCGGCCCGACGCGGCCCCCGCGACCTCGCCCCCGCCGCCCGTCCCGCGGCCCCCGTACCTCTTGCAGGGGATCAGCGCCTTGCGCTCGTCCAGCACCCGCACGCGCTGGTTGAGCCCGTCGTAGGAGACGAGGGCGCGGCTGTTGCGCCCGGTGCTCTGCCGGTACAGAACCTGGCGGCCCTCCCACTGCTGCGGCGCCTGGCACGGGCGCGGGGTCCCCGGGGCGCCCCCGGCCCCCGCCCCCAGCGCCGCCGCCCCCAGGGCGCAGAGGCCGCCCAGCGCCCAGATCCAGAGGCCGCCCCGCAGCCAGGCGCCCAGGGCCCCGCGGGCCACGCGGAGCGGAGCGCGCCCCAGCATCGCCGTCCGCCGCGCTCGCCGCCCCCCCCCCCCCCCCGAGGGCCGGCGCGAGCCGCAGGGGGCGCTGAGCAGTCCGGGCGCCGCGCAACCGTCCGCCGCGTGCGGGGCCGTGCGGGCGTGTGGTCTCCGCGCGGCCTCTGCCCAGGTCTGGGATCAGGTCGCGCTCGGTGCGGGAGCCGGGGCCGCGGCCCGGGAAGGCTCCGGGGAATCGCGGGAGCTATTTCTGCCTGGGCCGCTGCCCGCTGCGGCTCGTGTTTTCGCTTTGCTCTCTGCTGCCAACAGGAAATGCAGTGGCAGCGGTGCCACTAGCATCCTGAAGGGCATCCGCGTTCTAAAGGGGGGGCGGGGTGGGGAGCAGGACGGTGAGAAGAAATTCGTTTCCTCCAGTAACTGAAGCGCGCAGCAGATAACCACAAACTAGGAGATAAGTTCAAGTTCGAAGTCGGGAAGGCAGTGCCGCTTCACTTGCTGTGCCCCCCACACCTTGCCCCTTTGTCAAAATTGACACCTTCTTCCTCCAAGTTAGAAATCGAAGGGTCCCTTCCAGAAGGAATGATAGCAGTCATGCATCGTGGCCATTTTCAAGCCACCACTCTTAGTCTAGCGCCTGGGGTATTAGGGGATAAGCCCTTGCCCTTGGGCATAGGACTCAGAGACCTTGTCTTCAGGATATGCTTGCAGTGAGACTGCAGCCCTCACCCATCACCTGACTACACCACAACCCTGGAGGTGTGTGAGTCTGGGAGTTTAGCATCAAGAACAAAGTTAATTGGGTTTATGGCTTATGTTTTGTTTGTTTTGTTTTTTAGGTAGGCTCCATGCCCAGCACAGAGCCCACCAGGGAGCTCTTCGGAGAGCTGGCACTCACAATTCTGACATCAAGACCTGAGCTGACACCAAGAGTCGGACACTCAACCGACTGAGCCACTCAGGTGCCCCTGTTTTGTAATATCAGGATGTACCACATGGAATCAAGAAAAAAGAAGCAACATTAAAAAAACAGAAAAAGACCCTCGCTTTCCAAGTTTGTAGCATCTTTTCGGTTGCTCTGTTTCAAGGACGAGGAAGTGAGCCAATTGACGTGGGAGAGAACATTCCTGGATGAAGGACAAGGGGACAAGAGAAAATGGGTGAAGCGCTGGTGTTTAAGGAGAGTGATTTGGAGCCAGATCGCTCAGGGCCTTGAAAGCCAGGGAGAAGTACCATCAGGTGTAAGTCTTAGGAAGCTCACTCTGGCCTGAGTGTAGAGGATGGGCGGGGGAGAAGGAGGTGGGAGAGGCTGTTATGACCCAGAGGACAGATACTGACATCCGAACTCAAGTGGTGGAAGGGAGAGGGTGAGCGGAGCTGGGAACTACAGAGAAGGTGGAAGAGCTTTCTGGTTGGGGCCACTGGGAGTTCAGTCCTGAATGAGGAAAGAAGACAAATCAGTTTAGGATCGGTTGACTGTGAGATGCCTGTGGGATAGGCAGGTGGAAATACCCCAGGGACCGTTGGATAAGCACTTCCAGAAACCAGCAGGGCCAGAGGTCTGGTTTGGGGAGCTATTGGCATCTAGGTGGTAATTGAAGCCAAGAGTAGAGCAGCAGGGGAGGATGGGGTGGGGGGTACTGCTGTCAATATCTGGAGACATTTTTGATTGTCATAGTGGGGTAGGGGCTGAGCTTCCACTGGCATCTAGTAGGAGGAGGCCAGAGAGGCTACTAAACTTCCCAGAAGTTTAGTAAGGAGCCAGTAAAGCCAGTAAAGAATTACCTGGAGCCAGTAAAGAATTACCTGACCTCAGTGTCAGCAGTGCTGAGGTCCAGAAAACCTGGAGATGGGGGTGTGTGAAGAGCAGGAAGAGGATGGTTATGGAGCCCTAGCAGAGAAGCAGGCCTTTAGGGAGGCTGAAAAGGAACCATCAGAGAGAAGCCACTGACCAGGGAAGCTTCCTGTTACGTGAGCTATTGGCAAATCACTGTCAAGTACAGGGTAATGGATTAAGTGCTAAGGCAGGGCCTGAAGAGGGAGGCTGGTGAGGGAATCTCCAGATGAATCCTTCACTGCTGCCCCACCCCAAGCAGAAAGGCTACAGACCGGCTGCCAGTGGACCCCCTGGGGACGCCAAAGAGCTTTATAGAGAAGGCCTCTTACCTTCTTCTCAGCCTTGCTTAAAAGACAGGCCATGGAGAAAGGGAAATTCCTGCAGCATTGGGACTTGGGACTTGCGGTTAAACAGAGGCAGCAAGTTTCAACCGGCTGCGCAAGGAAGAGCCTCTCCAAGTTTGCCTCTTCAGCCGCCTGGCAGGAAAAGAGTCAGGAGTTCAGCCGTTTCTCAAAACTGTACTTTCTTCCCTTGTAGGAATTTGGGCTGCAAATATTTTTCACTAAGCCAGGGGGTTTCGACTCACTGGATTCTACTGCTGGGAATGGCTTCCGATGTCATCCGGGTTATCCCCTGTGCTTGATATTTCGCTGGCCTGGTTTGGCATCTTGGGAGCTTGGGTCCCGTTCTAGCTGAAACTGGCATACCTCTCGAGTTGGCGACTGGCGACGCTGTGTTTGGACGCTCTGGCTTCCCCTAAATAGAACCTGACTCCTTGGATGAATCTCGAAATAATATTTGTGTCATTTGTCCTCTCCACTTGCCATGTTTAATTTACGTGCCCTAAAAAAATAATAATAAGACGGTGTATTTAAAGTGCTTAGCCCCATACCTAGCCCATTGTAAATGCTCAATAAAATGTCAGCTGTAGTTTCTGTTCCTTTTATTTCTTAATCCTGGTCAGAGTCAAACTAAACTATCGTTGTGGGTCACAATGTGACGACAGCTAAGCTGTGACCAAGCTAAGCTTTGGAAAGAAAACAAACAAAAAAACAAAACAACAACAAAAAAACCAAAACCAATTACCTACTGTGTGTTCAGGATTCTAATTAGACTATGTTTTTAAAGATTTACATTTAGAAACCACATTTTCATATTCCAACACCCCATGAAAATACCACATACCGGAATTCTTACTGTCTGGAGATTAATATACTTGCAACAATAAAGCCTCCTTTTTGTTTTGTTTTGGTTCTTGTGGAGACCTGAGCCAGTCGTCGGTTTTATCACTTCTTCCTAATAACAAGAAAAAAGAAAACAAAATATACACGCTTGCTTTCCATAGTACACAGGTTCTCACTCAATTCAAATACTTTCTTTCCAAGCACATCAAAAATCAAGAATTTAGGCTGCTGGGTTGGAAATCGCTTTGGGCATGAGGGGGGAAATTTTTTTTTTTTTCATATTGTCATGTCCGGTACTCTCCCCCTTCTCCCGGGTTTCGTTCACGTTGGACGGAGGAATAGGGAGTGAGAAGAAGGAAGGGGAACGTCGGTGGATGGAAAACATTTCCACACTGGAAGATGCTATTATTACACCTCTGGCAGCTCTGTTCCTGGAGCAGGTACAGACCGAATGCCATTCTGGAAAAAACCTGAGCCCCAGCTACTGGCTTCTAGACACAACAATAACAAAACCCAACTCCATGCAACTTGGGGGAGGTTTGTTTCTACAAGGTGTCCATCCTGTTCCAACAATGGCTCCCGGGTCCCACACCGTGGTCTCGCCGCTCAGCGCTCCTCACGCCCCCTCCTGGAGAAAGCAAGCGTGTTTCAGAATTAAAGGGCGGCCGAAGTTTTCCTTCCCCTCCAACTCTGTACTCGGGAAACCTCTAAGGCAGAGGGCGCAAAGTTCAGCTTGGGCCCAGATCGCGTCCTTCCCTCTCCCCAAATCCTCTCCTGCACCCTCTTGGATCCGGCGTCCCAAACGACTGCCAGAGACTCTTTCTCTTGGTGCGAAGAAAAAAGACTGGCCAGACTAAAAAGGAAGGGACTTTGGGGAAATGCAGGATTCCAGCCCTGGGCTGCGGCCCGGAGGAGATGATGTCACCGCTCCAGCGAAGCGAGGGCTGGGGGGTGGGGGGTGGGGGTGGAGGGGGGGGCGGCCGAGGGGGAGCCCGCGCCGCGCCCGCCGCTGCCAAGGGAGCGTTCGGAGCCCACGTCAGGGGAGGTGTCGGGATAAATAGGGTCCCGCAATGGCCGGGGCCGGCCGCGCTCGGAGCTGCCGGGGCCGGGACTGGAGCTGCCCGGGCGGGTCCGCGCCCCACAGGCTGAGGGCCGGCGCTGCTCGCGCTCAGTGCGCCGGACGCCGGATACCCCCGGCCGGCCCGCGAGGCCCCGCACCGCCGCGGACGGCAGCGCGGGCGGAGAGCCTCTCCGGTGCCCCGCGGGACTTCCTCCCCGGGGAAGGGAGGGCGAGAGCCTAGGGGGGCAGGGAGCCGAGGGCCCCTTCTGCCTGTCGGGGCGGCGGAGCGCCAGGGCAGTGCCATGCTGCTCTCCGTCCTGGCGGCGTTGTGCCTGGGGCTGCGCCTGGCGCTGGGCGTGCGCGGCGCGCCCTGCGAGCCGGTGCGCATCCCCATGTGCCGGCACATGCCCTGGAACATCACGCGGATGCCCAACCACCTGCACCACAGCACGCAGGAGAACGCCATCCTGGCCATCGAGCAGTACGAGGAGCTGGTGGACGTGAACTGCAGCGCGGTGCTGCGCTTCTTCCTCTGCGCCATGTACGCGCCCATCTGCACGCTGGAGTTCCTGCACGACCCCATCAAGCCGTGCAAGTCGGTGTGCCAGCGCGCGCGCGACGACTGCGAGCCCCTCATGAAGATGTACAACCACAGCTGGCCCGAGAGCCTGGCCTGCGAAGAGCTGCCGGTCTACGACCGCGGCGTGTGCATCTCGCCGGAGGCCATCGTCACCGACCTCCCCGAGGGTGAGCCTGAGCCGGAGGGAAAGGAAGGACCGAGGGGGATGAGGGGGCATTCTTGGCTGTGGCTTCCACGGGAGAACCCACCGGGCGGCCCCTTCTACCGATGCCAGTGGGTGGGTGGGCTGTCGGTACCCCCCCACCCCCCACCCCCCCCACCCCCGCCACCCAATCTCACTTCCGACAATTGGAGGAGGTGGGAAGGGCGGTGACCTGACGTGGGTACAAGTCTGCTCTCCCTCCAGAAACGTAGGGGGCGGAAGAACACTATGTCCCATAGAGAATGTAAGGGGGGGGGGGCGGGTAGGGAGGTGCTTCTAAAGAGAGCCATTAGCATTTTCCTTGACAATGATAGAATAATAGCAACGAACACGTATATAGGTGGGGTCCGAGCTAGCGTTCAGCGCTTTCCGTGTACGGTTTAATGCTTAAAACAGCCCCATCAGGGTTCTCCACTTAGTGCTAGCTCTTGAAAACTCTTTTCGGGGGGGGAAAAAAAGCAGTGGCAGGCTTCACTCCCCAGGAGGAGTGCAGTTTGTAAATTTAGTCCTTCTGGAAAATTGTGATGTCTGTTTCACGGTCAACATCTTATCTTGCGGCATCTTGGTTAACTGGATATCAACTTCCGCTTCTTTTTTTCGGTCATTTTGCTGCTTTTCTAGGACGAAGGAACAAATTTAAGTCCACTTCTTGAAGTCAAGCCTAAGAATATTTTTGCATGCTTTTTTTATCCCTGACCCAGGTTACTGAACTTTTAAAGAGATTATGCTGTTGCCTTAGTGTAGTTTCTGAGGTTATGTCTCAGAGCATTGTCCGTAACGTGAAGAAAGAGAAGTATAAGGAAGGGAAAATCGAAACTCTTCTCTAATTCAGAGCTTTAGAGAAAAACATATTTGTTGCTTAAATTATATAAATGATAGAGGGTTATGCCTTGGCCGGTGGGGGGTGGGGGGAGTCTTATATAGCTGTGGACTGTTTCTGCACTGGGAAATGAGAGGTGGAGATTTGGTAATATTCGGGATATTTTGATTAGTGTCAACTGTCCACTTGGAAAAACCAACATTTTAAAATGGATTTGGGTGGGAAAGTTAGCTGTATGTGTCAGCCAAGTCAAATGGACGGGCATTCACATCAATTTGTGCTGGATGGGCAAAACCTCACTCAAAAGTCTTCTTTTCTAAGCCCAAGAATGTCTGTATGAAAGAAGTAGTTGACAAGCCGATGCCACTTTTACAATGTAGTATTATTCTTTGGTAACGCCGTGTTAGTTTATTTCTCCAGATGGTTCTTTATTCCAGGGGGTGAATGGGCTAAGTCACTGACCACACCCATGCGGCTGTGTGTGTGTTTCAGATGTTAAGTGGATAGACATCACGCCAGACATGATGGTACAGGAGAGGCCTCTTGATGTTGACTGTAAACGCCTAAGCCCTGGTGAGTTCTTTCTTCTCGAAGTCCCTTTTTTTTTTTTGCCTCCTCCCCAGAGTGATTTCCGAACACTTTTCCGACTCTCTGCCTCTCTTTCGTCTCCTTCAGACCGCTGCAAGTGCAAAAAGGTGAAGCCGACTCTGGCGACGTATCTGAGCAAAAACTACAGCTACGGTAAGTCGTCCGATGAAGCCGTTCACTCGACGAGTTGGCCAATTACAAAGCCAGTCACGAAGCCAATCCCAAAGTAAAGAAAGCCAATCCAACGTGGTTCACGATGTGGGTTCTGGAAGGCACAATAACAACTATAAAATGCCTTGCCCTTCTGGGTAAATCAAGCAAAAACAACGTAAATTACCCAGGGAGAACAGCGATGTGGTTCAGGGCTCAAATGTGACATCAAGGTCCTCTTGGTCTCGGTGAGAGGTGCCACTCAGCCAGGACAGCCCAACTGACTTTTTCTCTTCCTGAGGTTTCCTTGCTGCAGGAAGGATGGGTGAGTGATCCATGGATTTGATTATCTGAGGCCCAGAGGCCCAGGAACTAAGACCTGCCCATGTTTCTTTTTAGTTATAAACACTTATAGATATTTAACACCTAAAAGGAACTGTAGAGAAATAGGTTAATCATGAGACCCTCTGGCTATAAGTATTGACATCGTTTAAATGCCCTCCTCTCTTATTTGAAAGAACAGTCAACACGTCTATTTTCAGTTTTTTTAAGTAAATGTAATTCTACTGTTCTCATTTGAAAGTAAATTTAATTGAAAATATGTTCTTTTAAAATATCTGAGTTGTTTTATGTTCCTTTGCATTTCTTTTTTTTTTTTTTAATGTTTATTTATTTATTTCTGAGAGAGAGAGCAAGAGAGTGAGCAGGGGAGGGGCAGAGAGAGAGGGAGACAGAATCCCAAGCAGTCTCCCTGCTATCAGCACAGAGCCCAATGCGGGACACGAACTCACAAACCTTGACATCATGACCCGAGTTGAAACCAAGAGCCAGATGCTTAACTGACTGAGCCACCCAGGCACCCCCCCGCTTTGCGTTTCTTAAATTACTTCTGCTGGAATAACAGAACTGTCTTGGCAAAATGGTCATTTTATTTGTTAACTTTGTTTTCCATATTTCAAACTGAAATTTGAAATCATAAACCTTATCTTACATATCGCATGTGAAAGTAGGAAGATCGTGGCAATATAAAGGGCTGAAAAAATAACCTCTTAGTGAAGTTGTTAGATTTGAGATTATAGCCAATGTGGGTAACTCTACCAAAAAAAGAAAAAAAAAAAACAACTGACTTTTCCGGTAGCTTTTATTGTTGTCGTTTGAAAACTGTTCTTTGTAGATATTACGTTAATCTAAACGATTTTGCCCCTCCTCTGACACTATCCAGCCCTAGTTGCTAATCTGAGTTTCACTGTCTTGCTGTCCATGGTGTCATTGCCACATAACTTCTTTGAGGATGAAACCATTTTCTATTTAAGTCCGTTGCCTTCTTCCTAAACAAGCTCTCTAGGACGGAATCCAAGACAGAGATCCATGCTAGGCTGATTACAATTCCATGGAAGGCAGTAATAGCAAGGGACCAAAAGGGCCAGAATTTTAAGCTTGATCAGACAATGATTACTTAACAGCTATCCGTAATAACAGTTATACATCTGCTCGCCGCAGACCTCGCTTTGACAGTCTGTGAAATTAAAGGATTAAGAATAGTGATCTTCAGAGACTCTGTCCAGGTCACAAATGTTACAGCTTTAATAACTTCCTTTGGAAGACAGGAAGTCCCAGCATCAGACGGGCTGTTGGACCATACAAATTGTAAAGTGGCTTGTGACTCTGAGAACATACGATTCTCACTTCCGATAATCACAAGGCAGAGTCTACTTTTTTCTATGAAATTTTTACTGACGTTCTATGTAACTGAATCTCCTGATATGTTCTCGGCAAACAAACGTCCAAACAAAACTGACATCAGGTTTTTAAGGCTGAGAAAAACCTGCAAGGTTCTCTTTTCACACCCTCGCTGTAGCCCAGTGAGGAGCAGCCGCTGACCCAGAGGCAGAGCCCAGACCGAGCCCGCCTGTCGCTTTGCTCTTACGTCTTGCAGGCTGATCCAGAACTTTAAAGACAATGCTGACAGTATGATTGTGTGGGCTTTTGGCCTGCATCTGGGCAGCTTGGACATGACCATAATTACAGGAGGGATTCTTTAAGAGAGGCTCAGGGCTTGGCGTGAATACACCATCCCTATTTGTCTGCAGAGGCCTCATCAACACTTCCATCAATTTTTAAATTGCAGTCATTCACGCCAAAATAAAAGCTGTGCAGAGGAGCGGCTGTAACGAAGTAACGACCGTGGTGGACGTGAAAGAGATCTTCAAGTCCTCGTCACCCATCCCTCGGACGCAGGTCCCGCTCATTACCAATTCTTCCTGCCAGTGCCCCCACATCCTGCCCCATCAAGACGTGCTCATCATGTGTTACGAGTGGCGCTCCAGGTAGGCACGGAGCGGGAGGGAGGAAACCGCACACTGCTTAATGGAAGCATGAATCCCATTTACCAGTCGTGGTGTTTTTTGTTTGTTTTTTTTTTAACGGCGCCAGTAGTTCTTTTTACAAAGGCAGTTAAAGGGGCGCCTAGGTGGCTCGGTAGGTTGAGCACCCGACTCTCGATTTCGGCTCAGATCATGATCCCAGGGTTGTGGGATCGAGCCCCACGTCAGGCTCTGTGCTGAGTGTGGAGCCTGCTTAAGATTCTCTCTCTCTCTCTCTCTCTCTCTCTCTCTCTCCCCCTTCTTTCTAAATAAATAAATAAATAGACAATTTAAAAATAGTTCAGTAAATAAAAATACACTTTCAACAGATGCCTCTGTTGCGATAATCACGTAGCCTAACTATCATTTAATTCCCCGTGGCATTAAGGAACAGTAGGAATATGAGTATTTGAATGGGATGCTTAAAAATCAATTTCAGAATTCGTTAAAGGACTTCAAAAATCATAGGCAGATAAATTACTATGAGTGAAAACAATTCTTTTCAAATGATTCAAATCAATCTTGGTGTGGCAAATACTTAATTTTTTTAAAGAGCTCTTTAATGATCAGGTAAAAACGGCCATTTGAGACGACAGGTCCACATTTTCCTTACACACAATATAAGTACATGACATTTGTTTGATAGATCATTGCGTACACACACACATTCGCACTCACGCTCACCCACATATATCCGCGTACCTCTAGCTGGGAGTGTGTTTCCCCACATCTCTTTTCTTGGCACATTTTTATATATTGGTACATTCCTTAGAATGTAAAAATCAAACTCTTCAGACCAGGGTGCGGGATGGGCCCCCTAACTGGCTACAGTATACATCTCCAACAGAATCATTCATATTTTATATAACCAGTCTTCCCTTTAATTCCCTGCCATTAATGCTCATCTGTTTCTTCTGGGTACAGCTGTGGACTGTTTTTTCAAAACACCTTTTGCAACTGACCTCACTTGAATACCTTCCTGATCTGTATTCTGTCTTTCCTGATCTGTACCCTCCCTTGGGTACCCTTGGCTTTTTTTTTTTCCTTTAATGTTTATTTATTTATCTTGAGAGAGAGCAAAGGAGGGGCAGAGAGAGAATCCCAAGCAGGCTCCGTCCCGGTCAGCGCAGAGCCTGACTCGGGGCTCGATCCCACGATTGTAAGATCATGATCTGAGCTGAAGTCAAGAGTTAGACACTCAACCGACTGAGCCACCCAGGTGCCTCATGGGTATTCTTGGCTTTCAAACTGTTCTCCTTATATCTTGTCTCTCTAAAGAACGAATGTTGACTGAATGTTGCTGGGCTCTTCTCTCGCATGGTGTTTGTACCTGCTACAGGACTAGGTGCAGTTCTGGGAATGTACCAGACTGCTAGTCATCAAATTCTATTTGGATTCCCATCATCCTTTCTGTTCATTTATAGATTTAATGGCATTCTGATGAAAATAACAATAAAAAATATTTTCGAATGATCAGGAGTTGTGTCTTCACACAACGATCATTTGGAAGCACAAACTGGCAAGGGCGTGTAAAGGACATTTTGAAAATAACCGTTTGGAAGGAAATCGGTTTCTGCCTTAGGAGAAACAGAAAACTGGAACAAAGCTAGACTGCTAAAACCATGTGGCGCAAGAGTAGACATGCAGATAAATAAAACAGAGGAAGCATTCTTGAGACAGATGCTAATGCATAAAGTAACGTATTAGGAAGGAAAAAGGGCAAATCAATTAGACGTGAGTATATTAGTTAGTAAATGTTGCAAATGTTTTTATTTGGAAAAATAGTACATATTTTCACTTTATACTAATACCATAAAATGAATTTCAAATGGATTCAAGAGATATTTTTTAAAACTTAATCATAGAGGGTAAAATTAGGTGAATAGATAGATGTATGAAATCTGAATAACAAAATACTTTGCAAACATGAAATTAATGTAAAAAATTACAAGAGGAAATGTCCATACATACCTTTGATGACATTATATCATGGACATAAAAATCACCAAAGAAAGCCAATAAAAGTTGAGAAAGATACTTGCAATAGTTATGGCAAAGGGGGAGTAGCCTTAAAGAGTTCATGTAAGTTAATATTTAACACATTAAGACGACAATATATAAATAATATGTACATAAATCTATATGGACACGTTCCAGAAGAAATACAAATAGTAAATAAATTTACCTCTTTAATTCTCCAATCCAGAGTAAAACATGATCTGAATGAAAGTTCAACCATTCTGAAAACGATTTAGAAAACTTTGAGAAAGTACATACTCTTGGACCCAGTAATTCTACTTTAAGAAATCTGTCCTAAGGAAATAATAAGCCAGTGCACACTAGTAAATATACAAGGATATTCAACAAAAAGCTGTTAATAGTAGCGAAGCAATGAAAGGGATTCGACAGTAGGGAAAGAGACGTCTAAGTATCATTATTGCAATATTATATGGTTATTAAAGCCGTATTCTAATTATATGAGAAAATGCATATAATAGAATGATAAAAAGAAAGGTACAGTGTGATCTAAATATATAGTGTGATTTAAGAATATAGGTACAAGGCAGAATAAAAGGAAATGCTAGTAAAATATAAATGGGGGATATGTGGATTGTAGAGTTAAGGGTTATAAAGAATTTTGATTTGTAGGGGCACCTGGGTGGCTCAGTTGGTTAAGCATCTGATTCTTGATTTTGGCTCAGGTCATGATCGCACAGTCGTGAAAAGGAGCCTCACGTCTTATGCTTAGCATGGAGCCTGATTAAGATTTTCTTTCTCTTCCTCTGCCCCTCTCCCTGGCTTGCACACTCTCTGTCTCTAAAAAAAAAGAAAAGGAAAGGAAAGGAAAGGAAAGGAAAGGAAAGGAAAGGAAAGGAAAGGAAAGGAAAGGAAAGGAAAGGAAAGGAAAAGAAAAGAAAAGGAAAAAAAAGAAAAGAAAAAGAAAACAACGAATTTTGGATTTGACAATTTTTTTGTATTTTTTTTAACTTTTTCCTTTCATAGTCGGAATTGCTTAAAATAAATTCCTTTTTTTTTTTTCAGGATGATGCTTCTTGAAAACTGTTTAGTTGAAAAATGGAGAGACCAACTTAGTAAAAGATCCATAGTAAGTATAATTAGCAACCCTGCACATATGGATTTAAGCGCAGGTAAAGAAATTCTATAGAACTGGGGATTCTTCCTTCACCTTCTTCCATCTCCAGGCTCTCATAGGAGGTTGAAATAGCATCAGTATTTGTCTTTCGAATAAGTAGTTAAGAACAAAGTTATTCTCACTTCAACCTCAAAGATGATTTTGTTACACTCAATCTTCATCTAATGGTTATTTCCAGATTAAATTAGCGTTTGTTTGTTTTTTTGGTTTTTGTTTTTGTTTGTTGTTTGTTTGTTTTTAACTATTTTAGCAAACAGGCACTTGAGCAGAGTTCACATCCAGTGGGATTAAAACAGACATATACATGTAAGGATGTGAACCCACAATTCTAAAATCCATGCTACTGTCTCTGTACAAAGCATAATCTCTCCCCATATTTAAAATAGTTTTGAGACTTTTGTCAAAATAAATTATATATACCAACTATAATCATTTTGTGGCCAAATCCATGATTTTTGGTGGTATCATCATGGAAATATTCGCAATGCAATTAGAGGATTAGAATAATTTTTTGCCCAGAGATATGCTGTCACACCAGAACTAAAGAAATCAGGTCATTGGTTTGAAATGTTTTTAAAGCATTCCCTCTCCTGTAAATACGTTTAGATAGATGTAGGAGAATTTGTGCTGTCAGGTTCACAAAAGGTCCTACTACTGCCTGTGCGAGGAAGAAGTCTATGTTAATACTGACTTAATGGAGAAGGTAGTTTGAACATAGCCTCGTCTACTCTGTGCATTTCAGAATAACATGACTTCCATCTGAGCTGAAAACCGTGGAGCTGTCAGGAGCACGCTTAGCCTTACTGGACAGAAGATTCTAGCAGGATGGGTTATCTGGTTTCTAAGACTACAGTGGATTAGAGGCATCAGTGTAGAAAGCAAGTCCACCATGAGAACCTGGGAGGAGAGAAAGCTTTCAAGAATCAAAGCTATTTAGAGGCCCCTGGGTGGCTCAGTGGGTTAAGTGTCTGACTTCAGCTCAGGCCGTGATCTCACGGTTTGTAGGTTTGAGCCCCGCTTTGGGCCCCACACTGACAGCATGGTGTCTGCTTGGGATTCTCTGTCTGCCCCTCCCCCACCAGCGCTTTCTCGCTCTGTCTCTCTCTCTCTCAAAAATAAACTTTAAAAAAATAATTAGGGGCGCCTGGGTGGCTCAGTCAGTTAAGCGTCTGACCGGCTCAGGTCATGATCTCGTGGTTCGTGGGTTCAAGCCCCGCATCGGGTTCTATGCGGACAGCTCGGAGCCTGGAGCCTGCTTCAGATTCTGTGTCTCCCTCTCTCTCTGCCCCTCCCCTGCTCACACTCTATCAAAAAATGAATAAACATTAAAAAATTGTTTTTAAATATTAAAAGAAAAGAATCCTAGCTGTTTGGGCCATTCACTTTTGCAGCAAATATTCTAATAAACTTCAGTAAGAATTCGAAGATATCACCATATAGTAGCAAATGTAAGATGTTTACTATTTTAGAACAGATTAGAGTTGTGCCCTGGGAAGGTGGGGACAGTGTTTCTCATTTCATTGTATTTCTAGTGCCTAGAGCAATGTCTGGCCTGTGGTCATGCTCAAACTCTTTGCTGAATGAAATATAACAAAGTAGGGGCATTTGTACAATAAAAAGCAGTGTCTATTCAAGGAGCCTTTTTCAGTTTTTTCTTACATGCAGCTACTTAAATAAATAGTATTTCTTTCTATAATAAGAGGTATATCTTTTTCTATCAAGGAAACAACTACCTAGAATGCCTCATTTCTCCTGGGTTCTGGGTAGCTAGCACTTGAGTGGATTACTAGACGTGAGTGGGGTCTCTGTTTTCCTTCTGATGTAAGAGAATTAGGTGAGCCCATCCATAAATGTGGGAATAGACCTTTGGACTTCCTAGTGAGGCTGGATAAATTTCTGCTCTTAGCCATATGTCAGAGCGTTTTTAGAAGGCTTTGCTGTGTAGGGATGTTGCATCATAGGACCTGTGGGCTGG
Source organism: Panthera tigris (assembly GCF_018350195.1). Classification (NCBI taxonomy): domain Eukaryota; kingdom Metazoa; phylum Chordata; class Mammalia; order Carnivora; family Felidae; genus Panthera; species Panthera tigris. The sequence continues at coordinate 75,506,888 of NC_056661.1, forward strand.
GGCCTCGGGCTCTGGAGTCAGACTGGGTGAATTTGAATCCCAGCTCCGACATTTATCAGCTGTGTGACCATCTATAAATAAGCTCTGTGTGCTCGTTTCCTGGTCATGACCATGGTGTCCACCTAGAAGGGCTGTTGTTTCAGTGAAACGAACGCTTATCAAAACTTCCTCCCATACTGAGCCCTTCTAGAATCATCTGGTATATGATAAGCGCTCAATAACGGAGGGTAGCTATTTTATTTGCTGTCACGATTCATAGATTACAGTGGGAAAAAAATTGCATTAATTCTGATATGAGGGCAACAGCATGACATGATGAGCTGCATCTGATGGTCATGTGTGCAAATTGCCTCCCAGCAGTGGGAAGAGAGGCTCCAGGAGCAGCGGAGGACAGTTCAGGACAAGAAGCGAACGGCTGGGCGTACCGGTCGTAGCAACGCCCAGAAACCAAAGGGAAAGCCGCCCTCTCCCAAACCGGCCAGCCCCAAGAAGACCGTCAAAGCTAGGAGTGCCCAGAAGAGAACAAACCTGAAAAAAGTGTGAGCCACCTGCTTTCCAGAATGGAGACTGCCTCTCAGAATGAGGCCAGGCACCCCCCAGCCAGCCTGGGGGGGCGAGGTGCCCCTCTCCTCGCCTTAACGACTGCAGTCCTCCCCATAGACACACCGTACAGCAGTTTTCTTAGTGATACGCTTCAATTTTTTCTTTTTAAGCCACCACAAAACCCTAGTGGTATGTATGTCCTTTGGTATGGAAGGTATATGAAAGCTGAGAGCTGGTGGACAAAGCTTCTCGCGGCATTCAGAGTAGACTTCGTGGTGCGTGGTCTGTGAGATCTCTGGGTAGGGAAAGGATGCTTTGGTCCTTACCATTTGACCTAATATGTGCATTGTAAAATGAATGCCATATTACAAACAAACTCCCCCCCCCTTTTTTTACAATATGTTGTATTTCAGCTTGACTTCTGTCGTTAGAACGTTCGTCATGTTTCAGAATGTGATTGAAAATGCAATGATTCTAAGGAGGGAAGCAAGAGGAATGAAGAATGAATGTCTTAAAAGATCTTTCTATGTTTACTGTTTGCACAAGAAATTCTGTGATGAAAGGGAATTTTCAAACAATCTAGAAAAGTAGGATATGGAAAACTGTAATGTTTGTTTTTGGTTTTGGTTTTGTTTTTTTTACAAAGAAGCCTTTCACCTAGAGTTTTTAGCTAGACACACTCTAGAAACTAAAATAATAATGATGATAACTAAATAAATAAAAGGGAAAGGCAGACATACCACATCCGGATCCTTATTTTCTGGTTACCACGCCGTTGGGTGGAAAGTCTCTGCATTTACATTCCTTGACGCTTCTCGTTAGTAACCATTACATGGCACCAGAAACAGAGTGTGTTTCTCCTCTGATGCTTTATATGCCAACGACTCCACCCCCAAGAATTTCACACGGGTGTATGTGATGCTCATGTCATTTCCCAGGATGCCCTAGGCATCTTGATGCCAAGCCTGAAAGAATTTTCTCTCTGCTGGTAGCTGGTGCTTACAGAGGTGCTGTGGGCCCAGTGTGGGAGGGCCAGGACTCCAAAGCCCCTGGTTCTCAGCCACCGCCCCACACCAGCTCTGCCCCTGGAAAGGCAACTACGTTCACTCTTCCATTCAAAGATGTAGAGGAATGACCTGAAAGCTTACATAGAAAATCTCCTTTAGGTTTACCATTGCCCCTGCTTCTCAGAGAAGGAGTAAGTGACATGTTGCACTCACACAAGATCATTAGACACATGATCTAATCTCACCTCTGTAAGCCACTGGGACGCAGAAATGAGGTGTGTGGGTAACCCAGGGGAGAGTGGAGAAATGGGGTTAGTAAGAATGCCGGCATGGGCTCCCCTCTCTTCCTAAAAGTGTAACAGGACGCCTGTGTCACCACCACCCCAGGGCGGCAGAGTTAAAGGAATCCAGTAGATGGACTGACACAAGGGTACCAGGAAACACTCGGTGTATGTTTCTGCTATATGAAAGGCCAAACTTCCTTGGCCCTTAAGGACTGCTGGATACATGTTTAGCAGAGCATCCAAAGAAAGGCCATTAAAAGGCCCTGGCAGCCTAGCTTACCTCCTTAGCATTGTAGGGCTTCTTCGGGGAAGGGAATCAGAAATGGAACTCTTCGTGGGAATGGAGAAACAAACACATATGAAAAAACAAAAGTAAACACTATTTTCAGTGCAATACTGAATACAAATAAGAGTTTGGAGATGACTACATACTCAAGCACTGTTTACTTAAAATATTTAACTGAAATCATATACTGAATATTACACAAAACTTGCTACTTCATTAGGAACAACGATACATTATATGATACTTTGCACATTTATACATCATACAATATGTAATCGGTGTATCAGTTTGATTAATCGATAAAAGAGTTAAGCAGGCCTCCAGTTATTATGAAAAAGTCAAAAACATCAGCCCACACTAAGAGTAATATAACAAGTGTGGTAGTGGTCTTTGTGTGAGGATCAGAGATTTATTTTTCTCCCTTAAATATTTTCTCCATCCAAATACATGTGAGAGGAGGTAAATATTAATATGTGGAGAGGAAAGCTGAGGTATTGAAATGAGAATTATTTGAAGGTTGGATTGCTTATGTGAGGAAAAAATAGCATTTTTGCAACATTTTGATCAACAAATTTCATAATTAAAGACAATGGGAGGCATTTACTTTTTCAATAATTTTGTTGGTCTTTCAATAATAAACATGTATTTTCTAGAAAGTATTTAATACGTGCATAGAATACAAGTAGTGGAATTATAATCCTACCTAATCCTATTCATCACTATGCAGAGGTGATTGCTGTTAGTATTTTGGTGTACAATTGTCCAGGTGTTTCTTATGCATTTATATAATGATTTGAGTAAAAAAAAAAAAAAAAACCAGGAGCTTATTATACATACTGTTCATTAACCTTCCTTCTTCACTCAGCCTCTTATTGAGATGAGTTCTCATGTCAATAAAGCTGATGCCACCTCATTTATAATGGCTCCGTTGTAGTCCGTGGTTGCTTTGCTCTACCAACCCTTACGTTATGAGGCATTGATGCTGTTTCTTAACTGAACATACTGAATAACTGAGTCAACATCTTGATAACTAATATCTGTGCACATCCTTCATTGGTCCCTTGGGATAAGTCAGTTTAAGTAGCACTGCTGGGCCATGGAGTTATGTTCACCGAGGAAAGTCCTTGATTATGGTGTCAATTATCCATCAGGATATTGGACCACAGATAGGTAAAAATGTTGACTCTCCAAATCCTCACTAAGATTGTTTTGCCCTGCCAATATTTCTTTATAAATCTTAGCTGGAAACCGGATGTCGTCTTGGGCAAAGCCCTGCTCTTCCTCTGTGAGCTATCACTGACCACATTCTCAACACTCCAAATACTCAGGAAGCTGGGGAATGAGTGATGAAGGACTTCAAAGAGGATATAGTTGATGGACAGATAGATGATTGATAGATAGATTATGATGAGATGATTGATAGATGATGATAGATGGCAGATAAGATAGATGATAGATAAGATAGATAGACTGATAGATAAGATAGATGACATAGATGATAGATGATACATAGATGATAGATGGTGATGATAAATTAGATGATATATGATAGATAGATAGATAGATAGATAGATGATAAATCTCTTGACTTGGGAAAGTCTATACAACCTCCTCAATCTTTTTAATGATTCAAATTTAGGAATATAACCGGTCAGCTAGAGAAACCAAAGAATTAGGGTGTAACAGACATGTCAGTAGATTTGCTCTCAGTCCAGCCTTCTTTTAAGATACATGAGAATTTGGATAAATAACCTTGGTTTTTTACTTTTTAGTTAAAACCAATGCAGTGTGAACACACTTTTGGTTTCTGTCCTTGGATACTTAAAGAACTATCCATTGCAAGCTTACAATAAAACTCCTTTACTTGAACTAGCTTTAGGGTACTTTTGTTGGGTGGAACTAGTTCCTAAATAAAAAAGAAGGGCATGTGGTTGGGGTTATTTTTGTTTTTTGTTTTTTTTTTGTCTTTTGCTTTTTGTTTTGGCTTTGGGGGGTTGGTTTGTTTTGTTTTGTTTTGTTTAACCACAAATTTCTACCTGCTGTTATCACCAACTCAAAAAGCAAAAGTGGTTATTTGGAAGTGTGCAATGAGAAAGTTGAATGGGACCTTAGAACTCATAAGCCAGCCCAAAAGAGAAAGGCTATCCTAGGGCTTATCTGACACCTCACATGTTGCTAGAGAAAGATCTGGGCCCCCAGAGTTACTCAATTTTAACTTAACAGGCCAAAGTGCTCTACTTGGTCAGTACCATTGGCCCGGCTATTCGAGGGAAGGCTCATGTATCACCACACAAAGAGCAATAGGAACCAATCATTGCTTCGGTTATAGAATAATATACACCAATACTGATCATGTTTCCTAATGGGAAAGTAATTCTTGAAAAGCATTTTACTCTAAAAGATGTATCATGTAACAATGACAGCCATGTCAACCAAAAATGTTAGTGAATTGTCAACTTGGTGACTTAACTGATAAGCAAGCAATGATGTGTTCTTCAGATCGAGGGAGTATGTGGGATTGTGTATTTACCTTAACATTAGTATTCCAAAGGAACGCTCGACCCTAGGATGGCAATGAAATATCCCCCCTTTTTGTTATTCAAACAACAGAGATAAGTGGAGAAAAGACAGAGAGAAAAGTACTCCAAATGTTAAAATCAGCATTTTGATGCCAACCTTCCAGACTCTCTCTGTTTGAGTATATGAATAGAATAATGTAACATGACTGCCTTTCCATATAAAGAAATAAAACTGTATTTTCATTTTCTACAACCACATAGTTTAGAGGTACCAGAGTTTATTTTGCCAGTTACTTGTGAGCAGGGATGTTTAAATGTGGTTCCTAAGGCACGCCAGATTTTTGTGACACAAATAATTTTCCACTCGGATTGAATTTTCAGGACGAGGAAAAAAAAAAAAGGGCACAAGAGCACAAAGTGTAAGTGCTTTTGCGTATTTTGTTACCTTTAGTACATGTTACTTTTAGAAGATGCTACAAAAATATCATGAGAAAGAGAAAAAGGGAACGAGAACAAAATGGAAAGTCGTATGGCTGTAAGCCATGTAGACACGTAAACATGGAAACAGCTTCGTCGATGACATGTATGTTGATCTGGGTCCTCAGAGAAGCAGGCACAAAATGGAGTTAAGCATGGAAGGATTCCATTCGAGGAAACACCTACTGAGAGAGACGGGAGGGGAGATGAACAGGGCTGGCAGAACAGACAACGGGAGGGAAGAGAGGTTGAGTGGATGCACTCCAGACTTCCTCGATGTCTTAAGGAGAATTTGGCAAGGCTATTGGGGAGCGTTGAGACAAGCGAGACATCCAGTCCCTCATCTCCTGGGAGCAGCTCTGCCCTCGTGTCCTGCCTCACTCGGTCATGGATGGCAACCAGTCCATGGAAGCCTGGTCTTGGCACAATGTTAGCAATGCATTCAGATCATGGTGTCTGGATACCTGGTCAGTAACGGTCCCCATGGTTGGTGTCGAGCAACAAATGTTCCAGTCAACTTTGGAAATTGCCATCTATAAACTATTTGAATCTGTAAAACCCCAAAACTTCAATGTCTTCACGTCTTTTTTGTTTTACTTCAAATTTATTGAAGGGAAAATGTGCCGATCACAGCTACAGTCTTACAGTATTCACCCTTCTACTTAAGAGAGGTTTCTTTGTACTAGAATGTAAAGAATGGCAGTTAGGAGGTAGTTAACAAGGCAATTCATGGCAGTAATAAAGTCCATGATGTGTAATTTTGCCTTTACAGGTCCACACAGTGTCAGCACAAAAATATAAGCATCAGTGTATCTAGCTCAATATTTGTATGAGATCCATTTTCTAACTGGATAATCCTAAAATATGTAGCTGGAATATCTAGATGAGAACCACTTTATAATGGTGAGCGTGGATCGCATTAGTGATGTACTTTGAAAGGGAAAACGAGCATACTTCATTAGCAATGAAATTTAGCTAACAGGGAAGACTCATACCCAGAGGGCCGATTCCAAGCGTCACAACATTGTAACAACATGAATCACATGATGAAGTGCAAAGAACTTGGATTCAGCAAAAAATGGTATTATGAATAAAATTCCATCATGGTATCAAGGGATATCTCAAATGCTGTTGTTGAACCAAACTGATGCATTTTTTAAAACTTCATTAACATTTTTAGTCTTGTAAGAATTTCAAATATTTATTATGTCATTGAAATATTTCGGCCGCTGAAGATCACATGAACAATTGCTTAGTCAACTTTCTCCCTTTATTAAAAGCATTAAAAAAACTGACCTTGGAGGTCATCCAAAGTAGTTTCCAAGGGATGAGCAAGTTCAAACACAGTTCAGGCAAGAATCAGTACCAGGGGCATCCACCCCAGTGAGCAAAAAGGGCACCAAAAGAGTCCGGGAAGAGGGCCATAGAATGGGGCATAGTATATTTTAGGAAACCCGTCCATGTTCCTGAGGGAATCTATTTACAGAGAATGGGATCCAATCAGAGGATTCTGGAATGTATTCGGCTCCAACCAAGAATGCTTCAGGTCTCCTGTCTTAAAAGGTGGCTATAGGGACGAAGTGGGGCGATCAAAAAACCTGTGGCTTCAGGGTCAAGTTGCATAAGAGAACCAGTCCTAAAAGAAAGGGGTTGTTTTGTAGAGTGGAATTCATAATCCAATTCTGTCCTCAATTGCTTCAGCCTCAGTGGCTGAGATTTCTGAGACAGGTGCTTTCTGTCCAGCTGAGATTCAAGATCGGCCCACTGAGCTGGGGCGCTGACAACTTTCTAGCCTCTTCTAACCTTTCTTCCGCAGGGGCAAGAAGATATTCGCAGGTCCTGCCAACCCCAGCTCCCATGTGCCTGCCTCATGGTGCTGCCACCCACTAACTTCAATCTCAAGACCAGCACCAACACAAATTAAGGTTTAATTGAGTATATCTCTTTTGGCGTTGATTAGTGGATTTCTGACCACTTAGCTTAAAAGGGATTCTATAATCCTAAAGAAATACCCTTTCCTTATCTATGTCTTGCTTATAAAAATTGTCATATAGAGAAGAACACATATATAGACAACTGAGGGAAACATGCCATCTGCTGGTGAAATATGTTGTTAATTTTGTTGCTTTAATGCTTTTGAAGTTCTGGACGGTTCCAGAGTGTGCCACTTGACAGCTAATAGTATTTGATCTGAAGGAGTGGGGAATATGAAGGAAGTAGGGTGAAGATTTTTACTCTACTTATTTTTCTGCACAATAAAAAAAAAAAGCCAGTAATTGATTTACCCTAGTTTTTTTTTTAACGTGTTCTGAAGAAAAATTGAGAAATATCCTTACTGTTAATTCACACGTGCTTCTCAAACATAATGTTGGAACACTAGAGTTTTGAGGTGAGCAAGGTGTTACTAATACTAAATAATCAAGAGGTGATGTCAGCAAGATGGCAGCGTAGGAAGCCCTGGACCATCCTTCCCTCTGCAAATTCACCAACTCAACAACAGTCCATGAACAAATTTCCTTTGCAAGCACTCCAGGAACTAAGTGGAAAGTTCCTGCACTCGAGGTGACCGTGAAGCCAGAATCCCCAAAGCCAGTAGAGAGATTTGGGACCCCCCCCTGCCCAGAGTCCCTGCATCCGGCACAGCAGCATATGATCAGGAAGAAACCCCCTAACTCTTGGCTTCTCCCAAGGGGAGGAAGGAATTGGTTTGGGTGTCCAGTGCCCCAACTTTCCTGAGAGGGATTCCAGAGGACTAGCCTAGGTCTTGTCAGCCTTGGAGCTTGGATGGATCTACCATAGAGGAGTACAGAGAAGGCAGACACCATAGCTTCCCCTTCTTCCCAGTGCAGAGAGAGCAGATAAGAAAGTCCAGGTCTGGAGAGGGGCATCTGGTAAAAGCAGCAGGGCTACATGGGATTTGGCCCTAACAATCTGTCCAGCCTCTGCAGCAGGAGGTACGGCAGAGGGAACCGATTGCCCCAGGCAGATGGCCAGTTGGTCGGGGTGGCCGTGGCCACACAGGCCTACAGGGCATGGATACCCAACACTAGGTTGTGGGGGAGCAAACTGCACACTGCCATGTGACTCCCAGAATCCAGGCAGGCCAGGTCCCCATCCCCATGTCTGGACTGTGTAGACAGGAGGCTGAGTCAGCAGTGTGGGTACCTGCAGGCCACTCCCTGCCGGGTCCAGCCTGCTCTAAAACAAAGGCTTAGGGGAGCCTGGGTGGCTCAGTCAGTTAAGCTCCCGACTCTTGATTTTGTCTCAGGTCATGCTTTCACAGTTCATGAGTTCGAGCCCCACATTGGGCTCTGTGCTGACAGTGCAGAGCCTGCCTGGGATTCTCTCTCCCTCCTCCCTATCTGCCCCTACCCTGTTTGTGCTCTCTCTCTCTTAAACTTTTTTTAAATAAGGCTTAAACATAAGACACAAACAGGTAAAGCTCCCAGAAAACAAACAAACAAACAAACAAACAAACAAAAACGGGCAAAGCTTCATGACACTGGTCTTGGCAGTGACTTCACAGATACAGCACTAAAGGCACAGGTAACAAAAATAAAAATAAACAGGTGGGACTAAATCAAAGTTGCCACACAATAAAGAAAACAATCAACAGAATGTAAAGTCAGGCTGTAGAATGGGAGAAAATATTTGCCATACATCTGATTCCAAAATCTATAAAGAACTAATAAAACTCAGTAACAAAGAAAACCTAATAACTCCTTTAAAAAACTGGGCTAAGGGGGCACCTGGGTGGCCCAGTCAGTTAAGCTTCCAATTTTGGCTCAGGTCATGGTCTCACAGTTCATGAGATCAAGCCGCACGCTAGGCTCTGTGCAGACAGCTCAGAGCCTGAGCCTGCTTCGGACTCTGTCTCTCTCTTTCTCTGCCCCTCCCCAGCTCATGTTCTGTCTCTCTCTCTCAAAAATAAATAAGCAATAAAATTTTTTTTAAGAAATAAATAAAATAAAATAAGAAATAAATAAAATGGGCTAAGGACTTGAACAGACTTTTCTCCAAAGAAGACATGCAAATGGCCAACGGGTATATGAAGAAATGTCCGTTGTCACTTATCACCAAGGAAATGCAAATCAAAGCCACAGTGAGATGCCATCTTACACCTGCTGGGATGGTATATATGTGTGTCTCTGTTAGGATGTGGACAAACTGGAGACCTTGCTGGCACTCTTGGTGGGAATGCAAACTGGCCCAGTTGCTTTGGAAAACTGTACGGAGGTTCCTCAAAAATTAAAAAATAGAACTACCAAAAAATATAGAACCACCATATTATTCAAGAATCCCACTTCTGGGTATGTATCCAAAATAATTAAAAACGGGATCTTGATATTACCTTTCCCACATTCAGTGCAGCACTAATTACAAAAGCTAACGTGTGAACAACCGAAATGTCTATTGACAGATGAATGGATAAAGAAAATGTGCTGCACACGTACAATAAAATATTATTTAGCCTTAAAAAAATATGGAAATTCTGCAAAATTTGACAATGTGGATGGACCTTGAAAGGAGTACGTTGAGTGAAATAAGGTGGACACAGAAAATGAGAACTACGTTATTCCACATGAGTAGTCCTATTCATAAAATCAAAGATGGGAACGGTGGTTACCAGGGGCCCAGGAGAGGGGGAAATGGGGAGTATTAATCAACTGAACTAAAGTTTCAGCGAAGTAAGATGAATAAGCTCTAGAGATCTGCTATTTAACATTGTACCTACAAGCCAACAATAAAGCACTGTACCCTTAAAATTTTGTTACGAGGATAGAGCTCAGTGTTCAGTGTTCTTATCACATAAAAAGAATGCTAAATGATCAAAGTTTGTATCTTTGTTAACATTATAGTTTAAAAATCAGGATGAAAAGTTAATCTTACAAGGACATCATTTCTGCTCACTTGCTTTCCAGTATGTTCTCTTGAGTGGAATGAAAAGGAGGATTCAGAGCCAGCAGGCTGGGATTTACACCTAACTCTGGCTAAAAGCTTAAGCGCATCACCGTAGTAACCATCATCAGATTACATCCTGAGAGGAGGAAATGCCAAAACCAGGGAAAACTCTGGCTTTTATCCACTGCATCCCTGAAGAGACTTGCCTTGTCTTAGCATCAGGAAACAAGGCGCATGACCTCACCGTCCTGTAGTTAGATGGCAAATTATGTAAACTGATGCGACACCTCTTCAGAGTTCATTGCTGAAAGGCTTAGAGTCAAATTTTTGGCCACCTCTAAATACACATTAGGGCCTCGTATGCATTTCGTCTACAACTCCGCTCCTGGCTTCACTGGATCCATCCTACACTCTTCTTCCCCACATTCCACGTTCCTCCCCAATTATGTTGCTGGATCCGGGCGGCATTTACACAAGCCACCTTAAATCCTCTCAGAAAGATAGGGTAAAAATAAACATTAAGATTTGTTTGAAGGTTACCTGTTTTATTGTTATCATGCACACCCATACGTTTTTCACTTTGAGGTGAGTTTTTAACTTGAGGTAACGTTGAGTTTTCCTCCAGAGAGTATCTTCCTTTTTATTCCTCCCAGGAAGCTGTGCCACATGCTCGTATGTCAGTGCGAACTTACATGCATTATCTTCTCAAAGTTCTAAGAAAGAAAGAATATACTTGATGAGATACACAGAAAACTAACTTTAGAGCAGTTGTGTGTTTCCATTTTGCACACAAATCCCTGACACGTGGTAAATCACACTTGGGAGATGGTCTCTTTTCTTTGCCGAGAATACTGCCTGATTCAGCAAGTAAACAATCAGCATGGGTTTTCAACCCAATAAGTGAATGAACAAATTCTGTGGACAGGGTTAATTAAAAACATTCACTGTGAGTAACTGCAGCTTTCTACCTGATCCTTTCAAGGGTTCAGAATTGCTGGTTAAGCCACAGGTGGGAAATAGAATTTGGAGGGAGCTGCAGAAGACAACAGGCCTGAGTGTGCCGCTCTTTATGGAACATGCAGGAAAGTCAAGAGCAGGAGGTGATGACTGGGGAAGGAGTTGCAGGGCCCAGAGGGATTCTGGGGACAGCGGTGTCCAACAAGGAGTTTTAGGAATTTCTTGGTGGTGGTGGTGGTGGTGGTGGTGGTGTTATATTTTGTTTGAAAAAAAAATTCCTTTATTTGGTATCTCTTCAAGAAACTTTAGTAAAGGCTTACTATTTAAGGATTTTGATGTTGGGATTACACGCATTTTTTTTTTAATGTGTTGTGAGGCAAGCTTCATTTTGTATCGTTTGAGGAGGGGGTTTGGAGAACTCTGTTGGGAGGGATCTTTGTGCTCTCCTGAGGAACTATTCTTTATTTTACTTTTAAGATATTTTTATTGTGGTAAAATATATAGAACATAAAATTTACAATTTTAACTATTTTCAAGTATACAAATCAGTGGTTTTAAGTATGTCTGCATTGTTTGCAACTATCACAACCTATTTCCTTTGTTAAATTTTTTCTTCTTTTTTTTCTTAATTTTTTTTTAACGTTTATTTGTTTTTGAGACAGAGAGAGACATAGCGTGAATGGGGGAGGGTCAGAGAGACAGGGAGACACAGAATCTGAAACAGGCTCTGGGCTCTGAGCTGTCAGCACAGAGCCCGACGCAGGGCTTGAGCTCACGGAGCGCGAGATCATGACCTGAGCGGAAGTCAGACGTTTAACCAACTGAGCCACCCAGGCGCCCCTCCTTTCTTAAATTTTTTTTAAAAAAATTATTTTTTTTTGAGAGAGTGAGACAGCATGAATGTGCACACATGCGAGGGGGGAGGGGCAGAAGGAGAGAGAGACAGAGAGACAGAGAGAGGAATAAATAATATTCCATTGTAGGTATATACCATTTTTGTTTATCCATCCTTCTGTTGATGGACACTTGGGTTGTTTCCACCCTTTGGCTATTGTATATAATGCTGCTATGAATATTGGTGTTACAAGTATATGTTTGTATCCCTGATTTCAATTTTCTTGGATATATATCTAGGAGTGGAGTTGCTGGGTCACATATAATTCTATGTTTGACATTTTGAGGAACTACCACGCTGTCGTCCATAGTAGCTGCCCCATTTTATATTCCCACCATCATGTGTAAGGGTCCCCATTTCTCCACATCCTTACCAACACTTGTTATAGTCCTTTTTTTATTATAGCCATCGTAGTTAGGTGTGCAGTGACATCTCATTTTGGTTGTGATTTTCATTTCTCTAAGGACTAATTGTGTTGGGAATCTTTTCATGTGCTTGTTGGCCAGTGGTTGATCTTCTTTGGAGAAATGTCTGTTCAAGCCTTTTCCATTTCTGATATTAAACCCCTATCAGACGTAGAATTTGCAAATATTTCCTTCCATTCTGTGGGTTGTCTTGTCACTCTCTTCATAGTTTCCTTTGATGAACAAAATTTTTATTTTTGATTAAGAGCATTTTATTTTTTCTTTTGTTGCCAGTGCCTTTGGCATATTTAAAAAATCACTGCCTAATCCAAGGTCCAACAGATTCACCCCTATGTTTTTTTTCTAAGAGTTTTATAGTTTCAGCTCTTAAAAGTAGATCTTTGATCAACTTTGAATTAATTTTTGTATATAGTGTAAGGTAATGGTCCAACTTCATTATTTAAATTTTTTTACTGTTTATTTTTGAGAGAGAGAGCACAAGTGGGGTTGGGGCAGAGAGGGGGGGGGGACAGAGGATCTGAAGCAGACTCTGCGCTGACAGCAGTGAGCCCAATGTAGGGCTCGAACTCACAAACCACAAGATAATGACCCGAGCCGAAGTCGAATGCTCAATGGACTAAGCCACTGGGGTGCCCCCCAACTTTATTATTTTAAATGTAGATGTCTAGTCTTTCCAGTACTATTTATTGAAGAGACTGTTCTCATTTTACTGAATGATCTTGGCATCCTTTGTTGAACATCAACTAACCATAAAGTGAAGTTTTATTCATGGGTTCTCAATTCTATTCCATTTGTCTATCCTTATGCCACTACCGCATTGTTTTGACTACTGTCTCTTTGTAATAACTTTTGAAATCAGGAGGTGGGAGTGCTCCAACTTTGTTGTTTTTCAAGATTGTGTTGGCTATTCTGAGTGCTTTGAAATTTCATATGAATTTTAGGATGGGTTTTTCCACCTTTGTAAAAAACACCAAAGGGATTTTTTAGGGCTTTCGTTGAATCTGTAGACCACTTTGCGTAGCACTGTAATCTTCACAATACTAAGTTTTCCAAGCCATGAACACAGAGTGTCTTTCTACTTATTTACATCTTCCTTAGTTTCTTCCAGCATTGTTTTATATCTTTCAGTGTAAAAGTCTTGTGCTTGTACACTGACTAAATTTCTCCCTAAGTATTTTATTATTTTTTTTATGCTATGGTAAATTGAATTGCTTAATTAATCTCCTTTTGGGATTTTTTTCATTGTTAGTACATAGAAACATGAATGATTTTTGTGTGTTGATTTGTATCCTGAACTTTTACAGAATTAGCTCCAACAATTTTTTGTATGTGTGTGATTCTTCAGAGTTTATTAGATACAAGATCTTGCTACCTGCTAATAATATTCCAATTTGGACGCTTTTATTTCTTTTTCTTGCCTAATTGCTCTGGCTAGACCTTCCAATACTATGCTAAATAGAAGTGGGTAAAGTCAGGATCTTGATCTTAGAAGAAAAGCTTTCGGTCTTTCACTATTGTAGTATAATGTCAGCTGTGGATTTTTCACATATGGCCTTTATCATGTTGGGGAAGTTCTTTATATTCCTAATTTATTGAGCGTTTTTATCATGAAGGGGTGTTGGATTTTGTTGAATGCTTTTTCTGTTTCAGTTGAGATAATATCTGTTTTCTCCTTCATTCTATTAGTGTGGTGTGTTACATTCCTTGATATTCATATGTTGAACTACTCTCATATTCCTAAAATAAATCTCACTTGATCATGGTATATAATCCTTCTAATATGCTGTTGAATTCGGTGTGCTAGTATTTTACCGAGGATTTTAGAGTTGATATATTCATAAGGCTTATTGTTATGTAGTCTTCTTTTTCCCTCTTTGTCTGGCTCTTGTATCAGGGTAACGCTGACCCCACAGAACGAGTTAAGCTTTGCCTCCTTTTCAATTCTTTTGTGGAGCTTGAGAATTGGAGTTAATTCTTATTTAATTGTTTGATAGAATTCTCAATGAATGGAGAATTCTATCTGAAGCCATCTGGTTCTGGGTTTTTCTTTTTTGGCAAGGTTTTCATTACTGATTTGTTCTCCTTCCTTGTTATAGGTCTATTCAGATTTTCTGTTTCTTCTTGAGCCAGTTTTGGCATTTTGTGTCTTCCCAGGAATTTGCATTTCACCTTATTTATCCAATTTAATGGTATACGATTGTTCGTAGAATTCTTATAATCCTTTATATTTTTGTAAATTCAGCAGTAGAACGTCCCTTCTTTCACTTCTGATTTTAGTAATTTTCATCTTTTTTTTTTCCAGGTCTCCTGAGCACTTATTCTTTCCCAGTGGGGAGGATGCAGGGGTCCAGTGTTCCAAGCGGTGCAAGCCCCTATGGATACCATATGAAGCCATAGGCAGCTGAGAAATCTCCTCCTTCATGGGCAGCCCTTAGAGCTTGCCCATCACAGGGGTTACCCAGCACGTTGTGTAGAACACAGACTTACCCACCTTCCAGGCAGGCACGTCTTTCCAGGAGGTCTCTTCCTTCAGGTTCTCCCAAAGCATCTTGTAGGACCCTCTGTTCCTTCTCTGTCTGAAACAGTGGCATCAGTGCCATGAGGGTCTTGAAGTCCTCAATCTTCAGGTGCCTACACTGGGTTCCACGTCATCATGCTCCAGTACCCAAAGAGCAAGGTCCCGAAGCCCACAGCAAACATCCTGCAGCTCAACAGTCCCAGCACAGAAGGTTTCACTTGTAGTCACGGACCCATCACCCCCTCACCCCCCCACCCCCCGCCACCCTGCTGCAGGGGCATGTCCTGTTTTACCTTCTCCACTACCATGCTGGCAGGACCTTTCTTTTGTCAAGGCTTTTGATCTTTTCAAAGGACAATCTTTTGATTTTGTTGATTTTTGATATTGAGTTTATATTCTCCATATCATTTGCCTCCACTCTAATCTTTATTATTTCTTTCCTTCTGCTAAATTTGGGTTTGATCTGTTTCTTCTTTTTCTAGTTCCTGACAGTGCAAATTTAGTTTGTTAATTTGAGATTGTTAATCTAATACTTTATTGTTCAAAAATTCCCTCTTGACACTGCTTCTGCTGCATCCCACACGTTTTGGTATTGTGATTTCATTTTCATTCATCTCAAAGCATTTTCTAATTTCTCTGGTGATTTCTTCTCTAACCATTGGCTCTAAAAGTGTGTTGGTTTCTACATATTCATGAGCTTTCTAGTTTTCCTTCTGTTATCGATTTCTAGTATCATTCCGTTATAGTCAGAAAAGATACTTCATATGATTCTAATATTTTAAAAATCTATTAAGACTTTTTGGTGGTCTAACATATGGTTTATCTTAGAGCATATGCCTGGTGTACTTGAGAAGAATGTATATTCTACTGCTGATTGGTGGAATACATATCTTTTAGGTCTAATTGGACTATAGCATTATTCAAGTCCTCCCTTTTCTTATTGATCTTTTGTCTTGTTCTATCCATTATTGAAAGATGGACACTGAAGTCTCCAACTATTATTGTGGAACTGTCCATTTCTCCCTTCAGTTCTGTCAAAGGATGCTTCATATATTTTGGGCCTCTGTTGTTATGAATGTGTATGCTTCTAATTGTTATACCTTGTTGATGAATCTTTCTCAATATATAATGTCTTCTTATGTCTCTTGTACACTTTTTTGACAGCAGATATATTTTTATGATAAGCTACCCTAGCTCTCTTTTAGTTACTATTTGTATTAAATATATATATTTCCATCCTTTCACTTTCAAGCTCTTTGTGTCTTTGGGTCTTAAGTGAGTCTTATAGACAGCATATAGATGAATCCATGTTTTGATCCATTCCACCAAGTTCTGCCTTTATATTGGACAATTTACTCCACATACATTTTAAAATAATTACCAATTCAAAAGGACTTATTTCTGCCATTTGGCTGTATGTTTTCTATATGTCCTATGTGTTATTTTCCCTCCACTATTGGCTTCTTTTGTATTCGATTTTTTTGTGTGTAGTGCACCATTTTTATTCCTTTGGTTACCTTGAGAATTACAATTAGCATACTTAAACTTATAACAACCCTGTTTGAATAATATCAATTTAGTTTCAATAGTATTCTCTACTCCTATTCTTTTATATAATTATCATCGCAGATTGTACATGTTTGTATACAGTGTGCCCATAAACATATGTTTATCGTCATTATTTTATCATTGTCTTTTATATATTCTAGGAGAACAAGGGGGAGTTAGAAACCAAAAGTGCAATTTTACTGGCTTTCACATTTACTTATGTAGTTGTTGTTACCAATGTGCTTTATTTCTTCACATGGCTTTGAGTTATTGTCTAGGGTCCTCTCATTTCAGTTTATTTTTTTAATGTTTATGTTTGAGAGAGAGAGAGAGAGAGCACGAGCAAGGGAGGGGCAGAGAAAGAGAGGGAGACAGAGGATCCAAAGCAATTTCCGTGCTGACAGCAGAGAACCCAATATGGGGCTCAAATTCAGGAACTGTGAGATCATGACCTGAGCCAAAGTAGGGCACTTAACTGATCAAGGTACCCAGATGCCCCTCATTTTAGTTTAAAGTACTCCCTTTAGCATTGCTTGTAGACAGATCTATTAGTAACAAACTCCTTTAGTTTTTGTTAACTTGGGAATGTCTTAATTCCACTTTTACTCCTGAAGGATACTTTTGCCAAATATAGAAATCTTGGTTGACAGATTTTTTGTTTTTGTTTTTGTTTTTGTTTTCCTCTCAATACTTTGAATGTGTTATCCCATTGCCTTCTGGTCTCCGTGGCTTCTTATGAGAAACAAGCTGTTATTGAGGATTCCATGTACATAGTAAGTCATTTCTTTCTTAGTAATATTAAGATTCTTTGGTTTTGGCTTTTGACAATTTGACTATAATGTGCCTCAGTGTGGCTCTCTTTGAGTTTATTCTGCTTGTGATTCTTTGAGCTTCTTGGATGTGTAGATTAAGGAATTTCATTATATTTGGGAAGTTTTCAGCCATTATTTCTTCAAGTATTCTTCCTTTTCCTTCAGGAATTCCCATAATGCATATGTTGGCCTAAATGATAGTGTCCCAGAGATCCCATAGACTCTGTCCACTTTTGTTCTTTTTCTTTCTTAATTTCAACTCCTAAGACTGGAAACTTCTTACTGTCCTATCTTCTAGTTCACTGATTTTTTTCTTCTGCCTGCTCAAATTTGTCTTGAACCCCTCTAGTGAATATTTCAATTCAGTTATTGCATTTTTCAGCTCTGGGATTCCTAGTTGGTTTATTGTTAGTTTCTCTTTATTCATATTCTCATTTTGTTCATACATTATTTTTCTGATTTCCTGATTTCCTTTAGTTTTTGTCCCATGGTTTCCTTTAACCCTTTGAGCATATTAAGACAGTGATTTAAAGTCTTTATCCAGTAAGTCCAATGTCTGGGCTTCCTCAGGGATGGTTTCTGTCAACTTTTCTTCCTGTGAATGGGCCATATTTTCTATTCTCTGATTTTTTTGTTGCTGTTATTGAAAATTGGACATTCAAGGGGCGCCTGGGTGGCTCAGTCGGTTAAGCGGTCGACTTCGGCTCAGGTCATGATCTCACGGTCCGTGAGTTCGAGCCCTGTGTCAGGCTCTGTGCTGACAGCTCAAAGTCTGGAGCCTGCTTCCGATTCTGTGTCTCCCTCTCTCTGACCCTCCCCCGTTCATACTCTGTCCTCTCTCTGTCTCAAAAATAAATAAATGTTAAAAAAAAATATTTTTTTTAATTAAAAAAAATAAAAAGAAAATTGGACATTCAATTATTACAGTGTGGTAACTCTGGAAATCAGATATTCCCTTTTCCCCAGGGTTGGCTCTTGATTGGTGAAGACTTGGTTTGTGTTAAGCCAATGTTTTAACTAAGACTTCCTTGAAAGTCAGGAGTTGAAAAACAACAAAAAACCACTTCTCCAAGTCTTTGTAGATTGACTCTGTGCTGCAGCATTTCAAACACTTAGCCAGGCCTTTTACAATTCTGTCTCAGCCTTAACTTCCTGTTTGTACTGAGCCTATCAGCCACTAGTGAAAACACAGGGTCTCTCAAATATTTTCCGAATATGTATCCCCAGTATGCATTACTGCTTTTGAATGCCCCAATTTCCCAAAGAAAATCCCCCTCCCCAGTTTTTCCTCCCTGGCTTTAGGTGCTCCATTGTATGTCTCAAACATAATCTTTGGCCTCAAACAGCAGTGGGGTTTTTGATCACCATGCAATGTTATTCTTTTAATGTGTATTTATTTTTGAGAGAGAGAGAGAGAGCATAAGCAGGGAAGGGGCAGAGAGAGAGAGGGGACAGAGGATCCAAAATGGACGCTGTATTGATTGCAGAAAGCCCAGTGTGGATCTCGAGCTCATGAACTGTGAGATCACGACCTGAACAGAATTGGACACTTAACCAACTAAGCCACCCAGGTGCCCACCATACAGTGTTTTTAATCAATGCCCAACACCTTTCTTCCCTGAGTTGTCTCCAGGTTTGGTGAAATAGAGATGAGTGCCTTGTGTTATCCTTCAGGTAGCCTCCAGATAGGTTAGAACAGAAAAACACACAGTGATTTGCAAATGGTATCTGTTCTATTCTCTCTGGAGCCAGAGACAAGGGTTACACACCAGGAATAGGCCGTGATCTTCAAGACTGTCACCATGCTGGGGAAATGTAGGGTACATTAAAACGTCACAAAATGATATCATTTTTAAGTTGGCTTTTTGTTGATTCAGCACACACCTGGCTGTAAACCTTTGGTGTTTTCCAGAGTTCTGATAAAGTTGGTTCTGACAGCTTCTGGTTGTTTATTCTTGCGGAAGGATGGGAGCTTGGAGCCGCCTGCGTCACCATCTTGCTGACATCACTCCAATGGAGCCCTCTTGACCTGCCCCTGCTCTGAGGGCCACACTTACTCTCAACTCAGATGCCTTCTTCTCAACAGGACCAGAACAGAACTCATAATATTTTCTTCCAACCAACTTCTCTCTTCTGGGTTCTTTGTCTGGAAATGGTTAGGTCATTTCCTCAGTTACTCAGGCCAGGAAGCTTTTATTTTTCCCACTTATTTGGTAGAGTGGTAGTCAGTCATCAAGTCTTGATGACTTCTAACAATTCTCTTATCATTCCCCTTATCACTAACTCACCATTTCTACCTTAGTTCGGGTTGCTGTAATCTTTCATGTTATTGCAATGCCTCCTGCCTGGAGAGCCTGCATCTCATTTTCCCTCTCCATCTCCTCCATGGAGCACTTACCCCTATGTGCTTATCCCCTAAGAACTGTAGAACACATGTTAATTTTCTATCTCCTTCTTTTAGAGTTCTAGAGTTTCAGGACAAGGACTGTGTACATTCAGTCTTGCAACAACGTCTGGCATATAGCAAGAGCTGCATAACTTATTCTTGAATGTCTAAAACAGGCCAACAATACCTTAAGGTGATATGATAGAGTATAGTAGATATGGTATCGTAGACATAGTAAGACAGAAACCAGCAACGTGTCTTTATATATAAGCATCAAGTGTATGCATATATGATAGTTTCGAAACTTTTAAAACTGAATTCTTGGGGGGGGCGCCTGGGTGGCGCAGTCGGTTAAGCGTCCGACTTCAGCTCAGGTCACGATCTCGCGGTCCGTGAGTTCAAGCCCCGCGTCGGGCTCTGGGCTGATGGCTCAGAGCCTGGAGCCTGCTTCCGATTCTGTGTCTCCCTCTCTCTCTGCCCCTCCCCCGTTCATGCTCTGTCTCTCTCTGCCTCAAAAATAAATAAACGTTAAAAAAAATTTAAAAAAAACAAAACTGAATTCTTGGGGTGGGCTCAGTCAGTTAAGCGTAGACTCTTGGTTTCGGCTCAGGTCATGAACTTGCAGTTTGTGACTTTGAGCCCCGCATCCGTCTCTTCACTGACAGTGCAGAGCCTGCTTGGGATATTCTCTTTCCTCCTTTCTCTTTGTCCCTCCCCCACTCACTCTCTCTGTCTCTCTCTCAAAATAAGTAAACTTAAAATTAAAAATAAAAAATAAAAAAACAACAACACTGAATTCTCTTTCTTGCTTCCTTACCTCTGATTTTGAAAATCCTCCTTATTTCTCAAGACTGATTTCATTCCTTACCTTCTCCAACGCCTAACTATCAAACATACACCTGTCAATTCAGCACTTAATTATACACTAATTTGAAATCCTCTATATTATTCATAATGCTCCCCTCATCAAAAAAGGAGGGATATGCAGATGTTAGCATAGATCTACACCAGATTGCTATAACATCTATCCCCACGTAGTCATCCATCAGTGACATGTTTAATAATGTACTGTCCCACAGTGATTATAATCAGATGTTGTTTCTGTGAGTTTTGTCTCCCCACTAGATTTGCCCTTTCCTGAAGGTAACAGCCTTCACTCAGCCATTTTTTTGTATCAACCAAGAACCTACAGTTCAAGCAGACACACGATACATATTTTCCCAACATAAATGTTTATGGGTTGTACACTCATGCCTCGGTCTGTAATTGAGTGAGACGTATGGAATGAGGCTCCCTTTGCCCAAATTTATTTTTATTTTATGCATCTAATATTTTCATACAATGTGCTTATACCTGGAGAAATATAGCCTAAATGACAGTATTAAGGGAAAAAGGTACTCTTCTCTCCCCAAGGAACCTGGCTGGGTGTGGATGGGTTTCTCCACTTCACACTGCTTTCTCATTATGTTCTGGATACTGACTCTCAGTTTGGGTCATCCAAGGGGGGACAACCCTCGACATGCGAAGAGTCCATATACAGTCCTATTCCAGTCAGCAGTCAGAGCCACACAAGTGTATGTGAGCCTGCTTTAAAAATAAAGGAAAGTAGGTTTTATGGGAAAAGTCACTTAACTTAGGCTCTGTCTCCCACATGGCCCAGGACAGAAAAGTTTTCAAGCTTCCTATCAACAGCTAAGCAAACTCAATCCATATACGTATTATGTAGCTTCAAGGCTGTTATGGAATAGCACAGTGTGTCTGGCAAGAAATAAAGTTTGATTCAGACATATGGGAAAAGTTCTGGTCCTTCTGGGACAGTCTCATCCTGGGCTCAATCACAGTAACAAGCAAAGAAAAGAAAACAATCATTTAAAAGGTACCGTACTTTAGTTTCCCTCAGGGTTCTCGGGAACCAACATTTCAAACATTTGATCGATGGTCTCCATTGCTTCTTGGATATTAGATGATCCATGGACAGCATTTTTCAAAACACTTGTTCCAAACTGGGCTCGGATAGAATCTGGGGACAGTAGTTTTGCTTCATCTGGGTCTACAGGACCCATCAATCGTCTCCAGTCTGAAACAGCATTCCACTTGGTCAGAATCATGACCAAAGATGGACCTCTGCAAAGAAGAATGCTTTCAGAAGATTTGGCTATTTACACCTGTAGAGATTGCATACACAGCTAAACACAGAATGCCACACTTGGTCTTTATTCTTTGTCCTTGTCAGTGTGATTTTGTGGGGTTTTTTTAAGTTGTTTTAAATGTTAATTTGTTTTTGAGAGAGAGAGAGAGAGCACACACATTAGTGGGGGAAGGGGCAGAGAGAGAGGAGACAAAGAATCCCAAGCAGGCTCCACACTGTCAGCACGAAACCCAGTTGATCTCACGACACAGGGCTTGATCTCACGAACCATGAGATCATGACCTGAGCCCAAATCAAGAGTCAGACGTTTAACCGACTGAGCCACCCAGGCGCCCCTTTCTGTTACTTTCTGTTACTTACTTTCTTTCTGTTTTTCCATTCCTCCCCCTTTTTGGGGAGAGAACAGGTTTTTGTGCTGCATGAGTGCTATAGGTTAAGTCTAGAGATATGTGTCAGACACTGTTCCAAGTATGTCCAATGTACTAATTATATAACCCTCACAACAAACCTATGAGATGGATACTATTATTATCCCCATTTTATAGATAAGGCAATCGAGGCACAGATTAAATATGTTGGCAAAACAGAAACTTAAAACCAGAAATTGAAACCCATATCACCTCTATATAATGTTGAAGACCTACAGAAATAGAGGAAGAAAGGAAGGAAGGAAGGAAAGAAGGAAGGAAGGAAAGAAGGAAAGAAGGAAGGAAGGAAGAAAAGAAGGAAAGAAAGAAGGAAAGAAGGATGGGTAAGGAGAAGGGAAGGAAGGAAAGAGAGAAGAATATAGAGAAAGGAGGAAACAAAGAAGAATGAACCCCAAATATTAACAGGGTGTCTTTGAATGAATGAAATTAGATGGAATGTTTTCATTACATTTTGTATTTTTCAGTTTCTATAATGAATATTTACTACTTTTATCGTGCAAAGGACTATATATCAGAAACTTACTCAGATAACACTTCCAATACATCTTTATAAAAGTCTTTTGTTTTTATTTTTGAGTAAATTTTGTCTGCTGCTTCTTCATTTAGGAGCATTTCCTTCATCTGTGTTATTTCAAATCCAACCTCTTTAATATATTTCAAGATCTCCTCTAGGGAAAACAGATATTTGGTAATCTTGCAGAATGCCTCCACTTTTGTTCCATGTTCAAGTAGACTGAAATAACTATGGAAAGTAATCATTTTGCTTGCATAGGGTGGCTTTAAAAGCAAAAACTATGCAAAATGAAATTGAACTGAAAAGCACCATGTTAATACATTAATGCAGATGTTCAATCTCTGAGGTGCACCTTTCCAGGACGCACTGACAACAGCTCATAGACTATAAGGAGAGGGGAAGGGATGTGACTCTGTGCCGAAAGTGAAGTCATGTTTTCACGTCCATGCTACAAATGTCAAGGAACTCCTTGCTAGATATGGATTGAAGCAGGGAGCCCATGGAGGGAATTGAATAAAGTAAATCTTGTCAAAATCTCATCAGCCGCCTAACTTTTAAGGGCTACATTTAGTGAGCCAACTGAGGGATTGGGAAAGAGCAATGTATAAAGGCTCCTGCAACCACAGGCAAGTAAACCATTAACTCTCTCTGGGAAGATCAGAGATGACTTCCAGAAAGGCCGATCTTTGTGTTAAGTACAGAAACGGTAAGAGATGATCACCAAGCAGACAAGTAGAGAAAGAATATTGTAGGCACAGTGCAGAATTTCAAAAAAATAACGTTAATGACAACACTATGCATTAAAATTTATGAGAGGGGTGCCTGGGTGGCTCAGTCAGTTAAACGTCTGACTTCGGCTCAGGTCATGATCTCACAGTTCTTGAGTTCAAGACCCGCGTTGGGCTCTGTGCTGACAGCTTCATAAAAAATATGTCTACTTCACTCTCTGCCCCTCCCTGGCTTTCTCTCTCTCTCTCTCTCTCTCTCTCTCTCTCTCTCAAAAATAAATAAACATTAAAAAAAATTTTTAATGAAATAAAATCTATGGGATAATCAGAAGATTAAACCAGTAATCAAGAAAAACATATAACTTCAAAATTTTACATTGACAAAAATAAGATAATGAAAATAAATGAATTAAAGATCTAATTTAAAAAGCTAGAAGAACATTTTTTAAAACTACTAGAGAATCAAAGGAAGGTGAAAATTAAAAAAAAAACAACAACAACAACAGAAAGTAATGAGTTAGAAAAAGAGAACTAACTCCTAAATAAATCAAATTCTGTTTGTTTGAGACAACAAACTAAGAAATGACAGGGTAGAAATAACCATTGAAACCAGGCCCAGAAATTTTCATGGGAAAGATTTCATGGGAAATCTTCAAACAGCAATCCCACTGCTGCTTAAACTCCTCCAGAGTGCCGAAAACAAAGGCATTCACATTTTTTATGAAGTATTACATTGTTATTTAACCTTGCACAAAAAAATGAAAAGGACGGACCAATATCATTGTCAGTCTCAATGTGAAAAATCCCAAATAAAATATATGCAACTAGAATTCAAAAGCACATTTAAAAAATACCTCATGATTAAGTGTAATTTACACAGGAATGGAAGAATGGCTTGATATTAGAAATATCATTAACATTATCTTTCGTGGTAATATATCTATGGAGAAAAACATCATCATCTCCATCAACTCTAAAAGGACTTGAACAAAATTCGTCATCATTTTGATTATGAGGGAGACAGAAAGAAGGATGAGGGAAGGAGGGAGACAGAACAAATATGACAAGAGCTAATTGTTACATCGAGATGAAGGGATGTGGGTGTTCATTGCATAGTTTGAAAATTTTCACAAAATTTGAAGGGGATGTATACATTGACTTTCATTTCTAAATATTTACCTCTTTGTTCCTGTGTTACATGAGGTTTAATCAGTGCTAAAGTCTGTTGAGGAGGAAAGAAATATTGTATTTCCTTTTCGGCAGTTTCTAACGAATCACTTCCATACAACTGGTTGATAGGCAAACCTTCCACTGCAAATTGCACGCATAAGCTTTGAAAATGAAGTCAAGAACTATTAGAGCATCACATAACACAGTATAAGCCAACACAACAGAACACTATTTATATGAATTGTTCAAAAGTTATCAAGCAACTCATTCCTGATCTAGACATTATGCGAAAGGCAATAATGACAGAGTGGCTTGGAGCATATTACTTCCTTATAAGGAGGTAACAGTCATCAGGAAGACAGAGCATGAACATTTAAATAACCACGATGTGAATATTTACAGCTGACTCTGAAAGAACGAACGGATGCCTTGGTGCGGTGAAAATGCAGACTGTACAATCCCGGCTGCACTACTCGCTAGCTATGTGTCATTGGGCAATTACTTAACCTCTCTGTGCTTGAACCGTCTCAAATACAAATAGCAAAACTGTTCTGGAAGGAGATTTTTGAGGGTGGAATCAGATGATACATTTGAAACATATGGCGCCTATTAAGCTCTCCATATTCATCTCCCTTCTGTCATCACTAAATATTATAGAGCTCTAGAGATGGCATTTGACTCTATAACGTGGATCCCGAATCACAAACACTGAATCCAAAAGATACCACAATGGAACCGTCCAGCAGAGCAAGTACAGTGATAAAAGAGGAGCATACAGGATGGGTTCATGGGAAGAGGCAAGAGTGAGGCAACTGGGTATGTTGGGTTAGGCAGTTTATTCTGGATCTGCTTCCTCTACCATAGAGGAATACATACACTTCCTAAATCAATTGTTGCTCCTTGATGTTTTTTTCAGTTGCCCTTTTTCCTGTCTCTTTATCTATATACGGTTCAGTAGAGGATACACACACTCCTTATTTCATTCTCTGCCCTTTACACATAGTCCTGAATTGCCAACCCACAAAATCCAGCCACAGCGAATAATGTCCTTTCCTGTTAATGACCTGACTTTACTGGTCATTGGCTTTCGGTCCTCAGACCCTCTTCTTGCCTCTCTGCTTTTACTGATACATTCAGATTTCCTTTTTGCCTTATCCAACTTGAACTTCCCACTTGATCCTTGGCGGTTCTCTCACCTCTGATTTGAAGATGTTTGCAACCCAAGACCCTTGGAGCCTGGTTTTCCAGGGGTAGGGGATTTGCACAATGAATGTATAAGGTGTCACCTAACATCACTAGCACTTACTCTGTTCACTGCAGAGAACAACAACCAGCCCCTCCGTGGTGCCATGAGACATGATTATTGAGAAAAGTGTGTGTGAAGGGGAGGATAGGACAGAGGGAGTAGGTGATGAGTGTGAGGGTTGCTGTGTTTCTCCTTTATGCAAATGACCTTATTTCAGATTAAGCCAGGCAGTGCTGAATCTGACCCAAGTGCAGGAAAGGGCAGAGCTCTGCTGAGTTATTCTAACAGCAACCTGAAGGAACTGGGTGGAGCCACGGAAACTGGGAAAGGAGGAACCATAAATAACAGTCAAGATTAGCTGTGAACTTGTAGCAACATAGGGGGCATAAGGGCTTTGGTTGGAATCCTCACTATAATAGTGGGGTAGGGAGGAGCAGTTACTGAGTGCCTGCCTTCACCGGGAGAATGTACCTCCATGCTGGTGCACTACCTTCACACTTGAAACTGTAATTTCTAAAACAGTATGGCTAGAAGTGTAGGCCTTGTGTTGATAGGAATTTCTGTCTCGAATGCTATACCTTGCCTTTTATGCTACGTTTCATTAAGTGATTCTATAGACCGTCTAACCCTATTATCCTTTATGGTAATTGTAGGGCTAAATAAGGGGTAAAATGTGTCCATGCAGAACAAGTCAGATTCCAGATATCCTACCCAAAAGAAAACATTTCAACGGTTATATGTGATGCTTCATTAGTACTGTTATTTATTATACCAACACGTATGGCAAGTTTTCTGTATCTGATAGAACATCTCTGTTCTTGCTCACTTGAAGGATGGGCCTTTCCTCTCCTGAATTGATTCCTACCAAGGCCAAGAGATGGCTTTTTGGCTGGGTACACCACTTACTTCCCATCCCCACACTGAGCATCCCAAAACCTTCGTCTGCAAAGCCCTGGCTCTATTTGAGCTGCCATTGGACTGGGCCTCCAGTCACAATCAGGGAAAGTAGTTTTTCTGAGAGCCTCTCTTGGACTGGGGCTGTGGCTCTTGTACCCACATCCAAAATAAAATTAAAGTGTCTCCCATGAAAAAAGTTTGGGACCCACGGTATGAATCCTACCTCTCTGGAACAGATGTCTTGGCTTTTTCAACACTGCTGGGCCCAATTAACTCTTTCCAGTGTTGTAAACAATTGTCTCTCAATAAAACAAGGGCTAGAGATGGACCGCTGTTAAAAGAAAAAAAAAAAGCCGTATATTATGGCTCAGTAGCTAAATATGTACAGATAATACAAGTCGAGATGATTCTTTTACCAAGACTCTAAGACTAATTTCCATCAGTGTACTCTCAAGAGTATATTGAGCACCTTATACAAGTATGGAAGCAGACTAAGGAAGGGAAGAGAAGGACCTTGGTTCTGATAGACAGGTTCCTATATAGTATTCCCATATTCCTGCTGATTCATGTACCCTTGCTGGATTTCTGTCCCAGCTGCTATTTCACTTACCCTTCCAGAAACCTGACAGATTTCTAGCATCTTATTCTCCTTGGACTAATGATCGCTAGGACTACCAAAACCCTCGAGAGTCAGTGAGTTCTCTACTTGGACATGATGTCACACACCACAGATTTCTGGCACTTGACTCAGCGGATTCCAGTGACTTCACTTGGGCCTTTCCATTGCTCCAGTAGCATTCCAGGGGGACGAGAGCAGATGAGACAGTTGAGCAGAGACTTGAGGTGGGGGTGAGACTGGCAAAGAAGGAGACTCAGCACATGGTTACAGAACTGAGAGGTGTGGCAGCTTGACCAGGGCAGGTTCAGAAGAAGATTTAAATGATTCAAAACTCAACCAAACAAACCACAAGAGACTCTTAAAGACAGAGAACAAACTGAGGGTTGATGGAGGGACGTGGGTGGGGAATGGGCCAGATGGGTGACGGGTACTAAGGAGGGCACTTGTTGGGATGAGCACTGGGTGTTGTACGGAAGTGATGAATCACCAAATTCTACTCTGAAACCAAAATCGCATTGTATGTCAACGAACTAGAATTTAAATGCATAAATAAGACTAAATCAGATTGCGCCTTCTAAACCTGAAATCTACTTTACCTGGTCATTTTTTTTATAAGATTTTCAAAATAATCTTCATTTTCATATTCCTTGCACAGTGTTTGTGCTTCTTCTTCTGACAATACGATTGATCTCTGCATCAGTATTTTAAAGCCTTCATCATGGATGATACCTAAAACATTCTCTAAATAAAAAGTCACATGATAAGTGTTAAACTGATGGGTTGCTGGCTATCCATACCAGACTGAATGTACTATTATGAAGGCATATAATGCCTCTCATCCTCATATGAAATTTAGAAGTTGGCAAAAATAGCTTCTCAGATTTTAAGGTGAACAGCATTCTTAACGTACCGAATTATGATTTATGTCGCTGTGTCTGATTTTTCGTCACACAGGAATCACACACATAAGCAGAGGTGTCTCACTAGTAAACCTTTTCCTTAGGTGCACACACGAGCGTGTGTGTGGGTATAGACAGTAACCAAAATAACCAGTTAACACAATTACAGAAGTATGTGTAAACAGTTTATATCTTCACTAGCCCTATTTTACTTGTCCCACTTGGGGAGAAACACGATGATTGGAAACCCAAAAGTATTTCTCAGTCTCCTCCTTCTCTGGCGACGTCCCACTGTGGAAGTCTAGAAAATGCAATACTCAACTTCTCCAACCTCCCTTATGGACAGGTGGCGATGCTGCCCAGATCTGGTCAATGATACACAAAGGACCTGGACTGGGGCTGCTTCTGAGAGAGGTACCCAGGGGGACGGCTTCCCTGCCCTACACCACCTTCTGTCCTGTCTAAGGCATTTCAGCGACATGAGGCCTGGAGCTGTGAGGCCATCTTGTAACAAAGAAGGCAAAACCCAAAACACAAATGCTGACTCAGGGCCCGGACAGCACTGGGCCCTGCTCAAAGCCAAAAATGCAACCTAGCTGAAAATGCATCCTCTCCCCTGTTGGGCATGGAATAGAGTTAATGGACTCAGCCTAAGCAAACCATTGTTAGGAAAGAGTAAAACAAACAAGAAAACATACAAGTTAATAGAGTTTAAGCAATAATATGCTTCAGAACGAGCTCACAGACAAGAGGAAGAAAAAACAGAATGTTTACATAGTTCTTGGATTTTAAAAGGTAGAATCCTGGGGTGCGTGGGTGGCTCAGTGGGTTAAGTATTAGCTCAGGTCATGATCTCACGGTTCGTGGGTTCAAGTCCCATGTCCGCCTTGGGCTGACAGCTCAGAGCCTGGAGCCTGTTTCAGATTCTGTGTCTCCCTCCCTGCCCCTGTCCCCTTTCCTCCTCCCTGCTTCCCTTTCCCTCCTCCTCCTTCCCTCCTCCGCAGTTCCCCCCCCCCCCCCACAAGCTCATACTCTCTCTCAAAAATAAACATTAAAAAAAATTTTTTTTAAGGAGGAATCCTTAGAGGAGACTGAAATAATTTGTAAGGTTTTTGCATTGCTGAATTAAAAAACAAAAACAAAAACAAAAAATGTTTTCTCATATGAGGGTACCTAGTGGTCAACAGTTTAAAAGTGACAGCAAATCCTCAAACAATTTGCATAGGATGGCTTCTTGTCATGGCTTATGAGAAAAGCTGAGGAAAAATATTCAGGGAAAGCAAACTCCATAAAGTTAAAGAAACTAGACTCAATGAGCCTCTCCTTAGTTGGCACTCTCTCAGATGGGTGATCACAAGAATTACAACACAACACAGAGGGGCCTCAGTTTCCAATGATTAAAGTAAAAAGCATGGGGAGTACCACTATTTGCAAGATGGCATTGCATTTCCTTGACCTCATTACTCGAGGACTTGGTTCCGCTTCAAATTCCAATGTAGACAAATATGATAGATATGATAATAAATATTTTATTTTGTTGCATAGTGTCCATGAGGCTTTTCAGACATCACCTCAACTAATTCAGTGATGCCACATTCAGTGGCAGGTGTGGGGATGCAGAGAACTCCTAGACAAAGCACCTAGCAATTGTATGGTTGCTTCGTGGAATAACCTCATCCATAAAAACCATACTTCAAAGCCTAGAGCACTTTGCTATCTTCTATCTCCTCTATTACAGACAAATCGCTAAGTCAGGTGGTTAGTAACCAAATAAATATGGAAAAACCAGTTCATTCTTTTTTAAAAAATATTTCTTTATTTATTTTGAGAAAGAGAGAGACAGAGAGAGAGAGAGAGAGAGAGAGGCAGAGAGGGAGGGAGAGAAAATCCCAAGCAGGCTCCATGCTAACAGCGCAGAGCATGACATGGGGTTTGAACCTATGAACCATTAGATCATGACCTGAGCCGAAATAAGAGTCAGACGTTGAACCGACTGAGCCACCCAGGTACCCCAAAAGCAGTTCATTCTTTTTTTTTCTTTTTTTTAATGTTTTATTTTTGAGAGAAACAAAGAGTGAGAGCAAGGGAGGGGCAGAGAAAGAGGGAGACACAGAATCCGAGGCAGGCTCCAGGTTCTGAGCTGTCAGCACAGAGCCCAATGTGGGGCTCGAACTCTTGAACCGTGAGATCATGACCTGAGCCAAAGTCGGAGGCTTAACTGACTGAGCCACCCAGGTGCCCCATGACCAATTCATTCTGATATATCTACAAAATCTTGGACATTTTTGAGTAATGAGGGAAAATTCCACAAGTATCTAAGTGAAACAAACAAAACATAACAAAAACTGAATTATCTGCAAAGGAACAAAAACCAGGCTGAAAACAGACTTTCCTCCTCAATGCAAAAAGTCTATAGGTTTGGGGATGGGGGATTTATTTCTTAAAAATATATAGTCAGGTAAGTTTCCTTTATACACAAGGTAACAAAAGATATTCTTAAATATGCCAGCGTTCAGAAAACGAAAGAAGTACATATCTTTTTCAAAAACGTGTTTAAATATATGCTTCAGGTGTGGGGTGCCTGGGTGGTTCAGTCGGTTAGGCGTCCGGCTTCAGCTCAGGTCATGATCTCACGGTTTGTGAGTTCCAGCCCCACGTCTGGCTCTGCACTGACAGCTCAGAGCCTGAGCCTGCTTCGGATTCTGTGTCACCCTCTCTCTCTGCCCCTCCCCCACTCATTCTCTCTCTCTCTCTCTCTCTCTCTCTCTCAAAAATAAACATTAAAAAATTAATATATATATATATATATATATATATATATATATATATATATATACACACACACACACTTCAGGTAACTGAGAAAATATAACTGATTAAAAAGTGGGAAATTAATAGATCTAAGGACTGTGGGAACAGAAAAGCCAATTTATATAAGAAAAATTCTAAACATACCCGTTGTAAACCTGACCATAAACAAGATATAAATTGCAAAATATTATCAAAAGATAAGATATGCATCATAAAAGTAACATCACCACCACCATCGGTATACTAAAACTTCAAACAACAGTCACAAAAATTAAGACCACAGATATTATAACTGGGGTGGGGTTGAGCATGGAGAGAGGAATAAAACTCTGTTAAACTCCATCTTGTGGGATGGAGACTTGGGAGGATATCCCCATTTGAGGAGGCTTCTTCGTTTTGATTTTGCTTTTTCCCTCTCCTGGACCTACTAGAAGGCAAGCCCCAGCCGTGAAATGTACTGTGAAGGGAGCGGAGGCCCTGCAAGCACCTAAAACTGAGAGCAAGTCCTTCCCTTTGACCAGTGAGACTGGGAAGGGGGGCCTCTGTGGCCTGAACAGTGTGGGAAAAACCCTGTTACTTTTTTTCTCACCCCCACTTTTTTCTCACATTTAGGAGGCAGTCCTAAACGTGGGCTGTGCCCAATCGCACAGGGAGGCTAAAACCCCAGATATCCATCCAGAGGACAAAGAACAGTGGCTTATGAGATACAGCCAAAGATGGTGGGGACGGGGGGGGGGGGGGAAGCGACTGACTAAACCTGTGTTTGAAGTAGTGGACTGACCCCCCAAGCAATGACTATGGTTGGGCTGATAAGTGGCAACTTAGTGGCTTGAGAATTGAACCTCAGTATCGAGCATCACCTAGGTCTCCGAGTGAGTTCTAAGCTGTGAAGTCCAGAATAGTATACAAAAACTTTGAAAATGCAACTGACATTGGAAACAACCCATAGAAAGTGGGATGGGACATGTGGTCTTAACCTGACCAACTGACTTCTGAAACAAACAAGAAGTCAACATTCTCTAGAAGACTTTAACACGATTCATCAGTCTCATAACAATACTCAAGTGACCAAGAACTAAAATACAATACAAAATTATGCAACCTATAAAGAACTAAGCAAATCTTGGGGCACCTGGGTGGCTCAGGCAGTTGAGCATCTGACTCTGGACTTCAGCTCAGGCCATGATCTCATGGCTTGTGGGTTCAAGCCTCACATCAGGCTCTGAGCTGGCAGTGTGGAGCCTGCCTGGTATTCTCTCTCTCCCTCTCCCTCTGCCCCGTCCCCTGTGTCTCTTTCAAAGTAAATAAATAAAAACTTAAAAAAAAAAAAGAACTAAGTAAATCTCAAGAACTCCAATGTGGATATTGAAATATTCAGATAAAGAATTTGAAGGAACAATTATAATGCTCCATGAAGTAAGGATGAACACTCTTGAAATGACTGGAAAGATGAAAGTTTTCAGCAGAGAAATAGCAGTTACAAAAATGAACCGAATGAGGTGTGTAAAACTGAAAAACATTACAACTGAAATAAATATTCATTGGATGGGCCGAATGCCAACAAGGAGATCACAGATTTCAATCTTAAAGCTAACACAAGTGAAATGATCCAATCAGAACTACACAGAGAAAACAAATTTAGGCCAAAGCCTCAGGAGTCTGTAAGACAATGTCAAAAGTCCCAGATGGTGAAAGAGTTGGCACGGAAAAGATAATTTAAAGAAATAATGGTGGAAAATTCCTCAAATTTGGTGAAAGACATTTATAGATTCAAGAAGTTCAAGGAACCCCGAAGTCAAAGATAAGCTCAAAGAAAAGTATAGTCACATGCATAATAATAAAGCTGTTAAAAACCAAAGAAAAAATCTTGAAAGCAATCCCCAAAATAAATAAACAAATAAAAAGCTATATTACATATAAGGAAAAAAATGCGTTGAATGACCATGGATTTTTCATTAGATACCAGTAAAGCCAGAAGGCAGTGGCACAACATTTTTAAAGTGCTGAAGGAAATGAACTGGAAAACCAGCATTCTATATCAGTACAAATATCCTTCAGGAATGAAAATAAAGATGTTCTGGGGCACCTGGGTGGTTCAGTCAGTTAAGCATCCGACTCTTGGTTTCAGCTAAAATCATGATCTCATGGTTTGTGAGTTCAAGCCCTGCATCGGGCTCTGCACTGACAATGTAAAATCTGCTTGAGATTCTCTCACCCTCTCTCTCTCTGCCCCTCCCTGCCTTGTGCTCTGTCTCTCTCAAAAAATAAACTTAAAAAAAATTTTTTTGAAAGAAAGAAAATAAGACTTTCTTTGATGAAAGAAAATCAATTGAATTTATTGCCACCAGACCTGCTCTTAAAAAAAAAGTGCTAAAGTTCTTTGAGTAGAAGGGAAATGATATCAGAGGGAAACGTGGAACTTCCAAAAGGAATAGAAGATAACAGTAAATATCTGGGTGAATATAATAAACATTTTCCTCCTCTGAAGTTCTTTAAAAAGTCAGCACTGTTGAAAAGCAAAAAATTACAACACAATTTTTGGTGTCTTAAGTGCATATTGCTAAGTGAAAGCAGTCAGTCTGAAAAGCCACATACTCTATGATTCCAACTGTATGACATTCTGGAAAAAGCAAAAACTAGAGACAGCAAAAGATCAGTGGTCACCAGAAGTTGGGAGGGAGGAAGGGAGAACAGGAAAAGGGGATTTTTTTAGGGCAGTGATTCTATTCTGTGTGATACTGTAAAGGGGATACATGACATTATGCATTTATTAAAAACCATAGAATGTACAAAACAAAGAGTGAACATTATTGTAAACTATGAACTTCAGTTAATAACATTTCAATACTGGTTCATTAATTATAAAAATATTTCACCATAATATAAGGTGTTAATTGGATAAGCTGTTGGAAGGGGGTGGATAGGGATATGGAAACTCTGTACTATCTTTCTTAATTTTTCTGTAAATCTAAAACCTTTCTAAAATATGGTCTGGTCATTTAAAAAATATGTCCATATTTTAAAGGATTTAAGAAGGAAAACAAAGCTAAGACATTCTAAAGAAGAAAATTCTAGGCCCAGATAAGTTTCCCTGGTAAATTCTAATAAACATTTAAGAAAGACGTAACATGAATTATACATGATCTCTTCCAGAGAAGAGGACTGACAACTTCTTATCTCACGTTTATAAGGCTTGCGTTACCCTGACACCAAAACCAGATAAAGACACTACAAGAAAGGAAAACAACAAATATTTCTCATGAATGTAGACACAAAACGCCTCAACAAAATATTAAAAAAATCAAATCCAGCTATTTTTAAAGAGAACAATAGACAACCAAGTGTGGCTTTTCTGAAGGACGCAAGGCCAGTCCAACATTCAAAAATCAAAGTAGTTACCGTATTCTCAAACTCAAGAAAATAAAATATAATCAGATCAGTAGATACAGAAAAAATAATTGAGAAAACACAATATCTATTCATGATATTAAAAAAAAAAAAACTCCCCAAACTAAAAACAGGTGGGGTTTTAAAAAATCAGGTGAGGGGTATATTAGAGCTAATGTTGTGCTTCACAGTAAAAGACCGAGTGCTTTGCTGTAAGGTAAAGCATAAAGCAAGCCTAACATCTTGCTAGCATCAACAGAGAGTTCTAGCTAGTTCAATGAGGTAAGCGGAAGACACTTCCAAAGAAAGACGTAAAACTGTCTGCGTTTGCAGATGATATTACTGTCCCCGTCACGGGCTCTTGGCCTGATATTTTGTCCTGCAAGGGTGCGTGTGACAATGTCTGGAGATATTTTTGGTTATCACCCTGGGGGCGGAGAGGATGCTAGTGGCATCAAGTGACAAGAGGCCAAGGATGCTTTTAACATTTTACAGTGCACACGATAATGCCCCTTTCAACAAAAGAATCATCTAGCCCCCAACGTAAGTAGGTCTGAAGTTGAGAAACCCTGGTCTACATAGAAATTCCTAAGAAAATTACACCAAAGCTTCTAGAACCAACTGAGTTTACCAAGTCAAAGAACATAAGGTCAATATACAAATATCAACTGTATTCCCGTATACCAGCTATAAAAAAGAACTAAGAGTGTGCATGTATGGTGTGAATTCTTATTCTGTCATATTCCCCCTGCCAGGTGAATATGGGATAAGGTTAAAAATAACTAGCACCCTGGGGAGCCTGGGTGGCTCAATTGGTTAAAAAGCATCCCACTTTGGACTTTGGCTCAGGCCATGATTTCAGAGTTCACCAGATTGAGCCCTGCATTGGGCTCTGGGCTGACAATGTGGAACCTCGTTGGGATTCTCTCTCTCCCTCTCTCTGCCCCTCGCCCACTCACACTCACTCTCTCTCTCGGTCTCAAAATAAACAAACTTAAAAAAATAACTAGCACCCTTCAAGTGCCAGGCACTTTATGTTTTCTCATTTTTTTTAAGTATGCTCTACTCCCAACGTGGGGCTGAAACTCATGACCCCGAGATCAAGAGTCACACGCTCCACCAACTCAGTCAGCCAGATGCCCCTCATTTTAATCTTCTGAATTTTATACATGAAGAAATAGACTTGGTAAAGTATCAAATCACACAATTAATGAGGAGGTGCATTAATTCAAGGCATTTCAGATATAAAGTCCAATCTTTATTATATAATAAGTCCTACCATATTAAAATCTACTTTAACAAATTCAAATGTTAGAAAACAATTTGCAAACTCTTTACCTACAAAAATGTGTTATTCTTTATCATTGAGAAATTAGATTAGTATTAACTAAATTTCTTATTTCAGGTGCTATTTTCTTCAATGTTAAATTTTAAAATAATAGTCTTTGATGCAATTATACTAGGGTTTATTTATACTTATTTCTTACCTTTCTTTTCTTGAAAGAGATCTGGTAGAAGTAATGCCAGGATCTTTTCTAATTTGAGGTTTTTCATACTTTTAAAATCTGGGAAGAACATATCAATAAACTTATTAACGTTAGCTATACTCTCTTCAATATCACAGAGCTGAGATATATGTTGTCTTTCCAGATATTCTTGTAAACTGTGGAAATCCAAAATGTAATTTAAGATTATTATAAGCTGAAATTTAATAACCATGCCAGAAAATTAAAACTGGTAATAAGTTCACAAATACTTTAATGGTTTAATAAAATAAACAAAAATTAAATTTTCATGTAAAGTTGTATCTTTCTATCAAATCAAAAAATATGCATTTAATTCAATTTTTTGTTGAACCAATCCAAAACTCAATTACATGAAATCACGTATGTTTTGACTTTTTGGGAGGATAAAGAAGACCAACATAAAATATGGTTAAACACGTTTTTCTTTCCTTCATGTTAAGCTTTCCAGGTAGTTTCTACTTTTCTTAAGGTTGTCTTTGAGTCAAGGATCATTTAGAAGAACATGGTGTGTTTTCAAATACATAAGACATTTTGGTCATATTTTAAAAAAATTTTTTTTTTAATATTTATTCATTTTTGAGAGAGAGAGAAAAACACAGAGCATGAGTGGGTGAGGGGCAGAGAGAGAGGGAGACACAGAATCCAAAGCAGCCTCCAGGCTCTGAGCTGTCATCACGGAGCCCGATGCAGGGCTTAAACCTACAGACTGTGAGATCATGACCTGAGCCGAAGTTGGCCGCTCAACCAACTGAGCCACTCAGGCGCCCCAGTCATCTTTTAATTGTTTATTTCCAATTTTATTGGATTATAACCAGCAAATGCGTGTGGTGAAATCTTAATTTTAAAAAATGTGTTAAGGCTTTCTTGTAAACAAAGAAAATGTATGTGTGGGATTTAAGGCTACATATATTTATAGAGTATATGTAATTCTATCAGGGCACTTTTTGATGACTATATCTACTTCATAAATGTTGTTTTCACATCATGTCCTTCTTTATTAAATTTAGCACTTGTAATGTTCAATTCTAATACTTTATTTTGCCTGGATATATATATATATATATATATATATATATATATATATATATATATATATATATCTCCCTTTAATTTTTTCTTTGTTTCTTTTTAAAAACAAATTTTTAATGTTTATTTATTTTTGAGAGAGAGAGACAAAGCATGAGCAGGGGATGGGGCAGAAAGGGAAATACAGAATCCAAAGCAGGCTCCAGGCTCTGAGCTGTTAGCACAGAGCCTGACCCAGGGCTTGAACTCATGATCCGTGAGATCATGACCTGAGCCGAAGTTGGATGCTTAACCCCTGAGCCACCTAGGCACCCCTGTGTGTTTCTTTTGAACAGAATGTAGATGAGTGTGTTTTTAAAACTTTTTATTTTGAAAAAATTAAATTGGCGGAAAAGTTGCAAGAGTATGATAATGAACTCTAGAGTTACCAACTGTTAGCATTTTGCCACATTTGTTCTCTCTATCCCTCTCATCCCCCTCCCCTCTCGTGTGTGTGTGTGTGTGTGTGTGTGTGTGTGTGTGTGTGTGTTGACTGAACCATTTAAAAGTAGGTTGCAGTTTCAGATTCTGTGTCTCCCTCTCTCTGTGACCCTCCCCCGTTCATGCTCTCTCTGTCTCAAAAATAAATAAACGTTAAAAAAAAAAAATTTTTTTTTTAAATAAAAGTAGGCTGCAGATATTTTAACCATTCACCCTCCTAAATACTTCAGGAAAGTTTACTTGATATAAAACTTTTATCTCATAAACTGTTCATATTCAAATTTCACCAATCATAAAATACTGTCCCATCAATAGTAATTTTTCCTAATCCTGGACCATACATTGCATGTAATTGTCCTATCTCCCTGGTCTCTTTTAATCTCTAACAATATTCAGCCTTCTTGTCTTTCATGATATTGACATTTTGAAGAGTCCAGGCCAGTTGTTTTGTGGACTATTCCTCATTTGGGATGGTTTCAAACTACTGGATGGACCAATAGTTTCCTATTACTTTCAGGATACGAAACTGTGTCCTTGTCACAAGATGATATACGCAATGTAAGTTTTTCCTATTGTTGGTGATATTAATGTAGTTGAAGTGATATCTCCCTTCAAAGCGTTTTCCCCATTGAAAAGCTACCATTTCCACTTTGTAAATAAGAAGAAATCTGAGATGACACAATCTGAAAGTGTATATATTTTTCACGGAATGGTTTTAGCACCCATTGAGGATTCTCCTCTGTGTCAATTGTTACTATAATGGTTTTTAACTTTTTTTTAACTTTAACCTTGTAATCTCTGTATTTCATGGGATAATTAACCTTTTCATACTTAGTATAATAGCCATATACTTAACTATATTCCCTCCATCTTACTTTATATATACTATTTATTTTAAATTATACTTTCTTCTTTTTTCTTTCTCCCATCTGCTGGTCTGAGCAAGTTGCTATCCATTCCGTGGTATTCCCTTGTTAACATAGAGGTCCCATGTATACTCATCCACTGCATTAATGGTCACCATCTTTAACCTGCTTCCGTAACCAAACGCATATGTTCTGAGTATTTCCTGCATCCTGGCACACACTATTTCTCAGCTCTAACACTCCACCCATCTCCACTTCTGCAAACTCAAAAAAGAACCTTAAAATGCTGTGTTACTTCTTTATCTCATCTTTCTCCTCTCTGAGGAGAATTGTTTCCCTTCGCTTTTTTCCCTCAGATGGAAGTATCTCTTTTCATTTTTTGTTTGGACAAGTCTTCCCTCAAATATCTTCCAGGAGATATATTCCTAAGCATGTCCCTAAACTTTTTCCTTTGCTCCGCTAGGTAAAGTGGAGCATCTTCATTAAGATGGGGGGGGGGGGGGTCTGTTTCTCTCAGGAGTCTGATGACAAGTCCCATGCCAGTCAGAGATTTGTCCTTGTAAGTAACTTATTCTCAGTTGCTGCCAGACAGGCAGTTGGTGGAAAGGGATTACCTAAAGTGCAAGTCACTGGGGGATGCACTGTCTCTAAGAAATTTTAAACCATTTCCTTTATTTTTTTTTTAATTTTAATGTTTATTTTTGAGAGAGAGAGAGAGAGAGAGAGAAAGCAGGGGAGGGGCAGAGAGAGAGGGAGACATAGAATCCAAAGCGGGCTCCAGGCTCTGAGCGGTCAGCACAGAGCCCGACGTGGGCCTCGAACTCACGAACTGTGAGATCATGACCTGAGCTAGAGTCGGACTCAATCGACTGAGCCTCCCAGGCGCCTTAAGCCAATTTTTAAACTAAAAGTTGGGCTGCTTCTTAGCATCACCATGCACCAGCAATTCTAAATAGCATTAGTGGTATGTTACTACTCCTCCTTGAAAAAACAAAAACAAAAAACTTTTCTCCACATTCTGAATAATTCCTGTGGTTATAATGTGTTAAATTTTAATAATATATGTGTGGGCTTCAAGTTGGCATTTTTATTATTTACATTTAATAAATAGTGTGCTCTAGCTTCTACTCTGCATATAAGAATCAATTCTAAAATAAAGAGCTATTGGCAGATTGCAATTTCTGGAATTTATCAGGAAACAGGAATTTTACGTATCTCTATTGACATCCAGTGAAGATCAATTTTGAGAATGTCACTAGCAAATCATCAAAACTTAAGGCTTGCAAACAAAAATTGCACTTTGTTTCTGTGATAGACTAATATATATAAGTATGCAAATGTTTTCCTTTCTAAGAAAACATATTAATATAATTAAACAGTATTAACCTATTGTTTCATTTTTGATATTATAATATTCATTTTTTACTTTTTGCTTCTATGTTCATATATACACAAAATTTTGTAAAGGACAATTTTCACTGTTTATGGGTTTTTTTTCTGGCTATTATTGTCTTGCTCAATAGCTAGTACTAAAAATAATATTGTCATGGGCCGCCTGGGTGGCTCAGGCAGTTGAGCGCCTGACTCTTGATTTCCGTTCAGGTTGTCATCTCACGGTTGTGAGATCCAGCCCTCTGTCGGGCTCCATGCTGGTGGAACCTTCTTGAGCTTCTCTCTCCCTCTCCCTCTGCCCCTCCCCCCACTCACTCACACTCTCTCCCTCTCAGAAAAATCCTTTAAAATTTTTACAAAAATAAAAATAATATTGTCATATAGAGGAGAGGGGTGTTAAGGAAATTATCTGCTTGGGGTTTTGGACATCCTAAGTACACCACGGGCTGTTCTTTGTCTCTGGAAATGACATATAGTGTGTCTTCCCAGGATATTCCCGTATCTGTGTTTCTCTGCATCAGTCGAGACTGGGCCACCATAAACCCTTTCAGTCGGCAAATGCATGTGTTTCTTCGTTTCAGGAAATTTTTTCCCTATTATTCGTTGAGTTATAGCTTGTTCATCTGTTCTTTCTTTTCTGTATGGAATCTCTCTTATTAGCACATTGAACTTTCCAGTACATTCTCCACGTTGTTTCTGGTCTGCTCTCATGAAGTCTGTCTCATTTTTTTTCTGTCCTTTGAGCTACTTCTTGTATCTGATTCTCCAAGGCATTAAACCGAGTCTCAAATGACTATCAGACTGAATTTAGAGTTCAAATCATAATTTATTTTATAGTTCAAATGGGAAAGTCTCTTTTTATGTGTATGTAGCACTTGGATCGCAAGTATTACTATGATGATAACTCCTATTACTATTATTTTATTTGAGGATTTTTCTATCCTTAGTAGTTCTTTTTCACTGGGCTTCTGTTCTGGTGTTTGTGTAGATCTTCCTTTGGCCACTAGGCTCCCCTTGGTAGACAGTCATTTTTCTTGGTTTGTTTATGGGGGCTTACACCTGGTTTTGAGTGTCTTAGGTGATGGAAATCCTATGGCTGAAAGGCCAGAATGACCTCTAGGCTACCAGCGAGCAGGTTGTTGTTCCTCTGGTAAGAGCCATTATGGAGCTGGTCCTCAAAGGCAGGGCATTTCAGTAATCCCACTCAGCTCCATCTTGGGCTTTCAGAAGGTCAGGAAGGCCCAGTGAAGTTCAGTGTCAACCTGGTCCCGGGAAGTCACAAGTCTGTGTTTGTTCTTCCCAAGGCTGGTGGTTTTCTCCAGATTCTTGTCCCCTGTGACCTGTCCCCTCCCCTTCTCTTTCGTTCTGTACACAGAGCTCCAGGCCTCACCTGTGGCCAGATGCTTATTAGTACAGGTTCCCTTTGATTCCAGAGAGGCAAGAAAGGTCTGGAGATGGGAATAGATAGTAGGGGTATAGTATTCAGACTGCTCTGATCCAAGAAATACTTTTAAAGATTATTTTAGAAATTGTACCTATTATCTTTAATTTAAATGAGAGTTTTATAAAAGAAAAACCTGCTCTCTACAAGCTATGTCATGTATAGGAGATAAATAGGTTACTAAGAATACAATAGACACTTTGTGTGGCCAGAGAAATGCAATATATTATAGGAGGTCGGAACTATCATCTTTACTCAGTCATAAGGATTTAGAGCAAAAGAGACTTTAGAGATCGTTTAATTTTCACCCATCTCTGTATCCCCAAGACTTGGCACGTAGCAGGACTTTAATAAATACTACATAAAGGAAGGATGCATAACAGAATAAATGAGTGAAGGAAGGAAGGAAGGCAGGAGTGAATGAATTAGTGAAGATGGCCAGGAACTACTTATATGACTCTGGACAATGTAGCTAATAGAACCATGCCCTTCCTCTTCTGTAGAATGACAAGAAAGCAGAGATAAAGGACTCTGACCTTTGCGTTCTTAATATACTGATTAAGGAGACAGACGTGTAAACAGATAATATACGTGCCATAATCAGAAGTCATCATGAACAAATTTGGAATGCGGATGAAAACCATGGATGCCTGAACCATTTTCCTGATTCCTACTCCCTCCTCCCGGCCAGCGATAGGGTCCAGCGGGCAACTGACAACACGAAGAAAGTTCTCCCAAACCATGTGGGTCCACATGTGAGTTTTTCTCCATTGGGCAAACACTCCAACAAAGACAGGGCGCTCTGTTCACGTTCACAGAAGGAGGCACCTACCACTCCCAGTCTAATTGTCCTGCTTTTAATTTCCC
Organism: Panthera tigris; assembly: GCF_018350195.1. Lineage (NCBI taxonomy): Eukaryota > Metazoa > Chordata > Mammalia > Carnivora > Felidae > Panthera > Panthera tigris. The sequence continues at coordinate 75,548,893 of NC_056661.1, forward strand.
TTCTTCCTCACCCACCAGTACTCCCTTCTCCCAATACCCATAGAGGAAGGTGAGGAGGCTTTGAGGTGGGGGAAGGGCGGCCATAAAGAAAAACAGTGAACAAATGGGTACATCATTCATGAGAGTTTTAGTTCTTTATCCTTTAGGTTTTAGATTTACTTAAAAGATGAAAGTAGCAGGGCACCTGGGTGGCTCAGTTAGTTAAGCATCCAGCTTCAGCTCAGGTCATGATATTCCGGTTCATGAATTTGAGCCCCGCATCGGGCTCTATGCTAACAGCTTAGAGCCTGGATCCTGCTTCAGATTCTGTGCCTCCCTCTCTCTCTGCCCCTCCCTTGTTTGTGCTCTCTCCCTCTCTCTCTCTCTCTCAAAAATAAATAAACATTAAAAAAAAAAAAAGATGACAGCAGCTGTACACAGCCCCTGTTATGCTCTGCCTCCAGAACAAAAGCTATGAAAACAGATTCCCAGACAAACGAACTTGAACCCCACCACTCCATGCTGCCTACTGGTGGCCACTGCTCAGAGTAACGACGGGCCAAACGCAAACGGAGTCTCTAAGTTCAGAAAGGAAATACCGCAGACTTTGCCAAAGCAAGATTAACACATCTCACTCCATGCCCACCCTGCCAATTGCCTAAATTGTTCATCTGATTATGCCGGTATCGAACGTTTGGAGACAACTGCTTTCCAAAGTCAGATGTGACACAGACTTGCCCCAGAACAATGGCACCAGTGGAATACTGACTTCTTTTATGCCAGCTGCTAACAATGAGGGTTTCACAGGACATTTTTTAATGGCTCAGAAGTCCTGGTATGAAGCCTGGTATCTTTTTGAGCACAACTCTCCCCACCAAACCTTCCCTCTGACCACTGACCATCATTCCCTGTTAAAACTGTGAAAGTAAGTACTACTGTTTACAAAGCTCTTTGTCAGCAGCCAACTTACCTATAAGTCCCTCTATCCCACTCAAAACTTGCAACGAATGACATTAGTTCCTGCTACCTAAAAAGCATCGGTAGGAACCAGCAGATGTAGCTAGTCAAGAAAAGCTACTGCACACATTAATAGGACAACAAGGAAAGTTCTGGAGATTCCTGGCCAGAAAATGCAGTGAAGATGCTCTGTCCAGCCACATGATGAAATCTCAAGACTCAGAGACTCTCACCCACCTTTCTTTCAGACATAGTTCCAATGACTCTTGGGTGGACTTTCTGAGTCTTCGGGGGAATAAAAGGCACAAACGCCAGTGCATGAAACCGGGACTGTATATATTACATTCATTTTCAACTATTTAAAAACCCATCAGTGAAAACATACAACCATTCAGTTCTTAGCAATTCATAACCAACTGCTGAAAGTAAGAGGGGAGAGTACATCTGATGTCTTTAGGACCCGGAGCAAGTGGGAGTGAATGTGGGGAGACAGCAGAAAAGATAGACCTGGCAGGGATTACACATGGTCCCAATCTATCCCTGGGGCCCCAGGTTGGGAGGCCACACTGGTGTGCCCAGCTTTAGAAAGACAAACGTAGACTGTAATCCTCTTGACATACACTTTCAGGGAAATCCCAGCTTTGCCGAATATACACTTTTTTAGACTGACTGGAAGAAATACTTGTGGTTCCAACGTAAAAATGTGTGTTCTAAATGTGTACCTCAAAATGTGTTTGAGGTATTTGGACACTACGCTTCACTACGTCTTCATACAATGTAAATGGTCTCGAGTTACCTGTACCGCTTCTCCTTCCTCAGCGTAGGTGGGGCCACCTCATGGTGATTATCCTCATACACTTTAGTTTCAGTCTCGGGATTGGGTTCAGTTTCTTCCCAGGCAGGCTGTTTTTCATTTCCTTGAGATATCACTAGAATATGGCTCAGGCCATTTGTCATAAAAAGGACAAAATCTTCAAAGTCAGGCTACAAAATAAGAGGATAAACTACCTACTTCAGGCTTCTGATATGGATCGACAAAAATGGCAGCCACCACCCAACTCAAGCAACATCCTCCCCTTCATGATCACAGGGCAAGGGAGTGTTCTCTTTATAAGCCCACTGCTAACAAACACATCTTTGAAGGATAAAGGTTCACAGCTAACAGGGATTGATCTTAAAGATGATCTAATAACCATTCTCGAACTTCAGGATGCTTCCAGATCATCTGACGGGGCTTGCTGAAACACAGATTTGGAAAGTCCAATCCCAGAGTTCATGATTCAGTAGGTTTAGGATGGGGCTTTAGAATTAGATTTTCTCAAAAGCTCCCAGGTGATACTGAGGCACCCGGTCCAACCTTTTCCTGGGGCCAAGAGAGATGGTTGGAGTGTCACAGCCAGCTGACAAAGTGCTGTTCACTAGAGCTTTCTCTGATGACAAAACACATTCTGTGCTCTCCAACATAGGTAGCCACATGCAGCTACTGAGCACTTGCAACTGAGACTCTGAATTTTTTATTTGATTTGGTTTTAATGAATTTAAATTCAAACGGCCACAAGTAGCTAATGGCTACCATATTGGACAGTACATTTCTGGAAGCTATGTCTTCTGACCCCTAAATCACTGAACTTTCTCGAACACAGCACTGTCTTTCTTAATACTCCCCCAGGCAAAAGAGAAAATAGCTCCAGACACAGGCTTTCAGATAATGAAAGGATTAAAGCTTCCCTGTGAGCCTTTATGACAAGGAGCCTTCAACCTGGGATAAAAATCTATCGGAAAGTCCTGGCTATTCACTTCCAGAGGCCAATGCAGAAAGTCTGAGAGGACATAAGTTAAATAGGTCTTCACTCCAACAAAATACAATTGGACCATCTGCTTTCGCTCAGCTGCCACTGTTTCTACTGGAGACTGCATCACTGCCTTCTTTGGCATTACCACGATATGGACACCAACAGGACAACAGAAGCTTATTTGGCTAGTTAGACTTATCCGTTTGTTTTTCTAAAATAAGGACTCAGGGGTGCCTGAGTGGCTCAATCGGTTGAGCGTCCTACTTCGGCTCAGGTCATGATCTCGCAGCCTGTGAGTTCGAGCCCCGTGTCGGCCTCTGTGCTGACAACTCGGAGCCTGGAGCCTGCTTCGGATTCTTGTCTCTCTCTCTCTCTCTCTGCCCACCCCACCTCCCCACCTCCCACTCATGCTCTGTCTCTCTCTCTCTGTCAAAAATAAATAAACAATAAAAAAAAATTTTTAATAAAAATAAAAATAAAATATGGATTCAAAATATACACTGTATTTGAAAACACAGTGGCTTTTTTTTTTTTTTCTAATTTTCTTACCTGGTCTGCTATTCGACTGTAGAAGTCCCTTACTTGCTGTTCAGTGAGCACTCTCTTATCCTCTATTTCTATGACAAATCCTGCCTCGAGAATCTTCCAGTAGAGGAAGGTCAGATCCAGACGTGTTATGGGACCACATGTAAAACAAGTCAAGGACATTTGTTTCCTGTGCTTAACAGATTTGAATGAGTTTTCAGGTAAAATACTTCAATACGATCCATAAGGCACTAGGTTTGAAGAGGCTTAAAAATACATGAACAAAGAAGGCCCTTTTCAGGCCTCCTATATTTCAGTTTTTAAGCCTTGAACCAGAGACTCCACAGTATTTCTATTATTTAAGTGACTTTCCCCAAAATGTGAAAGAACTAACTAAATTTCAAGGGAAAATACCGTGTTCTGAATCATTCATAAAAACATAAATTAATAAGCATTTTTTTAACCATCTATCTTCAAAATCGTTTTAACATTTTTTAAAAGGCCTTCCTTTGTTGAGGCTTTAACTCATAATCTAGTCTAGTTTATAGCAAAAAAAAAGAACTATCCAAATGATGGGGAAGGATAGAATTTAACATTTAGTCGTGATTTATCATTAAAAAAACCCTTAAATTAATGATAAATCCAGTTTGTGTGCCACTCAAGTATGGTAAAATGAAACAAAGAGAAGTTTTGAGACAAATAAGACAAATCTAATGAGGTACTAAATGATGAAATATAAGTATAATCCGGGTTCAAAGCAACTCAGGAATGACATCAAACAACACCAATAATTTGAGCTCTTTTTGACCTGGGAGTATCCAGCACCAGGTACCTTTTGCTTCTATTATAAAAGTCAACACCGGGGGCACCTGGGTGGCTCAGTGGGTTAAGGGTTCAACTTTGGCTCAGGTCATGATCTCGTGATTTGTGTGTTCAAGCCCCACGTTGGACTTTGCGTTGACAGCTCAGAGCCTGGAGCCAGCCTGCTTCAGATTCTGTGTTTCTCTCTGCCCCTCCCCAGTTCATGCTCTCTCAAAAATAAATACATGTTAAAAAACAAATGTTTTTAAAAGTGTTTTAAAATAAATAAATAAAATAAAATAAAATAAAATAAAATAAAAGTCAACACGGTACTTGTTCTGCTTTCATTTGTCTCGTTGATATGGCAGAGCATTACTTACATCTTTCTGAACCCTCTTCTGACTGTCCCATTTGAGTAACTTCTAAATATTCAAATCATGTCTTTGTTACATTACTTAGAGTCTGACAACAGAAAATAAAATCCAAGAAATATTTAAACTCGATAACTTCTCCTTTACCCTAATTGAAAAATAGAGTGTGCTCATTTTCTTTCTATTCAAAACATTCTTTTTTTTTTAACATGAAATTTGTGGTCAAATTGGTTTCCATACAACACGCAGTGCTCCTCCCAATAGGTGCCCTCCTCAGTGCCCATCACCCACACCCCCCTCCCACTCCCCATCAACCCTCAGTTTATTCTCAGTTTTTAAGAGTCTCTTATGGTTTGGCTCTCTCCCTGTCAAAGCACTCTTTAGATTTTTTTGTCCTGTTTGTTATTAGCCCTTTACTGTATTCCACAGAGGTGAGGTATTTAGGAGATACTTGTAATTTACATATCTGAAATTTTATTTACTATGTCAAAACAACAAAAAGATCAAGATGAACTTATGATTAATTGTACTGCCCCAACTTAAAAAGAATTATAGAATCTTGAAAAATCGTTACTGTGTCCTAGCTATTCAAACACATTCGAATAAGGAAGAGTAAATCATTGCATTGTGATATTATTTCTTAAAACTTTATCAAGTGTAAGAAACATATGGGGGATTGGGGTACAGTTTTGTGCCCCCCTAACATACACACCAAAATCTGGAAGGAAAGGGCTACCCTTAGAGAGTGATATGACTTAAATCAACTCACAAATGGAAGAGACCATAAATACTATGATCATGGACCATCTACTTTAGTATAGTTCAGTCAACGAGAACACTGCTGTAGCTAAAGAAAGAATGCATGATGGGAAGTTCATCAGGAGACCTCCAATCCCTCCTGATAGCTCCCTAGGTGACACCCTCTATTTCACAGACAACATTCTTTCAAATTTCAATTTACTGACGCTGTTTCAACGCCAAGTCATTGTTAAGGAGTCAGCAAAGTACTGCCTCGTTTTGGAAATAAAGCCTGTTGGAGTGCAGCCACTCCCATTTGTATACATCCTGCTTATTGCTGCTTTCTCAATGCGATGGCAGTTAAGCAGTGGTGACAGAGATCATATGCCCCACAAACCTGAAACGGTTACTCTCTGGCCCTATACATCTGCTGACCTTTGGATTAGAATGCAATTTTCGGGGCGCATGGGTGGCTCAGCCGGTTGAGCATCCGACTTCAGCTCGGGTCATGATCTCACAGTCTGTGAGTTCAAGCCCCGCGTCGGGCTCTGTGCTGACAGCTCGGAGCCCGGGGCCTGTTTCAGATTCTGTGTCTCCCTCTCTCTCTGCCCCTCCCCTGTTCATGCTCTGTCTCACTCTGTCTCAAAAATAAATAAACATTAAAAAAAAATTTTTTTAATAAAAAAAAGAATGCGATTTTCCTCTTAAAAAATTTATTTTGGCTCTAAAGCAAAACAATAAATGCTTCCTTACACTCCCATGTATCTAAAAAGGACCCTGCATTTGTCACAACATACAGGAAACAAAACAAACCAATGTGAGCTTATAACAAGTTTGTGTTGCTAATAACTAAACGGGAAGAACATGTGTTATCATCCAATATGAGGGCTATAATTTTTATCATTAATATTGGGCACTGGTAGAGCAGAGTTATTTAAATAAAGATGCTTGAATAGGCCCAGCCTTGGTAAAGACAATACATTCAGAGCCTTTAAAGATAACTAGCACCAGAAATTTGTTATGTTCTATTTTACTCTAAACAGTAAGCTTGTCTCTAAATTGACAATTAAGAGGTTGTTATGCTGCAATTAATTTAAAGTAAGGTTGGAAAATATCACTTACTTTTTTTTTAATTTCTAAAGATTTTCTAGCAATCACAGCATCGGGCTTGATAATAGCAATACTGTATAGTTGCTCTAGGGAAAAAAAATAGAAGAATTTCATTTTCTTGACACAAAGTCTAGATAATGAAGGATTTGGCAATTAGAAATGTAAAATATGGAGTGCCTGAGTGGCTCAGTCCGTTAAGCGTCCAACCTCAGCTCGGGTCATGATCTCACAGTTCATGAGTTCGAGCCCCACATCAGGCTCTGCGTTGACAGCTCAGAGCCTGGAGCCTGCTTCGGATTCTGTGTCTCCCTCTCTGTCTCTGCCCCTCCTCCACTTATGCTCTCTCTCCCCCTCTCTCAAAAATAAATAAACATTAAAAAAAAAATAAATGAAATGTGAACTGTTAATGTCCAGTGCATGTGCGTCCATTGACAGCTTTGCTCTTATTACAGCATTCCAACTACCAAAGAGTTTCTGCTTAGAACCAAAGTGCAGCTCCTATCTTTGCATGCAGGACAAACATTCACAACAATTGGTGGTCCAGAGGCAAAAAGAAAAAAAAAAAAGTTAGGTGGGCACTAGTTATTTTAATACAATGGGTTAAAATCACACCCATGATCCATCCAGCTCAGTATCACTGATGAGTAGAGCTACAATGCAAGCAAAATTACACACTGATGGACTTGACCATCTACAGATTTATCCACATTTATCTACACACTCTTCTTTTTTTTAATTTTTTTTTAAATTTTTTTTTTAATGTTTTTATTTATTTTTGAGACAGAGAGAGACAGAGCATGAATGGGGAGAGGCAGGGAGAGAGGGAGACACAGAATCGGAAGCAGGCTCCAGGCTCTGAGCCATCAGCCCAGAGCCTGATGTGGGGCTCGAACTCACGGACCATGAGATCGTGACCTGAGCTGAAGTCGGACGCTTAACCGACTGAGCCACCCAGGCGCCCCTCTACACACTCTTCTGATGAGTTTTTAGTGCATAATAGCTCGCTGAGCATGCTGTTTGTCTCTGCTCCAAGGTATGAACACACACTCACACACCTACACAGACAATCCACACACGAGATCGTTAACTGGAAAGTAAACCGGTGTGTGGGTCATTGAGGAAGAAATTGTTTTCATGAGGTTCTGGAAGATGATGAAGGATTAAATAAGAGGAAGCTGCTGTCTAGTTAGTCACAGGGGACAGGAATGCCCGGTCCCGGGTAACCTCAGAAAGGCTTCAGAAACAGAGACCAAAGGAAAGGCAAGAGGAACAAAAAAGTTTGCTTTTTAATAGCGGAATCTCATATTAGCCTACCAGTCCCTTACCAATGACATTGATGTCACCACCAGCTTTTTGTTCTTGCAAGTAGTGCCTTAATGAGCATCCATGTACATGAATCCCTTGCCATTACTTTGAAGGAAATTTACTCACCAGCACTTTCATAGGGTGATTCCTCACCATCTTCCGCATCTGAGTCCACAAACACAATTTCATGATACTGTGGAAGAGAAATGCAAGTCGAAGTTATATTTTAATATGATAGGAAAAGAATTTTTAGAAATTTTGTTTCTAATAAATATCTATAATCCAAGGGATAGAAGGTAAAGTGGGAATGTGCCTGCATTTATCTAACACTACTTTTCCTGATCTTCCCGCTAAAATAAAATAAGGAATGTTGAAAATGATTGGGGTGGGAAGGCTATCAGAAATCATGCATATATGCTGTTTGGAAAATGATCAACAACCAAAAAACCTTAAAATTTAAGAAGAACACAAGGAATAAAATAAGAAAGAAGCAGAGATTAATAAGTAAGAAAGCGATTAATACACAATTATCATGTTATAGATCAAAAGGGCATTTGATGAGTTTCTAGATCTAATCCTGACCATTACTCTTGGTAAACTAGCAACAGCAAAAATACCTCCTTAACTTATAAAAAAAAAAAATTTTACTGCTCAAAACAACAGCCAATTTTCTACCATAGGGTAAAAAACTAGGAAGGATGGGGATGGGGTGCCTTAATTTTTTGAGAATCCCTTAAAGTGCTTCTGTGATTCTGTTTTAACTACTGGAAAGGTATAGACATTTACATATATACATTTTTTGGCAAGAGAATGCATAATGTCAGAGTCTCAATGAAATAAAGACCCCCAAATGTATGGAAATGACTATACTGGAAGCATTTGTTCTTACTATAATCAGGAATCAGATAATCATGCCAGCTATAACTTCAGATTGATCTGACTTTATAGTTGCTGAACGTATGCTGGCCAGTAGGGCAGCCACTAACCACATAAGATTATTTCAGCCTTGAAGTGAAATTAGTCCAAATTAAGATGTGCCATAAGTGAAAACTACACAGCACATTCCAAAGATTTAATATGAAAAAAAAATGATTGTAGAATACCTTATTTTCATATTGAGTACATCCTTAAGTGGAAACCTTTTTAATACACAGGATTTAAAATTTGTAATTTCACTTCTTTCTTTTCTGTTGTTTTCAGTGTGACTAGTAGCATATTTTCAATCATGGATGTGGCTCACAACATGACTTGCACTTTATTACTATCAGACAGGGTTGTGCTAGACCAGACAATTAGATAAGAAAGCTAAATAGCAAAAGCAGTCAACAAAATGGAATAATAAAAATAAATATATTAATACACTTCTTACATTCACACTGCTATTAGTTAAAACAGGATATCATCCTGTGACAACAATCAGACCAACAACAATACAAACGCAAAACAGAGCACACATAGAGAAAACTGGATAGAATTAAGCCATTAGGAGTTTATATTCAGGAGTCACTCTGCCTGACATGAAATTCTGGTTTCACCATCTACTGGCTGCCTGTTTCTGGGGAAATGACTCAATGTTTTTAAGCCTTGTCTTATTGTTTGTAACTCTCTCACAATATTTCTTGAGATTCCCATTCAAGATGCCAACATAGAAGGCTCCTGAACTTACCTCCTCCCATAAACACGCCAAATCTACAGCTATATACAAACAAATTTCCTCTGAAAGAAACCCAGAGAAAGCCTGAGCAACTCCTACCCATCTGGTAAATGAGGGGGGAAAAAACCATATTGAAATGGGTAGGAGAGGTTGATATACAACTCGACCATAAACTTCACCCCCACCACAGGGACACACCATTGGGAGGGAACAACCAGCATCTCCCTGAGGAGTGAAGGGTTTGGACTCCACATATAATGCCCCAGATTTTAAGACTTCCAACTGAGAGACGGGTCCCCAAAATGCCTGGCTCTGAAAGCCAACTGGGGCTTGTGTCCATGAGTCCCAGGGGGTCACGGTAAACAAACAGTTCTTAACAGGCCAGTAAGAATGGGGTGTGGCCATCCTATCAAGGCTCAGGGTACCAGCAGCTCAATGACCTGCACAATTTTTCTCTGAAAGAAGCCTATTTGACACTCTTGAAAGCTGTAGCCTGGGAGTCAAGCTCCTAAACTAACACAAAACTAGCAGCTGACTGCAATCCTTTCTGGAGACCAGGGAGGCAAGCAGGCGCCATCTTTGTACTTTCTCTCTGCCTGGATCCAGGTGGCTGATATCCACATGAACATGGCTTGAGCACACACCTGGCACCCCACCCCAAAAGAACACATCCTTTTATAGCCTGGTTCTGGCAGCCAGCAGAGCTAGCGTTCGTGGGTTCAGCACACCCGGCAATGGATAAACCATCCGTACAGAAAATCAGTGAGAAGACACTGGACTTAAACTATATGTTAAACCAGATGGACTTAACATTTTCAACACATTCTGTTCAAAAGCAGCAGAATATACATTCTTCTCAAGTGTACATGGAACATTCCCCAGGATAGATCATATGCTAAGCTGTATCAAGCGTCTTTTCTCACCACAATAATAGGAAACTAGAAACCAACTATAAAAAGAAAACTGGAAAATTCACATATCTGTGGAGATTAAACATGTTACTGAACAACCAATGGGTCAAAGAAGAAATCAAAAGAGAAACTAAAAAATACCTGAGACAAATATTTAAAAAAAAAAAAAAAAACAAAGGGCGCAGGTGCCTGGGTGGCTCAGTCAGTTAAGCACCAACTTCGGCTCAGGTCACGATCTCAGTCCGTGAGTTGGAGCCCCACGTCGGGCTCTGTGCTGACAGCTCAGAGCCTGGAGCCTGCTTCAGATTCTGTGTCTCCCTCGCTCTCTGCCCCTCCCCCACTCATGCCCTGTCTCTCTGTCAAAAATAAACATTAAAAAAAAATTTTTTTTTTAAAAATAAAATAGTAATCTAAAGTATTACCTGAGGGCGAACCATTTCACCTGCTTCAATTTTCCTCTCCTCATCAATCAAATTAATAATTTTTTGATTAACAAGTGGGGCATTTGCACCAATGATCTTTGCAATAATTTTGCCATTCTATAAGGGAAAAGAAAGCATAAAGGAAACTCATTTTCAGGATAAATCTGGAATTCAACTTGACTAAGTCACCCCATGTGGCCTCACACCCCCATCAATTCTTTTTAGCTATTACAATTAGCCATTTTAATCTTTTTTCTTCATATTTATTTATTCATTATTCATTTTGAAAGAGAGAGAGAGTGAAAGAGAGAGAGCAAGCGGGGAAGGGGAAGGGGAAAAAGAGAGGGAGAGGGAGACTGCATGCTCTGAATACATACTGTCAGTGCAGAGCCCGACGTGGGGCTCAATCTCATGAACCACGAGATCATGACCTGAGCTGAAATCAAGAGTTGGACACTTAACCGACTGAGGCACCCACGCACCCCTGCAATTAGCCATTTTAAAATAAAGTATTAGTGATGTAAAAGTACGTCTTGATTTAAAAATCCCAGCTCTTTGGGGCGCCTGGGTGGCTCAGTCGGTTAAGCGGCCGACTTCGGCTCAGGTCACGATCTCGCGGTACGTGAGTTCGAGCCCCACGTCGGGCTCTGTGCTGACAGCTCAGAGCCTGGAGCCTGTTTCAGATTCTGTGGCTCCCTCTCTCTGACCCTCCCCTGTTCATGCTCTGTCTCTCTCTGTCTCAAAAATAAATAAAAACGTTAAAAAAAAATTTTTTTAAATCCCAGCTCTTTGAGTTCTACTTCCACGTTGCCTGTCCTCCTTCAACCAAAGGCAAGGCAGCCCTGAATTACATTCAACAGTTCTGTACAGGCCTCCCAACCTTGCCTTCTCTAATTATTATTGACACTATGGCCCCTTTCATCCATCTTTCAACGTATATTTACTAAAATCTGTCTACTGGCACAATACCAGGCATGATGGCATCGAATGGCAGTCCTGGTACATGGCCTAATTACATCACAAAAAAGGAGGAAAGAAAAACCAACACAGACAAAATATGTAAAATAACAATCATGACAAGTACCACCAAGAGAGGTACAAAGCACTGGGAGTATCTACAAGAATTTGTCATGGTCAAAGAGATCAGCAAAGGTGCTTACTGATATCAGGGTTAAAATGTGTAAGATGGGTAAGAGATAAGTAGGCAAAGTGGAGAAGAAAGAGTATTCTAGACAAAAGGGATAGAGATGCAAAGGTCCTGAGGCCAGAAGGGAATATGGCAAATGTGAAGGCCAGCTGAGAAAGTGAGGGGATGCCTGGAATGAGAAAAGGCCCAACAGTGAAGGGGAACCAGACCATGCAGAGCCTTGTGGGTCATGGAACAGCATAGCCTTTAACCTAAATGCAGTGGGAAGCCTTAGGCATCGTTTAAACAGAGGCAGTGACCACAATTAGAACTGTTATTTGTAAAGATCCTTTCACCTACCATGTTTAGAGTCAGAAGGGAGCAGGAGAAGATGTTTGTATACAAAGTAGGGCTATCCTAGAGGTGATGATGAGAGAGATGATTGCTCAGTCTATGGCTGTGGTGACGGAGATGGAAAGAACAGAAAGATGCAGATGAGTGTGAGAAAGACTTGGGTAATGAAACTGACAGGTCCAAGGTCTGGAGTGTTTTGGGTGTGATGTTTTTGTCAAGAAAGTAGATAAATTAAGATGTTAAGCACCAAATGAGGTGACACTTAGAAGACCACATTTCCTGGGGATGGCGGGGTGGGGGACGGGTCTGGTGTTGGACCAGTCCCTTGTGAGACGCCCTTGAGACACCCAAGAAGGATGTCAGAACACCAGTTGCATACACACCTCTGGAGCTCAAAGTATAGGAATCGGCTGAAGATGTAAACTTGAGTTCTTTATATACAGGTGGAGACAATGGAAACTGTGTGGAGACAATTTTCTAAGGAAGGTATTAGCATGATAAGATCAAAATTTACTGGCTGAATTAAGAAACGTAAACCTGCGGGGCACTTGGGAGGCTCAGTCAGTTGAGCGTCCAACTTTGGCTTAGGCCATGATCTCCTGGTTCATGAGTTCAAGCCCCATGTCGGTCTTTGCACTGACAGCACAGAGCCTGCTTCAGATTCTCTGCCTCCCTCTCTCTCTGCCCCCACCCCTGCTCATGCTCTCTCTCTCTCTCTCAAAAATAAATAGACATTAAAAAAATTTTTTAAAGAAAGGTAAACCTGGAAAGGTGATGGAGGGGAATAGCATCTAGGTAGGCAAAAGGGAAACCAAGTAACAAAGCCAAAAGAAGCCAATGTTTCAAAAAGGAGGGCATGGCCACCACATTCAATACATGTGAGAGGTATAGCATGATGAATCTCAAAGTGTCCGCGTATTTAACAACAGGCTGGTAAGTGGGTACATTGGCAACAGCAAATTTGCTTGAATAATCAGACAGAAGGCAGATTGGATGGGTTGAAGAATTCATGGAATGTGAAAAAAAAAGTGGAGTAAAACTAAATATACAAACTCTTCTGAGAAATTTAGCTATGAGGTAAAAAATGTGGGTGATAGCTGGAGAGGGGTGTGGCACCAAAGAAAGTATTACTTTTTAATTGGAAATATTTAACCATCTTCAAAGGACATTGAAAGGATCCAGGTGAGAAAGGCTTAAATAAATACTGGCATTCTAGTTACCATTCCCCACTAAAAGGAACTTTCCAACAATTCTGGGGGCCTTCTAAGGCGCCTTGCAAAAGCCTTTCCTGCGGAAAGTTGCTGAAATGAATTTCTTGTCAGCTAAGGGTGGGGAGCAATACAAAGAGCCCCCGTGGGGACATTTTTTTTTTTTTTAAAGAAGGGATGATGTGATCGGGATTGTGTGCTCACAGACTAGATTCTTAGATAAAGGATTATAGGTGTGGTTATTGCAAGGAGCGATAACAAAATCTGAGGCATAACTACATGAGCAACTGCTTGAGGTCCACTGGAGAAAAGTTTACGGGCAGTTAGGGCGTCAGGAATTGAGAGGCCAGGATATTGGGCAGGTTGCCAATGTGGATGCTGAAGTCCCTGGGGTGACGGCAGGACACGGGTTTGAAAGGAAGCCTTTGAGGCACACGCCAAAGTCCTCAGTCATCGACAGAACTGATTTGAAGTCCAGTAAATGACAGGAGTGTGGGTGGGGGGAGAGGAGGTTTAGCCAAATAGCTAAATTAGCAAGGAAAAGACCTCTAACTGGCAAGGAAAAGCAAGTTATCAAAGTAAGAAGAAGTAAAGGGAATACCAATTCTACTTCTGGCCTCAAGACACATAATCTGAGACACCAGTCACCACTCTGGGCTGCAGAGAAACGTGTCCTAAGTTACGAGCCAGATTTAAGGTAAGTCAAGGAAATGTCTTGAGGCCCAGAGCCGCGACTAAAGAGTTTAGGAGGTGTGCTAATTGCTTCTCTCAATTCCAGACATCACACAATGAAAGGGTTTTTGTGAGCGTGGGGGGAGAACGGGAGAACTGAGTCAGGAAAAGAAAATTCTGAGCATTAGAAGGATGAACACTGCACGATTGGGAAGAAGGGAGGACTCCTACTCCTGGCACTGATTGCAGATAAGATAGCCCAGATAACTGGGCTGGATGGTCCAGTCAAGGAGGGTGGGTCTACTGAACAGGCCTGACTAACCCTGCAGGGTGATGATGGCGGTCCCAGAGCTCCAGCCTCTATGTGGCCGTACCCCTGGCCAGTCTTCCTCGGTTCCATGTTCCTAACTGCTACTGCTACGAGTCTCCTCACTGTTCCTAATACTAGCCCACCAATCCCATCTCTGGGTGTTACCCACTCTGCTTCCGAAACTTTATCTAGGCCCAGGGTCAACGAACAGTGACCCAGCACAGAGACTGCATTTTGACAAAGCTAAAAAGACTTACTACCTGACCCTTTACAGAAAAAGCCAGCTGACGCCTCATCTAAATCATCAAATCCTACATGTCCAACTGAGAGCAAGATCTGAAGGCAACGTCTAATATTCAATGAACCTAGGAATTCAATTCCTTGAAATAGTTGCAAGGGACTTATTTAACAGAAGCAAAAAGTTATATCCAAGAAATGATTTTTTTTATGTTTATTTCTTTTGAGAGAGTGAGCAGGGGAGAAGCAGAGAGAGAGGAAGAGAGAGAATCGCAAGCAGGCTCCACGCTGTCAGTGAAGAGCTTAACACGGGGCTCCATCTCATGAACCATGAGATCATGGCCTGAGCCAAAATCAAGAGTTGGGCCCTTAACCAACTGAGCCACCCAGGCGCCCATACCCAAGAAATGTCTTTAAATAGCTATTTCTAATACAAAAAAATAATAATAATCGAAGTATCCAATAGCAGAGGAACAGTCCAAGCCCTCCCTGGGAAGCCTTTCCTTACTGTCCCCACTTCTCGGGTTCTGTAGTAGCTACACTCCAGGCCACATAACTTGGCTTTTAACTGTATATACTCTCCTTCTAGAAAACAGCCCTTACCATGTCTTCCTGATTATCAAAGTTGTATTTCATCACAGAATATTTGGAAAATATTAAAAAGTATAAAGAAGAAAACTCAAATATTGCATCCTTCCCCCATACATAGAAAACCGCTATTAACAATTTGGTGAATACTCTTCCTGTCTTCTTCCTTCTACACATTTCTACATACAGAGATCAAAGCAACATATATTATAAAATAGTGATCATATAGGTATTTCCTTGTATTTCTATACATGAATACTTACAACCAATTCTCTCCTACTACACATCTAGGAAATTTCTCATTTTTCACTCCTGTAAATAATCATTCAGCATACCAATTTCTGATTATTTCCTCAGGAAAGGTAAATACTTATTTTTCTCTTTCCTGATAAACTCAGTGTGTGGTAGTCTAACCTCCTCAACCCATTACAGGCTTCTAGAGGTCACGTTACCAAATATATTAATAGACAAGGAAAGACAAGGCAAAAAAAAAATCAGCAATTATTATAATCAGAAAATAATAGTACCACGGTAATTTTACAATATTTAACTGTAAATTGGAAACTGATGATATATTTTAGATGATGAAGATACTTACGACACTAAAGAGAAAAACAGGTTCACATTTATCTCTAAATGACTGCAAAGTTACAATGTTGTCAGCTTCTGCCTGAAAAAAAATATATGTTATATAATAATAAAAGAAGCTATATCCAGGTCATGAGATACACAAGGTTGAAAACAATGCAGATCACATAAAGTTTTTATTGTGATGTTTCCTACAGCATTTTCTGAGGATGTCACATGTGTTCTCAGGATCAAACCGTACACACTGGTGACTCAGGCCGTGGGTCAGGTAGCCTCGACCTTACTTCTCACTGCTCACCTCTGTGGTACCCAGCCTGTGGCTCAACTCACCTACTTCCATTTGTCAAACCACACCCACGCTTCCTCCCTCCTCACCAGCTCTGGCCCTTCCTTTTCCAACCCAGGTCAAGTGTCCCTCCTCCAAGAATCCTGTCTTGCTCCCTCCTGCTGTAAATCCTCTCCTGCTCTACCTGGAACTTTCCTGCCTCCCTTGGGGGCTCCAAGGTCCCTTTCAGCAATGCACCGCCGCCATATGGGCCTGTCTCACTTCTTTCAATCAGATCTACGAGGTTTCATCTTCCTCTTTGCACATCACCCTCCTTCTGCATCGGTCACGGAGCTTACGGGGATGTCCACTCTCACCACTGTTATTTAACATGACACTAGATGTCCTAACCTCAGTAATCAGACAACAAAAAGATATAAAAGACATCCAAAGCAGCAAGAAGGAGCCAAACTTTCGCTCTTCACAGATGACATGACACTCTATGTAGAAAACCTGAAAGACTCCACCAAAGCCTGCTAGAACTGATATACAGATTCAGTCAAGTTGCAGGAAACAAAATCAATTGCATTTCTATCCACCAATAATGAAGGAGCAGAAAGAGAAATCAAGGAATCCATCCCATCTACAATTGTGCCAAAAACCATAAGATATCTAGGAATAAACTTACCCAAAGAGGTGAAACAGCTATACTGTGAAAACTATTGAACACTTATGAAAGAAACTGAAGAGGTTCCAAAGAAATGGAAAGACATACCATGCTCATCACTGGAAGAACAAATATACTATCCAAAGCAATCGACACATTTAATGCAATCACTATCAAAATACCAACAGCATTTTTCACAGAGCTAGCACACATAATCCTAAAATTTGTATGGAACCACAAAAGACCCCAAATAGCCAAAGCAATCCTGAAAAAGAAGAAACTGGAGACATCACAATTCTGGATTTCAAGCTATATTACAAAGCTGTAGTCATCAAGACGGTATGGTCCTGGCACAAAAACAGACACATAGATTAGTGGAACAGAACAGAAAACCCAGAAATGGACCTACAACTATGTGGTCAATTCATCTTTGACAAAGCAGGAAAAAATATCCAATGGGGGAAAAAACGTCTCTTCAACAAATGATGTTGGGAAAACTAAACAGCAACATGTAGAAGAATGAAAATGGACCACTTTCTTATACTATACACAAAAACAAATTCAAAATGGATAAAAGACCTAAATGTGAGACAGGAAACCATCAAAATCCTAGAGAGGAACACAGGCAGCAACCTCTTTGACATCAGCTATAGCAACTTCTTACTAGATACGTTTCTGGGAGCAAGGGAAACAAAACCAAAAATGAACTATTGGGACTTCATGGAGATTAAAAACAAACCAAACAAACAAAACAAAAAACTTCTGCAGAGTGAAGGAAACAATCAACAAAACTAAAAGGCAACCCATGGAATGGGAGAAGATATTTGCAAATAACATACCTGATAAAGGGTTAGTACCCAAAATCTATAAAGAACTTATCAAACTCAACCCCCAAAAAGACAAATAATCCAGCTAAGAAATTGGCAGAAGACATGAACAGAGATTTTTTCAAAGAAGACATACAGATGGCTAAAACACAAATGAAAAGACGCTCAACATCACCCAGCATCAGGGAAATACAAAAACAAAAAACAAAAAACAAAACCCATGAGATACATCTCACACCTGTCAGAATGGCTAAAATTAACAACACAGGATGTGGAGAAAGGGGAACCCTCTCAACACTGTTGGTAGGAATGTGAACTGGTGCAGCCACTATGGAAAACAGTATGGAATTTCCTCAAAAAGCTAAAAATAGAACTACCCTATGATGCAGTAATTGCACTAGTAGGTCTTTATCCAAAGGATACAAAAATACTGATCCAGAGGGATATGTGCACCCTGATGTTTATAGCAGCATTACCAACAATAGCTAAATTCTGGAAAGAGCCCAAATGTGTCCATCAACCATTGACTGATGAATATTCTCAGCCATAAAAAAGAATGAAATCCCATCATTTGCAACAATGTGGGTGGAGCCAGAGAATATTATGCTAAGCGAAATAAGTCAGAGAAAGACAAATACCATACGATTTCACTCATACGTGGAATTTAAGAAACAAAACAGATGAACATAGGGGGAAAAAGAGACAGGGAGAGGCAAACCAGAAAACAGACTCTTAACTATAGAGAATAAACAGAGGGTTGTTGGAAGGAGCGGAATGGGCTAAATGGGTGATGGGCATGAAGGAGGGCACTTGTTGTGTTGTATGTAAGTGACGAATCACTAAACCCTCCACCTGAAACTGATATTACACTGTATGTTAGCTAACTTGAATTTAAATAAAAACTTGGGGGAAAACAACAAATTTCAAGCTGTTGTGATCAATAACTGTATATTAAATATTATTGTTTTCCTCCATATTAACACAGCATCCCTTGGCCAGCTGTCAGATCATTTGGTAGGGTCTTCTCTAAGAGATGGTTTTTGCAACCTAAGGCAATTGTTTTCAAACTGGGATTTCTGCAAGTTCCTCAACCACTGGGAAGAAGCCAAGAGAGGGTCTCAGCCCTGTCAGCCAGAGGCACTGTGTTGTAATTTTTTTTTTTTTAAAGCATGCTGGAGTCTATGTTTCTTTGTCTTTTTTTAAAGCTTCCACAGTTTAGAAGAAAGAAAAGGAAGGAGGTAAAAGGTACTAATCTATAATATTAAAGGACAGAAGTTAAAGATTATATTTAAAAGTAGCCTAAGACACCTGGGGGGCTCATTTGGTAGAACATCTGACTCTTGATATCAGGGTTGGGAGTTCAAGCCCCACCCTGGGTACAGAGCCTACTTAAATCAATAAATAAACAAATAAATAAATGTAGTCTAGGTATCATTATTACAATGTTCATATTGTAGTAAAGTATTAACAATTAAAGGATTTAATAATATTATTAAAAACTAAAATAAAGAGTATTACTGAATTTTTATATATATAGATAGATACAATGTTAGTACAAGTCTTCAAGTCTTTTAAAAGGACACATAACAAAAAAAAACAAAAAAAAACAAAAAACAACAAAAACAAAAAACTGTACTGACCATTTAGCTTAGGGTGACTTCAATAGGTAATCAACCTCATAGGTCACTCCCAATGGCGGTTTCAAGACTATATTAATTTTTGTCATCCTTTCAGGGAGGTCATAGCAAGAAAACAACATTAATTTATATGAATGTCCTATTGTTGAGTGCGCTCAAACATAACAAGAAAAACCATTCGGCGATGACGCACAAAATTTTTTGTTGTTAAATTCAACAGATGCTAGTGTAATGAGTGGTAATCTGAACATATTTTGGAAAGAACTTACTAGCCCTTCCCAGTGGGATGGCTACAGTAATAGAACAGATTCCTTGTGGAGGAGGCTGAGGAATTCTGGCTGGCTGGGGTACAATGGGAGGTCACAGTCAAAGTCGCTGGGGTTGGGAGGAAGCACTGTTAGGACCTGTATCCTCACACAGCTCTGAGCTGAGCTGAAATGGGAGCCCAACAAACTATGTGATCTAATTCTCCTTCCACCCCCACCCCTCTGCCTCCACAGCCATGCTGGGTTCACACATACTGCCCAAGTTGGTTTCTACACAGACTCTACAAACAAAGAGAAATTTAACGCCTCTAAACCACCTGGGAACACAGCATCAAGTTATACCTTCTCCGTGTCTAAGGACTTCTTGCCTTGCCTTCCTATGCCGAAGTTCCCTTGCAGGTAGCCTGACAGGTATGCAGGGGGCCTGCCTTGTTGTTGGTGTCTCCCCACTAACCCCAATTTCCTTTTAGACACTGAAATTTTCACGTGATTCCTAGCCAGTGAACTTGCACTCCTACCACTTCCAGACAAACTTCTCTACTGCCAACTGCCATGACTCAAGAATTTTCCAACCCTTGATTCTCCATGACCCATTTGCCAGCTGTTAGAGCCTTCTGATATTGTCCTTTAACTTCTTATACCAACCCCTTGTCTATTGTATGTGGCAATTCCCATTAGACCCCATTCTCTGTCTTGTCAACTCCATTTCTCCTCCCCGCCAAGGATCAAATCTCAAATCATATTCCAGATCCACTCAGGGGGCTCAGAGTGAAGCAGGCTATTATGAATCACCACCCTTTCAAAAACTGTAACACTCTTATTTCAGAAGACAAAGTCAACCTTTGGACAAAAAGATTTAAAAATTATATATAGGGGTGCCTGTGTGGCTCAGTTGGTTGGGTGACTGACTTCGGCTGAGGTCATGATCTCACAGTTTGTGAGTCCAAGCCCCACGTCGGGCTCTGTGCTGACAGCTCAGAGCCTGGAGCCTACTTCGGATTCTGTATCTCCCCCTCTCTCTACCCCTCCCCTGCTCACGCTCTGTGTCTCTCTGTCTCTCAATAATAAATAAACTTTAAGAAAAAAAAAAAAGAGTCAGATGCTTAACCAACTGGGGCACCTAGGTGGCACCCCTTGACTATACATTTTATTAAATTAAATTAAAAATCAATGTTTCTTGGGGCGCCTGGGTGGTTCAGTCGGTTGAGCATCCAACTTTGGCTCAGGTCATAGTCTCTTGGTTTGTAAGTTCAAGCCCTTCTGCTGACAGCTCAGAGCGTGGAGCCTGCTTCAGAATCTGTGTCTCCCCTTCTCTCTCTGCTGCTCCCCCCACTTTCACTATGTCTCTCTCAAAAATAAACATTAAAAAAATCAATTATCCTGGGGTGCCTGGGTGGCTCAGTCGGTTAAGCATCAGACTCTTAATTCTGGCTCAGGTCATGATCTCACAGTCATGAGATAGATCCTTGCACTGGGCTTTTCACTGAACATGGAGCCTGCTTGAGATTCTCCCTCTCCTTCTCTCTCTGCCCTTCCCCTCACTTGAGTACGTGCACACATGTGCATTCTCTCCCTCTAAAAAAAAAAAACCAAAAAAAAAAAAAAGTATAGTAAAAAAAGTAGATTCACATACCCAAGTTGTTCCAAACAACTTAAAAAGTTTGATAATTTCTGAATTATCAGTTTTTTTATTTACGTTAATTAAAATTAAAAACTCAGTTCCTCGGGGTGCCTGGGTGGCTCAGTAAATTAAGCACCCGACTTCAGTTCAGGTCATGATCTCACGGTTTGTGAGTTCGAGCCCCACGTCAGCCTCTGTGCTGACAGCTCAGAGCCTGGAGCCTGCTTCCGATTCTGTGTCTCCCTCTCTCTCTGGCCCTCCCCCGTTCATGCTCTGTCTCTCTCTGTCTCAAAAATAAATAAACGTTAAAAAAAAAAAATTAAAAAAAAAATAGCGTTTGCCGCTTTTGTTATAAAAGACATACACTCACCATACAGTTGGGTGAAAAGAAACAGGTCAATAGACAGACAGACGTTTTTATACTTTTCCAATGTTCACACCCATGGTGAACAATTTCAATACTACAGGAATGGGATAAAAATCATGATTGTTCAGATCATTTCAGATCCGGTAGAACTAAATATATAGTAAAACTGCCAAGTAAATATTGTCCATTTTGAAAAGTTGACAGGTTGTTTAAATTAAGACAGTCCTTAAGGACGATACTGAAATATTTGAAAAGTATCAAGAAAATAACGGTTTAATGGAAATGACATCCTTACGACAACGAAATGCAGAAGTTCATCTTCGTTCAGTTCGTTTTTCAGTTTTCTGAATAAAGGTTGCATTGCTTTGCAAGGTCCACACCAGGCTTGGTAAACATCTATCACTGGAAGACGAGAACATTTATGAAAAAAACAGAGTCGAAGAATCTAGAATAGCCGCTTATCCCAATGCTGGGGCAGGGGCAAGGGCACAGATGAGCAGGTTTTTACACTGTTAGTGGGGAGGTACACTCTGTGTTGGGGGTGGTGACAGGTGCCCTGGGCAGAACTCCAAATGGCTGGACAACAGGGGAGCCCCAGCACCTGTTAGGCCTTTGTTCTGCAACATCTCATCCCACAGGCTTTGACTATTAACGACCGTCTGCAAAAAGGAAGGCACTGTAAAGAGGTCCCCAAGTGCCAGCGCACCAAGTAAAGACCGTTGGTAATGTCATACTCACCTGTAACTGGATTTCTCGCTTTTTGCTTGCCATTTATCCACTGTCACATGAAAAAAGGGAAGAAAAATAGAAAATGTTTAAGAGGAAATTTATATGAAGTTATTCTCTATGCATTCAAAGAGGCATCTTAATGGACCGTAGGCAGTATTGGATTATACCACTCCTCTTTTCTGGGGAGAGAGGAGCCAATGCCACTAAAAGATTCCTCGCCAACTGGCTGCATCAGCCATACTGTCTTACTCTCCCAATAACCCTGAGGCAAGGCGAGGAGGTACAGTTTCTTAAAAGGACTCTGTTTCCCTATAGTGTTATGGAGTGTCCTCTCCCCGTTTCCATTTGCACACGAGTTAATTGCCTTTGACCGGACTCATGGATCCCACTCCAGGGAGGTTTAATTTTCAGGACGAGACTACTAGTGTTCTTGAGCACAACATAAGCTTTCCGCAGCGTGAAACCAGTGAGGCCCAAACGCCACCCCCCCCCCCATTCCGTAGTGTCACGGGCGCGCAGTGGGTGACAGCAGACCCCAGCACAAAACAAAGGCGTGGCCCAGGACATGGAAACTACATCCCAGCGAACGGTGCCGGATTCTCCAACAAGCCTTACACAGAACAGAACCTCCTCTCAGCGACACCGCGCGTTTATACGAAGGGGAAGGAACAGTCCCTGGGGATCCCAACCAGCCGTCTGGACGAGGCCTGTGACCTTTGTGAGCACAGCTCCAACAGGTTCGAGTACCTGGGCGCGGAACAGGTGCCCCGCTCCAAAGAGCTTTCCGCCCGCGCAGGTCCTGCGGAAGAGGCCGGACACGGTCCCCGGGACCGCCCCGCAGGAGGCGTGGCCAACGTCTGCACCGCCCCTCCAGGGCCGCGAGCCTGGCCCTCCCCCGCGGGGGCGGTGCCTCGAGACTCCCTGGACTTTGCGCGCAGGCCCAGGGCGGCGAAGCACGCCAGCCCTGGAACCGCCGGTTTCCTGCGCTTCCCGAGGTGAGACACCCCCCCCCCCCCCCCCCCCCCCCCCCCCCCCCGCCTGGTGCTGCTGCGCCTGCCCGCTCAGTCTCCGGGCAGCGCCCTCCGCTGCGGGTGCGTTTGCCACTTGCAGGTTTGATCGCAGCTCTCCTGGGCTCGACGCCTTCCACCGCGGGGCCTGCTTTATAGCATAAAATGTGTGTTCCTCAGGTTGGAGTGGAAGGCTCTCTGAAGCCCAGCGTCAGCCTATCTCCAACATCGGCACCTATCCTGGCTCTTCTTCTCCTCTTCTTTCTTTACCTTCTCCTTCTTCTATTATTTGGAAATAATTTTAGAGCTCCCATACACCCTGGGACGACCAGATCAATAGGCTTATTGGAAGGATGAACTAGGGTATCTACCATGATTACTTTTGAAATCTAGTCAGTTAATAAACGACTACTTTCAAATCGAAAAAAAAAAAAAAGCTAACTTCCCTCAAGTTTTATTAGTTTCCTACAATGAATACTTTTAAGAGATAATGTTTCTGAGCCATCCTTAGCCACCCTCTCTCCTGTGGTCTTGCTTTTTTTCCCCATTGCCCCGGTAATGAAGTTCTTTCTCTTCACCATTCGTCAGAGTGAGATTGGCTCTATTTTGAAAAATAGGGTGAGTGGCTGGCTTGATCTGGGAATTTTTTTGTGTCCACTTTTTACTGGGGAAGAATTCTCTAGTATTATCTATGGCTGGAGTATAGGTTGTGAGCATAACTTCCCTGTTCTTAGCAAGTTTCACGTGGGTCGCTCTGTTCTACCGAGGTGGCATCTTTCTTGTGAACTTTTTATTTCTGTGGTTTGCAGGAGAAATAACTACCAGTACTCCCTACTAGTGTTCATCTCAGTTCTGAGCAGCCTGTGGGAACACACCTCCCATCAGCCCTGCCACACTCACTGTTTGTCTTTCCAAAATGCTTAGCTGTTTCTTGATGTTAAGCTGTTAGTTACCTGATTTCTGGAGTCCATCTCACAAGTTTTTGTGGTTTCAGCCCAGAAAGCCATCTAGTAAACCTCTGGGGAACCTAAGTTTTCCTGTGGGCTCCTGTTGACAGACAACAACACAGGTGTCACAGAGGAGGTGTCACAGACTTTCCTCTTTAGGGATCTCTTTCTAATGCCAAATAGTGAGTTGGACCAAAGAACAACTCAGGGTCAATTTATTGACAACCTGATCTGGTGAAATAGTAGTTACTAGAAATATGTGACAGTCCTTTCAAAATGCCAGATGGTGATGTGCAGGGATATTATATATACTTCATATGTATCCTTAATAGGGGAACATCCTATTAAGAAACCATTCTATAAGTAATCCTGCTCATCTATTTGATTCACTCCGGGAATGAGGATCCTGTCTACAAAGGTCCATGGTATCCCTTCACCTTTTAGTTATTTCCTGCATCCCAAGTATGCCCACATCGGCTGGAAATCTTTTGTTAATAAAATTTTTTGCTTACTCAAAAATACATCATTGTGCCAGCACCTACATAAAGATTTTAGCAGGTGCCACAAATGTTCATGCACTAATTTCAAGCAAACTCTTCACATACTTTCGCTATTTAAGGGAAAACATCATTGATACATCAAGAAGTTCCAGTCTATTCTGAAATAAGCACATTTACCAATGATCAAGACATGCAAGGCAAAAGGTGAAATCAGGTTTTGAAACATCATTCCCATTAACTGCAAGAAGCTTAAATGTTGAAGCTTTGAAACATAAACTTGGTGAGCTTTTGCCTTGGGTCTTTCCAGAATGGACTTCAAGGACAAATGCACTCTGACAATGTTACTTATAAGGGATCGTGATGATTCTGGAATAGTACAGAAGATCCCACAGCATGCTAATGCATGTAGGCTTTATAGGAAAACTTCTCAAAGTTTAAAATGGGAAGGTTTGGGGGCATCTGGGTGGTTCAGTCAGTTGAGCGCCTGACTTCGGCTCAGGTCATGATCTCACAGTTCGTGAGTTTGAGCCGTGTCGGGCTCTGTGCTGACAGCTCAGAGCCTGGAGCCTGCTTTGGATTCTGTGTCTCCCTCTCTCTCTGCTCATCCCCTCCCCCTTCCTCTCTCCCTCTCTTTCTCTCAAAAATAAACACAAAAATTTGTAATAACTGACTGGGTGGCTCAGTCGGTTAAGCGACTGACTTCGGCTCAGGTCATGATCTCATGGTTATGGGTTCGAGCCCCACATCAGGCTCCATGCTGACAGCTCAGAGCCCAGAGCCTGCTTCGGATTCTGTGTCTCCCTCTCTCTCTACCCCTTCTGCACTCACACTCTGTCTCTCTATCTCTCAGTCTCTTGAAAATAAACATTAAAAATTTTTAATAATAAAAAGAAATAAAAAATAAAATGGGAAGATTTACAACAGATGAATGACATAAAAAGGTTGCAATTCTTAAGTAATAATAATGAAACTAATGTGACATCGGTGTGACAATTGGAATAAATGTAGTTGGGGAAGTGAAACCAGAGATAATAAGATCAAAGTCCATTGCAGCAATCCAGGAGGGCTGGGCTAAGGGCCAAAGTGAAGGCAGAGATTACAGATAAGGGGCAAAAAAGACTTAGGAGACATTTGGGGTTAGTATCAACAGGATCTGGGAAGTAGCACTTCGCAAGGATGAGCAAGGAGGAGAAACCACAGAAAACTCTATAAAGTTCCCAATTTCAATGAGCGAATAATGAGGGATGTAAAAAGAGCTATCAGAACGGGAGGGAAGATCATGAGTTCAGGGATTTTAGGATGACAAAGTGGAAGGAGAAGACTAATGAGTCCAACCATTATTGACAGTTAAATCAGGGTTATTATGATCCATGTAATTAGTGAATCCCAAGGGAACAATAGGACAAAAGTCCTTGAGTAGTAGCAGGATGAAGCTTGCTCTGCATGATCAGTAATTTGTGAATATATAATGCGTCCTACCTTAGGGCTTTTTCTAGCTGCCCCCTCATACATTTTTGTGTGTGTGAAATTCCCATGAGGCAGTATTGGGTAGTGGGGGGTCTTTGTGACCTTGGTCAGGTTTCTTAACCTCTCTGTAGTCTGGTGTTGTTACTGGAGATAATAATAGAACCTATTTAATCACTTTTGTGAGGATTCAATGATTTAAATTATACATAAGGCTCAGAACAGTCTTCAGCTTATGGTACACATGCAATAATTGTTATCTATTGTCTGGCAGAGATATAAAGCTAAAATATTTCAATTAGCACTGCTGTATGGACACCTTATACATCAATCTATGTAAAACCTGCCAAAGTACCTTTCCACAAAGATTTCTATCACTGTTAAATTGAATGGAGACTACTGCTCTAAAGAAAATGCATCAAAGTTAAAAAAAAAATCCTCCCCCTACTACAGGTGTATATTGACCTTGTGATAATGATGTACTTAGCTCCTGCATCATTTCTTCTTAAGGGGGTGCCATGCTTTCTCCTGTAATCTACTTGATATTTCTACCCTAAATGGCCCAATGGAAAAATCATGTGGAAATAGAAACTTGAAGTCCAATTTCAAGACACATGCGCACGTGTAATAATTAGTGAATTTTTTTTTTAATTCCCCCCCAAATCTAGAATGAGTTGG
This sequence comes from Panthera tigris, assembly GCF_018350195.1. Taxonomy (NCBI): domain Eukaryota; kingdom Metazoa; phylum Chordata; class Mammalia; order Carnivora; family Felidae; genus Panthera; species Panthera tigris. Next base: position 75,575,517 of record NC_056661.1, read on the forward strand.
AATTTTTCACAGAGGGTGATGGAGTTACATCGGAACCCCTTGCTGGATTCTTCAGTGCTCTGGTGTGACGTTGTCCTGGCTGAAGCTGAACCTCTGGCCTTGCTCACAGGGAAATGGGGAAGGTGGTGAGTCCTCTTTATGGATGCATATGTGGCCATGTTTACCTTTTGATCTAGCACCCCGATGATATTACTGTCAACATCTCTGCCTCTGCTCCCCACCTCACTATTTGTTTGACTCTGTTGATATTCATGAAATCTTTTCTTTCGTGAGAAGGGCAAGAGGACATTTGAGTTGGGGTAACCCAAGACAATGGAGAGAATGGGAGCTTCCATTTCCACTCTGCCCTAAGGGATGGATTTGAGTTCTCATGAGATACTAGCCACCTTTGTTGCAGGAAACAGGATGCACCTCACATGGACAAACTGGAGAGGCGTGAATAAATGTACTCCTTCCAGAGATGTGAGCAGAAATGAAGAAGCCAATAATGGATACTGATGAAAGCAGACTAGCAACACCACATCCAGGCATGAAGGAACAAAGGGAAGAAAGGACCTTAATGGAACTCAGGGACAGTGGGGCCACTCAGCAGGAGCTGTAGCCTAGAAGGTCTGCAGGCCATACTGGAATTGTGAAGACAAAGTAAGGAAGGGGTAGAAAATAAATGCCTCATCCTCATTCCTCCCTCTGGATGGACTCTCCTACTGGTAACTCCCAGTGGTCAAATCCAACCAGGAGCCCACTCTGATCAGGGCCAGCCTCCCAGTGCTCAGAGAAGGGCAAGGTAGAGAAGAATGGCAAATAAAACAACATATAGGGTTAGAGAAGGGGCAGAAACATATAGGAATGTCTGTCCAGAGACTTAAGAGATTCCAGACATGTTAGCCTGAGCTAACAGAAATATGAAAGACAGTTTGTGAGACTCTGGGCCTAGGCAGAACTGCTTTGTGGGTCAGCCGAGGAAGTGTAGCTGGATTTGGAGAGAAGACCATTCATGCCGTCCAGCCTTGGAGTCCAGCAGAGCTCTTGGCGTTTCAAGGACCGTAAATGCTGGAGGCATCAGAGAATCTGGGGCACGGACATTAGAGATCTTGTGCCACTCTGTGGGAAGAAGATTTTGCCAACCAGGAGCGTGTGGTGGCTGCAGCTGATGGTCCCGTGTCTGGACTCACAAGAGGAAGGCTTCCTGGCCCTCAGCTCTGGGGACTGGAGCAATCATAAGTCGCTTAATAAAAACATACGTAGTACTTTTCTGTGTCTTGGGTCATACATTGTATTAGGGTTCTCCACAGAAACAGAGCCAATAGTATATATATATGGAGAGATAGAGATTGAGTATGAGGAATTATGGAGGCTGAGAAGCCCCGCTATTAGCCCTCTGCAAGCGGGAGACCCAGGAAAACCAGTGGTTAATTCAGTCTGCATCCTGTTTTTCATCCTGCCCAGTTTGAGGGCAGGAGAAAATGAGATGAGATGTCCCGGATTAAGCAGCGAGGCAGGAAAGAAAGGGAGTATACTCCTCTCTCCTCTACCTTTTGCTCTATTTAGGCTTTCAACAGATTGGATGGTGCCCACCCACCTTGAAGAGAGCAATCTACCCAGTCCACTGACTCAGATGCTAGTCTTGTCTAGAAATACCCTCACAAACACCCCCAGGAAATAATATTGTATCTGAGTACCCCGTGGTCAGTGAAGTTGACGTACAGAATTAACCATCACACACATGCCTAAAGGATTTGGGTTTTTGGGTTTTTTTTTTTTTTAATTTGTTTAAGTTTAAGTGTCACTTATGTAGATCCATGGAGACCAGCTACACACTTACGCAAGAAAGAACACCTGGTGTGGAACTGACAGAGATTGGGGCAAAGGAGATTCAAAGGAGGATTCCTCAAGGAGATGGGATCTGAGCACTTACCTCAAGGAAGGATCACTTTTGGAGCACCCAAATGCTTACTTGTAAATTTTTTTAATGTTTATTTATTTTTTAGAGAGAGAGAGAGACAGAGTGTGAGTGGGGGAGGGGCAGAGAGAGAGGGAGACACAGAATCTGAAGCAGGCTCCAGGCTCTGAGCTGTCAGCACAGAGCCTGACACGGGGCTCGAACTCATGAACTGGAGGTCATGACCTGAACTGAAGTCAGACGCTTAACCAACTGAGCCACCCAGGCGCCCTACCAAATGTTTATCTGTGACACAGAGGCCTCTGACGGCTGAGATCAGGGATGGTTGTGGGACAACCGGGGAAAATGGGACTCTGTTGGGAATGCCCACGCTACACCATCCCGCAAGCATTGTAGGGCATCTGATTCCATGGTTGTCTATCATTTGTCCTTCTCTTCCCAATATCCACAAAGATGTTCAAAATAATAACACTCCAGTATTGAAAATTTGCACTTGCAGGGCGTTGCTATTTGCACCTTATGAAATACCACTTAATTTGTTTATCAGCTCTCTGAAATAGGATCTCTTATTCCCATTTTGCATCGGAGGAAAATGAATTTCAGAGAGATACACAAGACCAATGTCCTGTAAGAAAAGAGACCTCAGGTACATCTCTAGATGATCTCTGGATGACCCAGATCTGGGCTAATATATTAACTGCGAGCTATGTATGGCTGCTGAGGTGCGACTACTCAGAATCAGGATGTCCGACAAGTGCTGAATACAAACCAGATTTTGAAGGGCTTCCTATGGATAAAAGAATGCGAAAAATCTCATTAATAATTTTTATATTGATCACCTCTTTAAATGATAAAATTTGGGATAGAATGGGTTAAAGCCTATTCTTAAATTCAACTTCACCTTTTTCTTTTTCCTGTTTTAATATGGCAACTAGAAAACTTTCAATTACATATGTGGCTCACCTTGGTGACACGCATCACATTTCCACTGGGCAGCACTGATCTAGAATTTCATTTGTGGTGAGTCATCTATTGTCCCAAGCTGCATAATGAGTTGCGCCCCAAATCTAGTAGCTTAACACAATCATTTCATTATATCTCTCCATTGCATGGGCCAGGAATTCAGGCGCAGGGTTGGGTGGGCAACTTCTCTGCACCAGGTGATGTGGACTGGGGTCACTCGGTGGTATCCACAAGGCAGCTGGGTGGTCTGGAGGGCCCAAGCAGCTTCATTTGCACGTCTGTGCTTTGGCTGGAAGGCTGGGCTCCTCTGGGCTCCTCTCCCCTTCATCTCCATGTAGTCGCAAACATCTCCAGGTGTACTCCCAGAGAAGTCGAACTTCTTCTGGGACTGTTCAGGCTTCAAGAGCTAGTGTTCCACGTGGCAGGGAATGGAGGCTTCCGACCTCTTTAGGCCTCCTTCTGGAAACTGGCAGTGTCATTTCTACTGTGTTCTGTTTGTTGACACAGTCACAAATTCCACTCACAGGGAAGGGTGAGGGACAGAGATTCCACCTCGTGATGGAAGCCATGTCAAGAACTTGTGTCCATTTTTAATCTAGCAAGTTAATCTAGGGCGGTGATTCTTTTTTTTTTCAATATATGAAGTTTATTGTCAAATTGGTTTCTAGTGGATTGTAAATGTCAGACACGAGTGCCTTAAGTGGCAGCATTGCACAGGTGCAAATAACTCACTTACTGCATTTGCTACCTTTGGCTGCATAATACATTATTCTGAAACTTACTAGATTCAGACAACACACATTTATCATCTCATAGTTTCATGTCAGGAATCCAGGAACAGATAAACCAAGTAGTTCCGGCTCGGGATCTCTCATGAGACTCCACTCAACGCCAGCCAGGGCTGGCATCACCTCAAGACTCAAGTAGGAGAGTATCTGCTTCTGAGCTCATGCCAGGTCTACTGTCAGGTCTCGGAAGATCCACTTCCAAGCTTACTCATGTGGCTGTGAGAAAGTCTTGATTCTTTGCCACACGTGCTTCCATGACATGGCAGGTGGTTTCCTCCAGGGTGAAGGAATCCAAGAGACAGCAAGAAAGACAGAAAGAGTGCCCAGGATGGAAGCCATAGTCTTTTTATACCCTAACATTGGAAGCGATATCTCATTTCTCTGCCCTCTTTACTTCCTAACAAGTCAATAGTCCATAACAGGGGAGATGACACAGGGGCAGTAATATTAGGCAGGGACCTTTAGAGGCCATCTTAGCTCTGCTGTCCGCGATATTAAAAGGAATTCGTAGAACCCAACAAAGTGGTAAGTTGAGTCCTGACTGTATCCTAAAGTTACACAATCAATCACAATCAATCTTGAAGTTACTTAGGACATTACCATATCCCCTTAAAAAGTGACTACATTTTTTAAATTTTATTTTAGAGAGAGAGAGAGTGCATGAGGGGGGAGAGAGGGGCAGAGGGAGAGAGAGAGAACCTTAAACAGGCTCCATGCTCAGTGCAGAGTCCAACACGGGGCTTGATCTAACAACTCTGGGATCATGATGTGAGCTGAAATCAAGAGTTGGAGGCTCAACTGACTGAGTCATTCAGGTGCCCCCAAAAGTGATTTTTTTTTTAATTTAAATCCAAGTTAGTTAACATATAGTGTAATAATGATTTCAGGAATAGAATTTAGTGATTCATCACTGACATATAACACCCAGTGCTCATCCGGAAAAGTGCCCTCCTTCATGCCCCTTGCCCATTTAGCCCACCCCCCACCCAACACCTCGACAGCAACCCTCAGTTTGTTCTCTGTATTCAAGAGTCTCTTACGGTTTGTCTCACTGTCTGTTTTTATCTTATTTTTTATTCCCTTCCCCTATGTTCATCTGTTGTGTTTCTTAAATTCCACATAGGAGTGAAATCATATATTTGTTTTTCTCTGACTGACTTCTTCTGCTTAGCCTAACACAGTCTAGTTTCATCCACATGATTGCACATGGCAAGATTTCATTCCTTTTGATGGCCAAGTAATATTCCATTGTATGTATATACCACATCTTTATCCATTCATCAGTTGATGGACATTTGTGCTCTTTTGGCTATAGTTGATAGTGTTGCCAAAAACATTGGGGTGCCTGTGCTCCTTCGAATCAGCACTTGCTGGGTCTATTTTTAACTTTTTGAGGACCCTTCATACTGTTTTCCAGAGTGGCTGCACCACTTTGCATTCCCACCAGCAGTGTAAAAGTGTTCCTCTTTCTTTGCATCCTCAACAACATCTGTAGTTGCCTGAGTTGTTAATTTTAGCCATTCTGACCAGTGTGAGGTGGTATCTGAGTGTGGTTTGGATTTGTATTTCCCTGATGATGAGTGATGTGGAGCATCTTTTCATGTGTCTGTTGGCCATCTGGGTGTCTTCTTTGGAGGAGTGTCTATTCATATCTTTTGCAATTTCTTCACTGGATTATTTGTTTTTTGGGTGTTGAGTTTGATAAGTTCTTTATACGTTTTGGATACTAACCCTTTATCTGATATGTCGTTTGCAAATATTTCTCCCATTCTGTCGGGTGCCTTTTAGTTTTGCTGATTGTTTCCTTCACTGATTGCATGTAAGTGCACCGCTATTTATCTTGTTCTGTGACAGCAGGATTATAAAATGGTTCCCCTATAGTATTTTAAAGTATTATTAATAATTATAGAATAATAATGACAATTTCTTATAGGCAAAAAGAGGAATAAGCATCCATTTAGTTACTGACTTAATGACACAAAGTATGAGATTAACATTGACCAATAGCATCTAAGCTTCTAAAATTTATTTTTATATGAATCAACATTTTAGGTCTATTTTTAAATTATTTGCACAAAGTTGCCCCTGGATTAGGAGAGTAAGTAATATTATCCTGAGTATGGGATGTCAGGCACTATGCCATTATTTAACACATGTTGCTATCTTGCTTCAGCTTTACCAAAACCCTATAGCATAGGACAGTGGGGATCAGAGATTATAAATACCTCATCCATGATTCCATAGTTACTAAAAAGTTTTGAATCCACATGCCCAGATTATTCCAAAACTCTTTTGTGTAAACTATGCTGCCTTGTCAGCCATAAGGGTTTGGTTATTTGAGTCAGTAAATTTAATATCAAAGGTAGCATTGTTATAAACAAATCACAAGGGCATGTCAATTTCTTTAAAAAAATTTTTTTTAACATTTATTTATTTTTGAGAGAGAGAGAGGGAGAGAAAGTCAGAGCATGGGCCAGGGAGGGACGGAGAGGGAGGGAGATTCAGAATCCCAAGCAGGCTCCAAGCTCTGAGCTGTCAGCACAGAGCTCAACGCAGGGCTCGAAATCACGAACCGTGAGCTCATGACCTGAGCTGAAGTTGGACACTCAACCTACTGAGCCACCCAGCCACCCCAGAGCATGTCAATTCCTATATCAGTTAAGTATCAGTTAACGCAATAAAAATAACAAAGACGACCCACTTGGATTCTACTTATCTCAATCCAAGTTGGTTGTCTTGGTTATTTTTATTGATTTTAACTGATACCAGAATTGATTTTCATTATATAACACTACTTGGTCATAAAGGGTGCCTTGAACAAGGTTAAGAATAGTCTCACATTCTCAAAGGTTTGGGCTGTAATATAGTCTGCCAGCATGCTTAGACTAAGTCCAGATGCTTTCCACCTTTTCCAATTTCTTTTTCTGCTTAACAGATCCATGTCTGGAATGATATGGGAGGCATTCTGTTTCCTGAGTCCCTACTAAGTCTTAGTCAGAATCAAACCATATTAATGCTCGATTAATCCTGAAAGGACTTCCTCTAAGTCATTTGACTAAGCTGGTTCTTTCCTCTAAATACCATGGCCAGCAGCCATAGCTTTACTGTCTATCAGTCATTTTCAAGAGGCATGTATCTCAGGTTGAGCATCAGTTGAATAAGTTAAGTCTCCTACAATCCATATCTTCAGGTTCTCTGGACCTTGAGTAGATAGTTTGGAGACGGAGGGAAATAACATTCTAAGATCAAAGCCCAGCAAGAGCAAATGCAAAGAGAACAGCCTGGATTACTGCATAGGGAAAGGCAATAGTTGTGCTTAGCAGAAGTATCTCCTGAAAAAGGGGTAGGAGTTGAGTGTCGAAAGGATTTTGGGGGTCAACTTGTGTAGAGCTATGGAAATTGAATATATTCTATAGTTAATGGAGAACAGATCGTCGTTCTCTCAGAAGAGAAGAAACTGTCAATCTTCTACCTTTTCATGGAAAAACAATTTTGGTGATAATTAAGAGCAGAGCATTGAAACATTTGGAATCATGGTAGCAGTCATTCATTTGAAACTATTTTGTCACAATGGTAAAAAGCTGATTACAAAGCAAGTGACGAGGAATATTTAATGGATAACTCCACCTATGAAGCACACCATATCCAGGCAACAGACAGTAGTTAAAGCAACAAAAATTTCGTTATAAAGAACTAACTCAGAATTGTCTATCTCTGAGTAATTTTGAATAAAGTGTACCCGGAATACATGATGGGGTATAAAACAGACCACTATTACTAGAAGGAAGAAGAAGCTCTTGATTTGAGCTCTATAGTCTTGATGGGCCCACATGTCAGGCCAGAGAGCTTTTGTCTGTTGGAGAATGATGCCCATCTGTATCAGGAAGAGGACCCCAACCGTTGTGATCATGATAACAATCATAGAGTAGTTCAAGATAATGAATTCTCTGCGGTTGATATCTTTGTAGAACTCAAAGCATCGTCGTTGTTTTGAGTAACTTGGATTTATGCCATATTGTAAAAATAATATTGGCAAAAAAATGAGGCCACTCACGGTCCAAATAACAATGCTTAAAACTACCGCATGGCACTTTTGCAACTGTTGCATTTGGAGTTTCTTAAAATAGATGAGCAATCGGAGTATGACAATGGCCACGTAGAAAAAAAAGGTGACGTACATATGACCATATAATATGCTGCTGACCAATCGGCAGAGAAAGGTTCCAAACTCCCAGACCTCTAAGATATAATAGCTGAGGCGGAATGGAAGGCTGACCAGGAGGACTGAGTGCAGCACTATGATATTGACAACGATCATGGCAATCATTGATTGGCTTTTCCTTTTGAACATCATACGTGACATCAATACTGTTCCAGTAGTGCCTCCGAGCAAAACCACGCCATAGAGTGTTATCAGAATCACCCTGCATTGCCCCTTGCAGTGGCCTTGGTCTGTGTTTGAGGCATTTGGCAGGGTGGTCGTGCTGATGGGCTCCATGTCTCACCACAAAATGCTCCGAAGATCATAAACCCCTAAATCAAAAGTTTTGCAAAATTATAGTGGATATAGTAAAACTACACAGCAACTGCACTTTAATAGTATTGAGTTTTGCAATCCCAGCCGATTATTTACAACCCTCAAGCTGTCTACCCAAAATGGAGTCACTTAAGACTCCACTTAATTACCCAGACATACTGAAGAGACACGCTGAAGCTAAATCACAAAAATAAGTTTGCTTGAATATAAAATTCCTAACCGTACACACAGGTGTTCTATTCACAGGTATGTCTAAGCTCACATACCACGGCTGGGATTACTATGAGACATGTTAGCCGCTGGCATAAAATTTAAGGAAGGGCCAAAAACTCAGTAATCAAAATAAACAATACTTCAATGCAATTAAAAAAAACCCTCAAAATCAATGCAAAAATTCATGATGAACAGGATAACAAAAATTTAAACAGAGGCAGAGTCAGTATATACACAGTACATGCTCATATCAGATCTACAAGGGCCGTTCCTTCTATCGTCAGGATCCAGTTTGAGATAACGTAGAGAAGATCAGATCAATTGTGTGCAATTATTGTAAGAAGAGGCACCAGACAACATTTTAATATATTTCTGTTAGGGGCGCCTGGCTGCCTCAGTCAGTAGAGCATGCGACTCTCTTCTTCAGGGTCGTGAGTCTGAGCCCATGTTAGGCATAGAGCCATCTTTAAAAAACAAATAACTAATTTATAAAATATTTTCTGCAAATTGCTTTTGAGCAGGGAGCAGCATCGACTGTGCATATTCCCTGCGCTCTCTCCTTCTTGCCAACCTTGAATCTTTTCCTCATGTAAAGTTGGGGTTGGTGGGCGAGTTCTGTTTAGTTTTTATTTAAGTTTTTCAGGGATGGTTGTGTAAGAAGCAGGGACAGCGTAGCAATCTGCCACCCTGCAGGTAAGTGCCAACTCTTGTCACTGAGTCACTGTGGTGTGTGCATGAGTCACCCGGCTCCATGGAGCTCTGGCTGTAAAATGGGAAAATCATACAGCCTACGTTAGAAGATGACTGGGAAATTAAATGAGTTAGTGTGCTTGAGACGGCTTTATAAGTACAGCAAAAAAGCCATATAGAAGTTATGATTCTCATCACGAAACAACAGAAACGAAAGGACATTTACCTCTTTCTCCTTACCCTACACCTAGGCAGATATACAGTTGTATGACATAAAATTGTTGTGGCATCTGTAAGTATTTAATGAATATCTCAATAAAAAATTTTTAAAAATCCCTTTTGGCCCACCAACTTCCTGCTGAAAAAAATTTTAAATAAAAATAAATAAATAACGTTTTTAAACCTTTGATTGGATCCAGACATCAATGGATCAGACTTCCCTGTCCAGAAGGATCTGTGCCCTTTTTCCTCATATGTCTCCTGCCCAGCTGGCCAGAGCAGTGTTTGAGCCTTTGTATCTGCGTGAGAAGTTATTCTACAGTGAATGTCTAAATATCTTAGAATTTTTCTTCTGCTACTCCAGAATCTCCTTGTAGGGAATAAGTAAATTTTTTTGTTTCCGAAGCATTATATTGGACCTGGCATATTTAATATGATCAAGTAAGATTTTATTATAACTCAAAAACATAATTAGAACTTGCATAATAACCTAAGTTTTATGTGCTGAAATATGCATTTTAACAAAGTGCATGTATTTAAAATATACAATGTTTATATGTTTTTTGGGTGAAACAGAATAGTTTTATATGATTTGTGAACAAATATGATACTAATTTACCTTTCAAATTTTGGCAGTCCTCAAGTCGAAGAAGACAAAATGCAAGTTTGAAATTATTTTAAAGCGATAAAAACCTAAATTATTTATCAGTTCCACAGTCTAAGTGGACACTGCTCTCAAGGCAGTATGACATTTGCAAACAGCGTGAACTGTCACTTACTAGCTGCCTCATCACGGGACAAACGTTTAACCCTAAAGTTGTCTCTTCAGCTGTAAATATGGGAAGGAGAAGATCGATTCTGTAAGAAGTAAGTTAGAGTGTGTCTATAAAGAACCCAACGGATTCCCTGACATAGAATTGGTCATCAAAGTGCCAATGTCATTTTCCCTCCATAACGCACACAAAGATATTTCATAAACACAAGATCCCATTCATTTGCAGTTACTCTCAGAACTGACCCACAAAAAATGCATGGGGATTATGTTCCACTGCTTTCCTTCCCCCCCACCGCCCACTGCCCCAGGACTTTATGGCACTGCCCACCCCCAACATGATCCTTTAACAGCTTATAATTTCTAGTTATTTCTTTGTTTGTTTTCTATGCAGAAACAAATGAGTACCCAGACTACTTACTTGTTCTTTTCCTCTTATGATTTGTTTCTGGTGGAGGAGTCAGGCCACCCTGGTCATGTGTTGGTGACCTACATCTACAGTAAGAACCGTTTGCTTGAATTCAGACTCCAGTAATGGCACAGTCGAGAGGAATCTTGGGATGGATGGTGGATGATGAACGCGCTTTAGACTGACAGCCTCTGAAGTCTGGAACAGTCAAGATGGAGGGCCCAGATAAACTGCCTGGGCCACAAACGGATGTTTGTCTCTCCAGCTCGTGGTTAAACAGATAAAAAAAAAAAAAAAGGATTCCTATAAGTGAAGACTTTCATTTTTACTATTAGTGATGTATTTGCGGAAATTTTTCTTAGTAACCTGAAAAACTTAAAGAGTTTTCTTTTTTTCAAATGTTCCTTGTTATCATTCTTATATGTTTTACACTGTGACCTCGTGGACTACTTTCTCTGAGACTTGCATCTTCTCAACCATATGCTCAAAATACAGCTCTGTGTTTCAATTTTCAGAGACTCCCTTCTCTCATTAACTGCATTTGGACATATGGTTCTTTCGAAGCTCAGACCTCTGGCGCTCTAACTGCTACAAGAGGGCTCATTTCGTTTTTCTCAAAAGTCTTTCCTTTTCTTACCTCAACCTCACTTCCTAATTTCATAGGCATCTTAAGCTGTGTTAAGTCCTCAAAGAATAATTTTAAGGAAGCATTGGATTTAGGACAGGTAAAGAGGCAAAGACTAACATGTCTTCTAGCAGTAGGCAAACCCAACCCCAAGTCATATTACTGTTCGGCTACAGGAATTCAGAAGGATACATAATATCACCCATATGGCATGTTCAGGTCAGCCTGCATTTCAATAACGGATAAAATTCTCATTTACTTTGGAAAAATGAATGTCATCCCCCACCTGCTCCATTTGCTAATGATCATGCAGCAATGCTTGTGGCCACAGAGATATAAGACAGCAGAATCTAAAGGCACTAGACCCATATGCTTAATTGTTTCAGGAAAAAAAACGAAACACCCCCTAGTAGAAGATGAGATTGCCAACTCTTATTACCAAAAGCAAATTTATACCAACTCAACTCCACTGGAAAATTTTCACATAGAACCAACATTTCAACCGGTTTTAAACACCTCTCTTTAAATCAAAGTAATTCAAAAATACAAATCTAGTGTGTATGCCTAGATTGATCTGGCAGGCCTCATTTTTTAGATAAAATGTGTTCCCAGAATGGGTAGGATAAAGGATGTTCCCATAGAAACTGTGCTATATTTAGAGGTTGCTTGTCTGCTGAAGGACTAACTGGGAGATGAGTTAGGTGTGACCAACAATGCAGGCAAAAATAAATTCAGTTATAATTTGAAACTATGGCCAGCCCACAAATTAAGTGTTCACATTGACGATGTAAGGATTTCAAAGTATTAAGATGTGTGTATATTGTATTTACACCACTGTGCAGACCATGTTTTTTCCCATTATACCTAGAATTCAGCTCTGCTTTCCTTGAACGGTGCCCAGATTTTCAAGAAAAATAACAAAACCTTAATATGAGAGCTTAGCAATCACCTCGTCCTAGTCCTCAAGAGTACAAACAATTATCTTCATTAACAGATGAAGCTGCCACAATGCAGAGAGTTTATAAAATCACCACAGGCCGCCACAGGACCACTTAGGGAGTAGCCAAGGGTAACAACCACAACCTCATTCCAAGCCTTCATACCCACAACACCACATTGTATGATGGTGAACTTGAGATACTTTCGGAGAGCGCCTTTCATAATCTATGGTTTCAGGTTCCATCTTCTTCCTTGCAATATCTGGAATCTTGTTTTTGGATTGAACCTCTGTGCTTAAATAAAAGTATATTTTAAAATTCTAGGAAGTTAAAATTCTTCTTTAAATGTAGTTCTTTGCCCCCAAATAAACTGCTAAAGTAAGGCATTAACCTTGGTGATTATCCTAAGTCAGTTTGCAGAAGTCTATCTGTCCTGCGCAAGAGGGGCTCCAAAGTCGATGCTGCTGGAAATGCCGCCATCTTGCCCACTCTTCCCCCTCCATGGAAGATGCCATCTTAGAAGGCCATTGGTGGGTAATCCCTGCTCCTGGAATGATGTGGTCGGGGTCGCTGGTCATTCTATGGTTGGTTGTTAAATTGCTACTATGAAATATCCGTAGGAAAGTGGTAACAAAATCTGCAACTGCTAATTCCCAAACCTGTTTATATTCATAAGTTATTAACCAAGACCCCGAAGTGCCAGGCATGATGCCCTGTTTGACCCCAAACACCCAGAGGCTAGGCCCACTCATATACTGGAGGCAGCACCTGGGACTTGGACCTCTCCCAACTCTGGGCATCTGTGTTCTCGGTCCTTCTCCTTATCTCTGTCAGGTGCAACATAACTTTCTTCCATGGAGGCATGGGATTTGAAACCAGAGGGTCCAGACAGAGCATCCCATCCCACCCCTCCATTTCACAGATGGAAAGGTGTTGGAGGCCCAGGCAGGCCATTCTGTTCCTCTCACTTTTCCCCCTGTAGAAGGTGACCCAGGGCAGCATTTCTGTGACTGAGGAGCATCAAACAGCATGTTGCGAGAAACATTTTTAAAAAATATTCTCTGGCATTTATTTCTAGTATAGCTATCATCTCAAATAATGAAACCAAAGTTGGCACACAAAAGTCCTGGATGTTGAGAGCCATGCATATTAGTATTCAAATATGTATAAATGTAGACTTTGTCCTGGCAGACTGTTCTCTACACTTGATAAAAGGATAAATGATTTTAAATATAGCAAGAAAGATGGAGATTAGACATTAAGAAAAAAAAAAAAAAAACCCTAACGAAAGCAGAGATTTATGCTGGCCTTCCATTAACATGCTCAACCTTGACTTATAGACCACACCATGGATTTGTTTTTGCCCCTTGAGCCCACCCAGGTCTTCGTGCATTGTGCCCTTTTGCATCTGTGAGTTCCTCTGCCTGGTGTGATTTTTTTACTTCCACAGGGCAGGCTGCCTCTTATTCAGTTCTCAGGATTGATGTCACCTCTTCGAGAAAGCTGTATGTGACTGCCACAGTGCTAGGCAAATTCTAAGGACTACCACATGCCCTGTTTGAATCCTTTGCATATGATTTCCCACCAGATATTTTTATTGCTTAATTGAGCATCATAGTTTTCCTGTCTGAGAGGATATACTCCTTCCAATGTCTCAGTGTGCTTAGATTTGGACCTTTAGATTGAACAGGGCACCCTGACTGGCTTTTCAAAGTCTTGGGCAATGATTGTTAACAGGTAGGAGAATTAAAAGGTGCTGATTTGTTTGCCACTTTCTTAAAGATGTATTTCACCAGACCCTACCTGGATAGCTTCTTGTTCCTTCCCGGTGCCCAGAACAGTGCCTCACACAGACACATTGAATGAATTCAACATTTGTTGAATGTATAAAATACGTGATTTTCTAAGAGTGGCTGGGAAGAATCCTTTTGAAGATAATTATCCAATCATTTAAAAAAATTTTTTTTAATGTTTATTTATTATTGAGAGACAGAGAGACACAGAATGTGAGCAGGGGAGGGGCAGAGAGAGGGGGAGACACAGAATCCGAAGCAGGCTCCAGGCTCTGAGCTGTCAACACAGAGCCTGATGCGGGGCTCGAACCCACGAACCGTGAGATCATGACCTGAGCCAAAGTCAGTGGCTAACCAACTAAGCCACCCAGGTGCCCCTATCCGATCATTTTTAATTTGCACAAGAGTTCTGGGACCAAGGCAGAACGTGATAGCTGGAATTGACCTAAAAGAGGCTCTACTAAATCCAAGTAGATCATTTCACAGGAGAAGAAACTGAGGCCAGGAAGGCAGCCTGAGTGGAAGCCACACATGCCCTATCCCTCCTCCTTTGCTGATCTGCTCTGCTGCCCTGGACCATCGTCCAGGCCACTACAACTGGAGGTTCCGCCATATTCCAAGAGTCTTGTCTCTTTTTAGGTGACTGTGTCTCTTAACACTTTGGAAGTGTTCCAGAGCATGAAGACATTCAATTGAGAATGAGGAAACATTACATCCAACATACATTTTTCCTGTCATCTTCTTAGCTTCAGATCTCCAAATGCTCCGTGTGGGTCATCTCTTGTGCTGATCAAATTTCAGTATAGAAAAAGCCAGTTACTTCTTCAGAAGTCTTTCCACTGTGGTTTAATTTTTTTCTCTGCTTCATTCTACTCCTTTATGACAGGAACATACTGTTCCCTCAGAGCAGGGAAAAGGAATGGGAGGTTGTACAACCACACAACAGATGCTACGGAAGAATCAGACGTAATGCAGGTCACTAGGTTAAGTTCAGCTGCTTTCTGAAATGATGATTATCTGAGTATTTCAACATCTAGAGGTCATTTCAGTCAGGATGTGGCTAACAATGTATTTGATTACTGTGTCAAGAAGGACTTGGTATAAGAGTTCACAGAAAGGATCTCCTTCAGGCATAATAATATCCAGAAAGTGTGCTAGGAAAAACACATGTGCCTGTCACTGTAGCGCTTTAAAAATGAGCCTTCTGGGGGCACCTGAGAGGCTCAGTCAGTTGAGCGTCTGACGTCAGCTCAGGTAATGATCTCACGGTTCATGGGTTCGAGCCCCGAGTCGGGCTCTGTGCCAACGGCTCAGAGCTTGGAGCCTGCTTTGGATTCTGTGTCTCCCTCTCTCTCTCTGCCCCTCCCCCACTCATTCTCTCTCTCTCTCTCTCTCTCTCTCTCTCTCTCTCTTTCTCTCAAAAATAAATAAACATTAAAACATTTTTTTGAATGAACCTTTTAGGGCAATGTCTCTCAAATGTTTCTGTGCTTGTAAATCACCTGGAGATCTTGTTAAGGATGCAGATTTTGATTTAGCAGGCCTGGGGTGGGCCCTGAATGTCTGAATTTCTAACTCGCACCCAGACGATGCCCACGCTGCAGGCCCACGGACCACATTTTGTGTAGCAAGATTCTCTACTGCGTTGTCCAATACAGTAGCCAACAGCCACACGTGGCTCTTTTTGTTAGATTAAATTAAACTTAACCATTCACTTCCTCAGTCACATTCACTAACCACATTTCAAGTGCATAATTATAGAAGGCTCTATTGGACAGATGTACTAAAGAAAACACAACTTATTAAATAATTCCTACTCCCCATGAGCTCACCTCCTCTCTTTCCCAGATAGCTTCATTTGGACAATAGCAAGCATTGGTTGGATAAGCAGGTATGTTTGGAACTTGAGGAGATGGGATAGAAAAACACCAGAGAGAAGGATGCTTGAGGAATCCGAAGAATAAAGGAATTTCAAGAAAGGTGTGCTCGACAGAGTCAAATGTTGCCAAGAGGACAAATAAGCTAAGATTTGAAAGCTGTCCATTGACCGTGAAGTTGCCGAAAGAGCAAGAGGGCAGTAGTTGGTGGAATATAGGATCAGATGAGGGTTTTTAAAGATGAAAGCTGTTTGCTATTTCAAATTTATAAAATTTGAAAATTGCAGTCTTGGGTCATAAAGAAGACTGGCCTTGGAGATGCAGTAAAACCTTGGATTGCGAGTAACGGGCTCTGCGAGTGTTCCACAAGACGAGCAAGCATTTCTAATAAATTTTAACTTGATAAACAAGCGATGTCTTGCAATATGAGTCGTATGTGATGCAGGATGTCACGTGGTCACAACCGAGCCAATGGTTCCTGAAATTCACTTTGATACGTAAGTGCTTTGGATGATAGGCCTGTTTCAGGAATGAATTGTGCTTGCAAACCAAGGTTTTACTTGTCTATTGGTTTTGGATTTTCTAGGCAAAATGGGTCCTATGGTGACCTGGTTCACACTTCATTATTCAAAGAAGTCAAATAGATACCATCAACCATTAAAGATTTCAGAGTCTCCGAGTCTGAGAGGCACCTCTCAAGACTTCATAGAAATTTCACATTTCTTTGGCTAAGTTAAAAAAAATAGTGATTTTGTCTATTTTACCAGGGACAACGGAACCCTTCGCTCTTCGCTCTTTTGTGAGCTCTAGTTAGAATGAGGAGCAATTTCACTAATCACTTTTCAACTCAAAATCTCACCAGACCCTTAACAATAAACTCTCTTCAAGGAGAGGCCAAGCCCCAAGGGATTTGGCTGATCAAAATCTGACACCTTGGTCAGAGTGTGAAAAGCAGGTTTAATTAGGTGCACAGGCCAGCCTCTTTTTCAAGGAAAGAAGACGTTGAATTACAGCAATTACCCTGTTATTAGTAAGTTTTGAAAAGAATATAAAAGCTTATAGGAGGTGGTGATGATTACATCTTGCCTTTGCACCAGCAGGAAACCCCTTCAAGAAGAACGGACACCAGGGCGCAGACAAGGCTTAATTTCCCTGGGGCAGTGTAACACCTCCAACACCCTCAGAGTATTGCCTTCTGGATGGCTCCAAATTGCTAATAGACTGTTGTGTCATCGCGTGATGTGGAGGGAAAGGGGAACTGGCACAGTCCTTGAATTGGACACCTGGGACAGGCAAGACAACAGCAGTTCAGACTCAGATTAGCCACATGCATTCTGGGGCAAGCAATAGAATCTTTGAGTCTCTTCATTTTTAAAATAGGCAGCAAATAATTTTTTGGCCCTCCTAAGAGGGCTGTTTTTGTTTTGTTTTGTTTTGTTTTTAAGAGGAACCCGATGCAAAATGGACACCTACATCAAAAACACCTTGATTTCTTAATTTGGCCAGTGCCACCTCGCTCAGGTTCCAAGCATCCTCAGTGTTTATGGCTAAGGCTTTTCTTTTAAGGTATTAAAAAATGCCTGAGGGGCACCTGGGTGGCTCAGTCAGTTGAGCGTCCCACTTCGGCTCAGGTCATGATCTCACGGTCCATGGGTTTGAGCCCCGCGTCGGGCTCTGTGCCGACAGCTCAGAGCCTAGAGCCTGCTTCGGATTCTGTGTCTCCCTCTCTCTCTGCCCCTCCCCCACTCACGCTGTCTCTCTCTATCAAAAAATGGATAAACGCTAAAAAAAATAATAAAAATAAAAAATGTCTGAGTTTCTGATGATTCACGATTTTAGTCATGTGGACATCGGCTCAGTGGGGACTTAGGGACATCATAATTAATTTTTGGCTTCATTCTGGGCACTGGGGAGAAAAACTGAGCCAAGAGAAGATGAGGCTGAGGGAATGGATGGACTCCACCCAACGAGTCTGCCTCATGAGGACAGCTGGCCAGTCCAATGGCATGCTCTGAGGAAGTGGCAGGTTCTGGCAGGTTCAATGTGGTGTGAAGGGCAAAAAGGCAGGAGGAATTCGGGTGGTGGATGTAGCCCAAATCCAGGCAAGTGGAGGTGCTGAGCCTGGGATTATGCTCATTCGTGCATGAATGGGCCCAGTGAGAAGGAGCCAGAGAGTAAGTCAGAGCTTTGAGCTTCAACCCACATCAGAGTCAGCTGGGCAGCTCATTAACACGACACTTCCTGATACCGTGTGGGTGGAACAGAGCATCCACACTCGCAGCAAACCACCTGACTATCCTAATTCAATCACCCAGAGGGCCACCCCTAAGGATAGTGAAATGGGGCCTCCTCCTTCCGTGGTAGGGTAGCGCACAAAAGGGCTACAGTTTGCCTCAGGGTCATAGCCCTGGAAAGGAAGCTCATGTTCTGATGATGAAACGCCTGCAGAGTCCCATCCTTATGAGCGAAACCACACCAATAGGTAGGAAATGTCTAACTCAGGGGGTAGTCAAATGTGGTCATTGCACACACATCGACAAAGCATCCTGCCACATCTCCTGCCCTGATTATGGGCTGAGAGATGTGATCTTAAAGGCAGGGCTCACAGGCATAGCCAAGTCCACGATGTGGGATACATCATACCTAGATTAGCTTCAGTAGGTGTTTATAATCCTGGCCCCCACGTCCAATCGCTGGGCACAGATGTCTGACTATACTACCAGGTCACTTGCCCAAACCCTGGCTGCCAGAGGGCTAGAGGGTCTGGCCATTTATCTTTTTTAGTCAGGGGCTGACCCAGCTTCCCTTCAAAGGTCTATTACCAGGACGCTCCATTACTTCTGAGTAACTTAAGTTAAATACAAAACACACAACACAGAGTTAAACAATCCTATCACAGGAATTAGTTGCTTCTCCTTCAGAGATAGCCTGGTGTTGGAGAAAGAGCATGAACTTAGGCATCAGACATCAGTCACACACACACACACACACACACACACACACACACACGCACATGCATGCGTGTGCGTGCACAGCATAACAAAAGTTGTTCAGCTACGACTGGTCCTTCTTGACCTGATAGAACCTCAAGGGTCAGTTAGAGGTAGAGAAAGTGGAGAAAAGAAATGTAAATATCAATCAAATTTCCAAGAGCTGAAAGAAAGTAGGAGTCACAGTGTTTCTCTAGAGGACGAAATGATATTTTTCTTGTTTCTCTGTAAACAAATTGATCTGGTGCCTAAAACCTTTCCTGGCCAGGAAATAGTTTCCCTTTCTTATCCGCAATTTCTATCCCAAACTAGAACTGTCGTGAGCTCAAATGTTTTAGAGAAGTGTCATTTTGCCCCCAAATCAGATCCCCCTCATGCCCATTTCCACCCATCCGAGGTCCAGACGTGAATGTGGGTTGACACTTAGCTCTGACACTGAGATAAGGCTCAGTATCCTTAGGATCCCCTCGCTTATGAAGAAAAGAGGCCGTACTAAATCTGTGTGGCGTAGCCCAAATCAGGCTGCAGACCAGTAAGATATCAAAATTCTCTGCAGCCCTTACTGTGCTTTTGGCTTCAGATGGGATGGGATATTAACAACCATCTGTTGGGGGGCAGGGCACATGTGGGCGGGGGCCTTACGACTAGCTGATTAGCACACATGGACTGTTCAGGAAACGATGTAAAACAAGCCTCTGTTTAGACAGTGACCTCCATGAATCCCTAGAGAGATTGATAAGTAGCAGCTTTAATTTTCTTTCGAATTGTCTTTAATTTTCCTAAAAGAGGGGAAAAGGGGTTTTGTTCTCAACTGTTGGATTGGTGCCATGGCCACCCTCTCCATGGGGGACTTCTTCACACCATTGTCTTGCCCATTTACCCCCCCACTGCCTCACCCAGAGCCTCTCCCTCCAGGATTTCTCCTTTTATTTCCCTTGCTCATCGCCCTCTGCTGTCACACATGGAAGGCCTGTCTGGTTCTCCCCCAGAGGGAATTGTGTGGTTGCAGGAGTGGCTGAAGGAAAGCAGGCCTTCCTTCTCGATTCGGAGTCGAGCATCTCCAAGACAATCGGACCATTTCACATCTAAGACCATTTCACACCACCTCTTAGCACAGCCTCCGTCTCTGTTCTGCACCTGGGTGTGTGTCACTACAGTCCTCCTTCTGTCATCCTGACTCAGATCTTCCAGGTCCTGGGGCACCTGGGTGGCTCAGTGGGTTAAGCGTCTGACTTTGGCTCAGGTCGTGATCTCATGGTTCGTGGGGTAGAGCCCCACATCGGGCTGTGTGCTGATGGCTCAGAGCCTGGAGCCTACTTCGGATTGTGTCTTCCTCTCTCTCTGCCCCTTCCCCGCTTGCACTCTGTTGCTCTCTCAAAAATAAATAAACATTAACAACAAAAAAAAAGATCTCGCAAGCCCTGTCTGTCCTGCCACATCCCTAGTGTGCACCCACAACATGAGGGAGAGGAAAACCCGGAAAGGCCCAAGTAGGAGTGAACCAGGCAGGAAGCCAGCTCCAGGCAGTAAAAATATGCCTTGCCATGTGCCCCAATGTTTAGGAAAAGCAGACCAGAGCAATAGGCTAGCATCCATGCATGGGTTCACTTGGGCTAAAACACGCTCAAAACTACATAAGAAGTAATTTACTAATTATGATAGGTAAAGTAAGTACTCTAGTTTGCAAGGACTTGCTTTTTAAAATTTTCTTAATGTTTTTATTTTTGAGAGAGAGAAAGAGTGCGAGTGGTGGAGGGGCAGAGAGAGGGGGAGACACAGAATCTGAAGCAGGCCCCAGGCTCTGAGCTGTCAGCACAGAGCCCAACGCGGGTTTCGAACCCACAAGTCGTGAGATCATGACCTGAGCCGAAGTTGGACGCTTAAGCGACCGAGCCACCCAGGTGCCCCGGGACTTGCTTTTTTTTTAATATATATATAACCAGTATGTCCCACTCCACAATTCAGGTTTACAAAACATTATCATATTGTTTTCAATGTTCAAACTACGATGATGAAGCCGCAAATACTCACGTTGTTGGAAATACAGATTTTATTCTGAAGCCCCACCCCAGGCCATTTAGAGAGTCTCAAGAGTAGCTTATACTCCTATATTTAGTCAGTGCTCCTTGGTGCTTGCCTGCTGCCACCATCTGTCCAGGGAGCACGACACCAGCTGTCCCCATCACTGCTGATCTCTACGACTGCTCATTTCTGGACGCATATGCAGGTGCAACCCTCTGCAGGTGTGCTGTGGTGGCCGAGATCCAGCGTGTCATAAACCTCCAGGATCGCACAGCTCCTGAGCACAGCTCTCCTAGTCTGAGGAATCACCCTGGGAACCAAGAACCAGCCTTCCTTAGAAACCGGGGGCTCTAGCAGTCCTGCTTAGTGTGGTGTTTACAGCTGCTGATCCTGCAAAGCTTCCCTACCGCCAGATGACGGTGTTCCACTCTCCGATCTATGCCCTGTCAGGCATAGGCCCCGGCGGCGACAACCACAGTGGCTGAACACAACGTCAGGCTTTTAGACACCAGCTCTTTGGGTTGGTACACATGCATCATCCTCCCATGGAAATAAACAGTAAAATAAATGGGATCTGTATCAGGAGGGGGCACAGTCTCCGCCTTAAAGCATGCCCTGATTCAGCCCTCTTCCGAGAATATCTAGGCTCTGGTATTATAGCCAGATCACCCGTTTAGATCCTTCCCGGACAACGAGTTTCCTCCTAGGCGTCCCCGTTGGCCTTTTCTGATAGTGGCTTTCATTTGCGACCACTCCAATCCATCAAACATGTTTTATTTGAAAGCTTTAAACCTTGGGGCGCCTGGATGGCTCAGTCGGTTAAACGTCTGACTCTTGATCTCAGCTCAGGTCATGATCTCACAGGTTCGTGAGTTCAAGCCCCACATTGGGCCACACACTGTCAGTGCTGAGCCTGCTTGGGATTCTCTCTCTCCCTCTCTCTCTCTCTGACCTTCCCTTGTTTGTGTTCGTGCTCTCGCTCAGAATGAAAAAAAAAAAAAAAAAAAACTTAAAAAAATAAATTAAAAAATAAAAGCTTTAAACCTCAGAGATATTTGTGTTCCATTTACCTTCCTCCCTGAAAAGTCTTTGGCTCCTAGAAAAAATTCTGCAGATTTAAAATGATATACAAGGGATGCATTTTGTCTATCTTTACAGATCTTTACAGATTTCTAAGTTCTGGGCCTTTGCTGAGTCACAAAAGTGTGACACATTTCTTCTTTCAGAACAGTGAGTGGGTTTGACTTACATCACTAAGAGGGGCCATTGAGGGCAAAAGGATCTCTATCAGTAGATACAGAAAACCACAGTCCTCTGTCTCACCAAAACATAAAATCTCGTTCTCCCAGGCCCTAGGGAGCACACGCCCTCGGAAATTGGAGGTTTTCGGCATTTGAGATTATCTAGCATGACGGCCTTTCTGTGTGTTCCCCCATGTTCCCTTGAACAGGAGACGAATGTGTAGAGTTAAAGCTAGAGCAGAGGGACTGTCCCCCAGCCTCCAGCCTCCTGACCTGTTACTAAGACTTGTCTCTGGCTCTCAGCCATCTAAGACTTTTGTTTCATTATTTGAGATTTTATTTGAGCCATACTAGAAATAAAGGACAGAGAATATTCAATTTTTTAAAAATATGGGTCTCTTGCAACCTGCTTGTTTGATGCCCTTCAGTCTGGTTGGCACCTAAAGTTGTTCAGAAACGCTGCCTGGGTCACTTTCTGCAGGGGGGAACGTGAGAGGGACAGAATGGCCTGCCTGGGCCTCCAACTCCTTTCTGTCTTTGAAATGGAGGGGTGGGATGGGGTGGTCTGCCTGGCCCCTTCTGGTTTCAAATCCCATGCCTCCCTGGAAGAAAGTTATGTTGCCCCTGGAGGAGAGTGAGACAGAATGAGCCACCCACATGGATTCACAGACAGAGATAAAGAGAAGGATCAAGAACACAGATGCCCAGAGTTGGGAGAGGTCCAAGTCCCAGGTGCTGCCTCCAGTATCTGGGTGGGCCTAGCCTCTGGGTGTTTGGTGTCCAAAAGGGCATGGTGCCTGGCCCTTAAGGTCTTGGTTCATGACATAGGAGTATAAATAGGTTTGAGCATTAGCATTTGCAGATTTTGTTATGTTTGGTTACCTTTTGTTACTTTCCTAAAGATATTTCATAGGTGCAATTTAACAACTGTAGAATGACAAGCAACCCAACCACATCCTTCCAGGAGCAGGGATTACCCACCAACCGCTTTCTCAGATGGCACCTTCCTTGGAGGAGGAAGAGTAGGCAAGATGGCGGCATCTCCAGCAGCATCGACTTCGGATCTGCTCCTGCACAGGACAGATTGACTTTGTCTTCTGACAAACAATTTCAGATAATCACCAAGGTTAATGCCTTACTCTAACAGTTTTCGGAGAGAAAGGAGCTATATTCAAAGAATTTTAGGGGCGCCTGGGTGGCTCTGTGGCCTAAGCGTCCAACTGTTAATCTCGGCTCAGGTCACAATCCCAGGGTGGTGGGATCCAGCCCCGCATGGGGTTCCACGCTGAGTGTTGAGCCTGCTTAAGATTCTCTTGCTCTCCCTCTCCCCTCCCTTCTTATGCATGCGCTCTCTCACCCTCTGTCTCTAAAACCTGAAAGACAGACAGAAAGAACGAACGAAAGAAAGAGTTTTAACCTTCTAGGATTTTAAAATAAACTTCTTTTTAAACATTAACCTTATACATCCCAATTTTAGAACTTCAACTTTTTTGTCCTCTGAGTATGTTCAGTTAAGCACTGGGAGAATATTTTACTTAAGGAAGAAAAAAAAATCAGAATGAAAAAACTGTATTCAATCTAGTTCTACTTCAAAACTCAACCTTCTCTGTGAGATTCAGTCTCGCTCATTCTAACCAACAGCAGCCATGGGACTCCACCTACTCCAGCTGGAAAACCAACACTTTTCTTCAGCTGTGGCTGGCGTTTCCTGGCGCTAACCTCCTAGCCCTCACCTCAAAACCTCTTTGCAAATAGAATGAGATGACCTCAAGACTGACATTATTCCAACTTTATTTTTCATTTTTCTCCACAGGAAGCCAGTTTCACTTGTAAATTTACCTTTTCCAAGATCGAATGGATTGTTTTTTTTTTCTTTTTTCTTTTTTTTTTTTTTTTTGGTTACAAAGTTATTTTCTTGTGATAAGTACTTTTAAGACCTCCTGCCTTAGCAACTTTCAAATATGCAATGAATACAGTAGTATTAAGTATAGTTGCCACGCTGTCCATTACATCCCCATGACTTTATTTCTTTTACAACTGGAAGTTTGTACCTTTTGACCCCCTTCACTCAGGTCACCTGTCCCCTGCCCCCCACTTCTGGCAACCACCAATCTGTTCTCTGTATCTAGGGGCTATTTGGAGGGCTGAGATAGGGTTTTTGTTTTAAGATTCCATATATAAGTGAGATTACACACTGTCTTTCTCTGTCTTATTTCACTTAGCCTAATGCCCTCAGGCTCTATCCATGTTGTTACAAATGGCAAGATTTCATTGTATGTAAATACCACATTTTCTTTGTTCCTTCATCCACCAGTGGACACTTAGGTTCCTTATCTTGACTACTGTAAATAATGCTGCAACGAACATTTAGAATTTAGAATTAGTGTTTCTGTCTTTGGGTAAATATCCAGAAATGGAATTTATTTTAACTACCAGTTATAAATTTACTAAAATTTACTAAATTTTAACTTCCAGTTATAAAAGAAAAAAAGTCATGGGGATGTAATGGACAGCGTGGCAACTATACGTAATAATACTGTATTCATTGCATATTTGAAAGTTGCTAAGGCAGTAGGTGTTAAAAGTCATATGGTAGTTACATTTTTAATTTGTTGAGAAACCTCCATACACTGTTTTCCACAGTGACTTGTACCAATTTACGTTCCCACCAACCACACGCAAGTGTTCCCTTTTCTCCAGCACTTGTTATTTCTTGTCTTTTTGATAACAGCCATTCTAACAGGTGTGAAAGTGATATTTCCTTGCGGTTTTGATTTGAATTTCCCTGATGTTGAGTGAAGTTGAGCACCTTTTCATGTGTCTGTTTGCCATCTGTACATTTTCTTTGAAATATGTCTATTCAGTTCCTCTCCCATTTTCTAATCAGATTATTTGACATTTTGCTATTGAATTACAGGAGTTCTTAAACATTTTGTGTATTAGTCCCCCATCAGATATATGACTTGCAAATATTTTCTCCCATTCTATAGGTCACATTTTCGTTTTGTTGATGACTTCCTTCACTGTGCAGAAGCTTTTTAGATTAAAGTAGTTCCGCTTGTTTAGTTTTGCTTTGGTTGCTTTTGGTCTGGTATCAAATCCCAAAAAAAATCATCACCAACACCAACATCAAAGAGCTTATACTCTGTTTTCTTCCAGGAGTTTACCAGTTTCAGGTTTTATGTTCAAGTCTTGGATTTATTTTGAGTTAATTTTTGCATATGGTATTAGTCGTCCAGTTTCATTTTTTTTCCATGCAACTGTCCAGTTTTCTCAACACCATTTATTGGAAATTGCTCTTTCCCCATTGGATATTCTTGGCTCCTTTCTCATAAATTAACTGACCATATGTGCATGGGTCTATTTCTGGGCTCTCTATTCTAGTCCATTGACCTTTGTGTCTGTTTTCATGCCAATGCCATACTGTTTTAATTACGATAGCTTCATAATATAATTTGAAATCAAGGAGAATGATGCCTCCCCCTGCCTTTTCAAGGTGGATTTGACTATTTGCACTTTTTTATAGCTCTATACAAATTTTAGGGGTTTTTTTTCTATTTCTGTGAAAGATTGCATTGTAATTTTGATAGCAACAGTTTTGAATCTGTGGATTGCTTGTGGTAGCGTGAACTTTTTAACAATGTTAATCCTTCTGATTCCATGAGCACAGTATACATTTTCACTTATTTGTATCTTCTTCAATTTCTTTCATCAGTATCTTTTAAGAGTCTTTTCCTTAATGCTTATTTATTTTTGAGAGAGAGAGCGAGAGAGAGAGAGAGAGAGAGAGAGAGAGAGAGCGCAAGCAGGGGAGGAGCAGAGAGAGAGGGAGACACATACTCCGAAGAAGGCTCCAGGCTCCAAGCTCCAAGCTGTGAGCACGGAGCCCAACACGGCGCTCGAACTCATGAACTGTGAGATCACGACCTGAGCCAAAGTCGGACACGTAACCAACTGAGCCATGCAGGCGCCCCTCATCAGTATCTTATAGTTTCTGGTGTACAAGTCTTTCACCTTCTAGGTTAAATTTATTCCTAGGGTTTTTTGATGCAATTAAAAATGGGCTTCTTTTCTTAATTTTCTTTCTGATGTTTGTTACTGGTATATGGAAATACAACAGATTTTTGTATATTATTTTGTATCCTGGAAATTTACTAAATTAGTTTATTAGTTCATACCTGGAAAATCATAAAAGTGGTTTTTGAAAACACATATTCGAAGACTGTATGTAGCAACCACCAGAAGCCCACTCTGAAACAATTTGCCACTTTATGCATCACAGTACTATCAGCTGGAAGGGAAGTGTGGAGGCAAGGAGGCTTTACATCTAGTTGTATAATAAGTTGTTTTGCAATTAATGGAGAATAGTTGAGTTTATACAGAATCACAATCTGCCTAAACCTGAGTTTTTAACTCAGATATTAGGACTATACCAAGGAATTCTAAAGTCTGATTGGATGGCCTTTGAAAAATGATTCAATCTTTACCATATTCACTTTTTAGTAATAAATGCTACTCATTCATTATGCTTGAAAAAAGATGTTAAGATATCTATATAAGAAGCATAAGCCTAACTAAATCACTCTAGTCAAAGTATCTAGAGTTCTCTAGATTCAAGATGCATTATATGGAATATATATAGCTCAGTTTTCTACTGGGCATAAAGCAAAACCATGAAGTTTTGGTACAGATAAAAAAAAAAAAAACTATAAATATAATGACCTATATAGACCATACAGCCACACTCATATGATGCTGGTAGTCTTTTTTTATTGTTGTTATTTGGAGACGCAGCTTTCTTAAACACAGCAAATGGTATGAAATGTGCCTTTTCAACTTTTAAAATTATTGTTTGAGACGTTTGAAAATATTCGAAATAGAATTGCTCAAGGAGGTTGGAGTCAGGTTTTACTTGTCTTCATTTCTCCTTCTATTTATACAACAAATATGTCATGAAGTTAACATTACTTATGTAATGCCAAAAGGGGAGAAAGAAGAAAGTAACACCAATATCCTTATATGGTTTCCATCAGGTAATCAGTGTGATAGAACATATCTGCCCCCACCCCATCTCTTCCTATATCGCAGATCACATTTTTGGGACAATTTTACTTCCGTTTAGGAATTTTTCCCCCTACCATCTAATGAACTAATCGTTAATTGGAATTATCGTGGTTGGCATATTAGTCAGCAAAGCACTCCCTTCTCCCATGCAGCCAAATTCCTGGCTTTGTACGTGTTTGGCTGAAAAACAAGGAAGCTTTTGCGTTTGGGCTTCCTCGCTGGGATGAGATGTTCTCTTGACTCACAGGTTGTGATTCCCTTGCATTGTTTCACTTCCTGATCTTTGGGGATTTGTAAGGTGCATCATAGTTTCGGAATATTTCAATCCCAAACGGGCTTGCTTCGCCTACTCTGAAGACTGACTCACATGTCTAAAAGCATCTGCTAACTTTCCTCGAGAGAACTCATTTCCCATTTCTTTTAGACAGGTCCTTTCCTCTTCTTCTCTAGGTGTTCAAGGTGCTCTGACTGATTCTTTATTTAATCTGAGTTCATTTAAAATGTATCTGTTTGTTTTCAATTAATTTATCTGAAGTCACTTCCAGCTTCTTTTAAGATCCCACTCTTCTCCAATAATCACGCAGGACCTCTTTCCAGAGCAGCACCCTCATACCTGGCCCTCACTATGGTACTTTCTGCTATTATAGCTTCATTACATCTACAACCTAGATATTCAAAAATGGAGTGAAAGGTTGAATTTCTATTTCGCCAGGGAGCACCTGGGTGGCTCAGGTGGTTAAGCACTTGACTCTTGATTTGGACTCCGGTCATGATCTCTGGGTTTGTGACTTCAAGCCCTGCGTCAGGCTCTGGGCTGACAGCATGGAGTCTGCTTGGGATTCTCTCTTTCCCCCTTTCTCTGCCCTTTCCCCAGCTTGCTCTCTCTCTCTCTCTCTCTCATTCTCTCTCTCTCTCTCAAAATAAATAAGTGAATTTAAAAATATTTCTATTTCACCAGAATTATATCCCACTATAAGTAAGCATCATCATCAAAAGGAGCAAATTCCTAGGTCAGTCAAGGTTGTTTGTGATTTAGCTTTTTATAACATTTACAGCTTTACTTCCCATCCCGTCACCTAAACCTTTGGCATACAACCCATTTTCTAAAATACAACATTCCTAGTTAAATTCACATTTCAGATAGATGACAAATATAATATATATATATATTACATATCTATATATATTATATTTGGCATAAGTATGTCCCAAGCAATATTTATTTTGCTAAACCTGGCAATCCTATTCCTAACTGGATTGGAATCCATCGCTCCCTCTGAATTCTCACATCACTTTTTTGGTTCTTTTGTTGTAAAACATACTTCATCCTTCCTTGTTTTACAGTAAACTTAGAGATCTGCCTCTTTTATAACTCTAAAACATTTTGAGGGCAAGAATTGCACCTAGCTCGCTCCCTTTTTTGCAAATAGTCAGTGCTCATAAATGTCATTTTTATTGAATAGAATTAGGCATTCTACTACATTGGTCCAGGCTAGCCTCAAACTTCAGATAATATCTCTAGAATCCTATGCACTTCTTTTCAGCCCTAAAATTTGGTATCGATATGCCAATAATAGCAACAAAATTTACTCAGGATATTCTCTGTGTGCATACTGCTGAAATGCTCAGTTCACAAGGACTGGGGCCACACTCTTTTATTGGCCAACATATATTCAAAGACTACCACAATGACCAGGTCATAAAAAGTGTACAATAAATATTTGTAAGTATGCATTTCACATGCATTATGCCTCTGTAAAACCCTACAAGGTCGGTATTATTGTACTCACTTTTGGCAGAGGATGAGAAAAGTAAGATTTAAAGAGGTCATGAGGGTTGCCTGGGTGACTCATTTGGTTCAGCATCTGACTTTTGATCTTGGCTCAAATCATGATCTCACGGTTCATGAGTTCGAGCCCCGCATCAGGCTCTGTGCTGACGGCATGGAGTCTGCTTAAGATTCTCCCTCTCCCTCTCTGTTTCTCAAAATAAATAAATGAAATTTTAAAAAATTTTAGAAATCAAAAAATAAAGAGGTCACGAGACACAAAATAATAACTCTGGCTGCTATATCTCTGAAATCCATACTTTTAAGGATTTTATGATATGATACACGCAAGTATTGCTGCCTTTTAAAGATTGACATTCTATCTCAAACCGGACTCAAGCACCGTTGAAAAGGTCCTTGTGAACAGAAGACTGTGCTTTTCAAATGTTGGAACTGAGTCTTAGAAGTCAGGCAATTTGCTCAGGTAAGTGGCGAGGCTAGAACTGGAGTGATCTAAGTCTGCTTGACTTCAGAGTCCCTGCTTGCCACAAGCACAGAACTTCCCAGACAGTGTTGGTCCCTGACAAACCCCTAAACTCTCAGAGACTATCTATACAAAACTACTGAAAGGAAAGAGCTACTTGCTGTCTTATGTCCGGGTGCCGATTCATCCATCCTTCCAACCGGTGTTCCTGTACCTGCTGTATTGCCCATAGCCTTTTCGCTTTTCTTCCCCGTGTTCCCCGGCTTCTGGAAAAATCTTTTCTCCAAGACAAATTCTGTGGTTCTGTGGGAGCTGCTGTCCTCTTGAAAGATGCAACAACCGAGGGGTCAGAGGGAGCCTGATCATGCTGTCCGGTCAAACTACCTCAGCCCCTGGCCATAGATCATAATGCCCTTAGGTGATTGAACTGAGATTCTGAGAACTTATACTGATGGGAAAAGGGAGGCTTGCATGGGTTAAATTTGCCCAAGGTCTCACAACCAATGAATGATAAGGCTAGGACTCCGATCCTGTAGTAACTCTGAAGTTAAGCGACCCAAATACTGACATTTGACTACAAAAAATTGACAATAAAACTCAATATCCTACAAATAAGTATTAAGGCAAGGAATAACCTACAAAAGTATTAGGTAAAATGTAACTTATATTCAAAATCAAGTTAAAAAATGTAATTACGTGTGTCCTTAAGATTTTAATTTCGTGTTGTTACTCTCGTGCTAAAACCTGGGGTACAACTTGTGTATTAATAATATGATTCTTGGGTGCCTGGGTGGCTCAGTCGGTTAAGCAGCCAACATCATCTCAGGTCACGATCTCATGGTTCATGACTTCGAGCCCCGCATCGGGCTCTGTGTTGACAGCTCAGGGCCTGGAACCTGCTTGGGATTCTGTGTCTCCCTCTCTCTCTGCACCTCCTCCACTGGGAATTTATGCTAGATCCTGAATACACAAGTATAGATATGTTATACTCCCTGCTTACAGGAAATTCATAGGCATATAAATGAATAAATTACAAGACTGTGCTGTCAGGGCACTAGGAGAAGCAAATGCAACTAGAAGGAATGGTTTACTGTATGAAGTAATAAGAGCAGACTTTTCTGGTGTTTCTTTTTAAATTTTTAAAGACTTAAATTTTTTAGAGAAGCTTTAAGTTCACAGAAAAATTGAGAGGAGGGTACGGAGATTTCCCATATGCCTTCCGACCCCACACATGCATCGCCCGCCCCTTATCAACATCTACCAAAGTGGTGCATTTGTTACATCAGTGAACCTACATTGACACATTGTAGTAACCCTAAGTCCCTAGTTTGGGGTTCGCTCTTCGTGGTGTATATCCTATGGGTTTGGAAAAATGTATAATAACATGTAGCATCATCATAGTATCATACAGAGCATTTTCGTTGCTTTAAAAATCCTCTGGGCTCTGCCTACTCATCCCTGCCTGCCCATCCCAACCCCTAGCAACCTCTGGTCTTTTTACAGTCTCCATACTTTTGCCTTTTCCAAAATGTCGTATGGTTGGAATCATATAGTATGTAGCCTTTCTAGATTGGCTTCTTTCACTTTGTCAGAAGCATTTAAGGTATCCTCCACACTTTTCTATGGCCTGAAGCTCACTTCTTTTTATCGCTGATTAATATTCCATTCTTGGGATGTATCACAGTTAATTTGTTCATTCATCTACTGAAGGACATCTTGGTTGTTTCCAGGTTTTCATAATTATTGATACAACTGCTATAAACCTCTGTGTGTAGGTTTATGTGTGGACATAAGCTTTCAACTCCTTTGGATACACACCAAGGAGCACAATTGTTGGGTCATATGGTAATAGTATGTTTAAGTTGTTTAGGTTTTGTAGGTTTTTCTGGTTTTGAAGGAGGTGTAAACAAAGGCACTGAAGTACAGAAAGGCACAGGTATTTGGAGAACTATTGGTATGGCTGGAAGGTAAACAGCAAGGGTCCTGTGGTGAAATTAAGGCTAGAAGGTTGGCAAGTGTCAGAGTCTATCATGCTATGCATTTTTTCTATGGAGATGAAGTGCCAACAAAAACTTTGTACTCAAGGAAAACACGATTGGACTGCACTTTAGAAAGATTACTTTGGCTGCACAGAAGAGAATGGGTCTGGGTTAGAGGCCAGCTATAGGCTGGAAAACCAGTTTAGATTATGTTGCATCCCAATGATGAAAGCCTAAACCAATGCCGTGGAAATGACAATGCAGAGCAGTGGCAAGAGTAGAGAGATTTGGCAGTAGGAATCATCATTCATTCATGGCTGTTAAAGCTATGGGGGTAGACAATGGAGGGACGGGAAGGGCAAAGAAGGACTTGAGAGTTATTTGAAAATTTCTGACGTGGGAGGAAAATCTGAAATCATGAAGTCTGACTAAGTTGGGGAATAAAGGAAAACAAGGGGAGAATAGATGGTGACCAAGACTCTGTTTGACCAAACTTTAATTAGGTGTCTGTGAGCCCTCCTCTCATCTAGGCTTCCTGCCTGGACCCCATCTTTGGCCTGCCAAGTCCAATTTTAGTCAGAATCCTAAAGCAGTTTGGAGAGAATCTCCCAGCCTTTATATCTTATCACCCTTGATATCTGATCAAATTCCTCATCCCTCACCTTTGATCTATGACCTCACTGGTCTGTCTTCAGCAAGAATCCTGTGAAATCAGTTTAGCAAGAATCACCTCTAACCTTGATGTCCTTAGTCATTTTCTATCCACTGACCCCTCTCTCTGCTCCTTGGCTATACATCTTCAGCTGTCTTTGTTGTATTCACAGTTGAGCCCAATCTCTCTCCGCTATTGCAATAGTCTTGACACCTACAGCAATAGCCCTGAATAAAGTCCTCCTTACAGAGGAAGTGTAAGAATCATTGTTTTTTTAACAATGGGGAGAAACATCGCTCCAGAACTAAAGTTACTTCCAAACACCTCTAAAGTTTGATGTGTCACATACATCTTTTAACTATTGTATAGCTAAATAACGTGGATTATGTGCTTCAGGGGTTTTACCACGCGTTGTGATGTAGGCAACCCAGCTAACTGTGCCCCAAGAGCCTAGCAAGATGGCTTCCTTGCCTTAACTAAAAAAAAATTATTTTCGGGTGTGTGTATGTATGTGTATATATATATATATGTGTGTGTGTGTGTGTGTGTGTATATATATATGTGTGTGTATATATATATATATACACACACACACCCACTATGTCTGATAGCTCATACAATTCTTTCCTTAAAGATTTTACAATAGCTTTACAGCAAGCTAAAACATGGTGAGCCAGAAGGGAAGAGTCTAAGTCTTTGTAACATTTTAAGGTTGGAGTCCAATACAGCCTACTTTCTGTGTTTCCTAACCTCAATTTAATTGCAAAATCAGTTCAAGAGAATAAAGGAAGCTGTTGTGACTACCCACACTCACTGCTGTAGCATGAAAGCTGCTTGACATACAAAGGAACGAGCACGACTGTGTTCTCCTAAAACTTTTTTTTTAATGTACACTTCAATTTGAATTTCATGTTGTGGCCACGTGTTCCAAAATGTTTTTAATTTTTTAACCATCAAATGTAAAAGGCATTTCAGCTCACGGATGTACAAAAACAGCCAGGGGTCCGTATTTGCCCTAAGGGCTGCAGATTGCTCGCTCCCGTGGTAGGCATACAATGTCAGAATTCGAAAAACAGAAGCGTAAAGCGTGGGACCTTTTGTGGGATGCATATGCTAACGTCCCAGGCTAACTTCCAAAATGATAGTATTAGGTGGAAGCGTTTTCCAGTACTTCACGCGGTGGCCAAGCCCAGGAACGGCGAGTAGGAGGGGAAAGAATCGCGGCCCACGCCGCTCACCGCCCTCCCGGCAGCTGGTAACGTAGCCCCCAGCTCCGCGGATTGGACAGCGCGCGGAAAGGACCCTCAGGGACTTGGAGATGGAAGCTGAGACCTGCAGAGAAGCACACCGAGCACAGTGACAACCCCCAAGCCCACCACCCAGCTCCGCCTCCCCCAGCACACGCAGGCGCGTGCACGCACGCACGTCTCCCGCCCCGCGCCCACTCTTGCTCCATTGCGCATGCCTCGGAGAGGGGACCCGCGACTGACAGCGAGGCCGAGGCCCGAGCCCTGCGAAGGGGCTCCTCCCGGACCGGCGGGTAGACGCGGTCCGCGCGTGCGTCACTTCCGCAGGGGCGGGACGGAGCTGTGGGGGTGGTGCCGCGGCCGCTGCTTTTCTGTTTGTGTTGGAAGCTCAGCTGATGCGGGCCGGCTGGAGTGGACGTCCTCGCCGGGAAGAGGCGCGTCGCCACTGCCGCCCAAGTAGTTGCGGCCTGCATCCCGGTAAGTGGCGGCTGGGGGACGGAGGCGGGACGACCGGATAGGGAAGAGGGCAGTTTGGTCGCCCCGGGGCACTTGTCCGGCCCTTCTCTGTCCTCGGAGGGCACTTGCAGAGTAAGAGGGCGGGGAGACGCCCGGCTTCCCGGGAGTGAGGTTCCAAAAGGCGGCCGGGCACCGGAAGGAGCCGCGGACGCCGGGCTGATTGGTGCGCGGTGCCTGCCCCTGCGGCCCCCGCGGGTTTTGCTGGCACGGACCCGCGAACTGTTTTGGTTTCCCTGGTCCCGCCCCTCGCTTCCTGCCCCACCCCCACCGCTCCCAGCCTGGAGACCCCGAGTGTGTTTCGGCGGCCCCTGGACTGTAGGGTTGTCCATCAGTTCGCTGGGGACTGTCAAAACGGTTTCCCTATTCTGCACCGTTCTCGACTGTCGGTGCACCGGCTCATTCTCCTGCGTGATATTTTTATTTACCAGCGATTTCTTTTTAACCCCATCCGCATTTAACTCCCTCCCTCCACTGCCGTTGCTTCGGCACTTTCGGGTGTGTGCCCTTTAAAAGATGAAACTGTATGAATCATTGTGTTGCAGCGCTCCTCGTCATTGTCATTTCTGTCATTACGCTGGGAGAAACCTGGCTTCTACGCCTAGTACAGTGATAACTTTAAAGAAAAGTGGGGCCTTCTAGGAGAAACATAGAAGAAATGCCCGGAAGGGACTGTCTTATTGAAGGTGGTGTTTTTTTGGTTCTCTAGTCCTAGTTGCTGGGATTTCAGACTGACGAAAGTATGCTTCATTGTATCGGGGAAACTGGAAAGTTAAGAATTTTTAAATCCGACAGTTAAAAAAAAAAGTATGTTAAACTGTGAGTGAGAGTTTATGCCTCTCACGAGCCCATTGACGTTTTGTTAAATTGCGTAATTTATGTGTACTTTCAACATAAGAACATGTTCTTATTTCATAATTTTTATTGGTCAGACTTTTTATCAGTGTTGTCTTGCTTTTTTTTTCCCATTTCTGCCGTCGATCTATATTAAAATCTTGAGAGAGTATCTTTTTATAGGGATGTTGAGGGAAAAGATCAGTTGACTATGTATTTATCGGGTTCACATGCAAAATTGGTAAAAGTACAGCTTGTCCTGAGTTGTTTTGCTCAGTAATGAGAAAGGAATTGTGCTGTAGGGTACATATTGCCTCCCTTGTGGGACACATAGTTGTAAAAAGGTCAGAGTTAGAACTCTTAAGCCTGGACACCTTCCTGCCATGTCTTAGTTGTAATCTTTCACTCCTACGTTTTATATTTTACTTTGTGCATCATCCAGTTTTTTATGCCTTGATGTTATATTGGTTTCCATTACCCTGTTTTTTTCAGGGTATCTTTTCTCCTGCGTTTTTTTTTGTTTCCTACAAGATTTCCTCACAGTCAAGGCTCTACCCTTGTTCTTCTCTCTAAAGAAACTACTAAAACCAGAGTTTTAAACTTTCAGGATTTTTTTTAAATGTTTATTTTTGAGAGAGAGAGAGAGAGAGAGACAGCACGCGAGCAGGGGAGGGACACAGAGAGAGAGGGAGACACAGAATCCGAAGCAGGCTCCAGGCTCCGAGCTGTCAGCACAGAGCCTGATGCGGGACTTGAACTCACTGCCACTTAACTTACTGAGCCGCCCAGGTGCCCCGAGTTATAAAATTTCAAATCCAGGGAATTCTTTAGTAGGCTCATAAATATCCTGAACCATTATGGAGAATGTAGTGTATATATATATATGCAAATAACCAGTTTTCAAGGAAGAGGAAATTTAATCAGGCTCTGTGAATCCCAAATTCTCAAGTATTATTACTATAAACCTTTTTTTGGTAAATCCAGTCTTATGTTTTCAGCTGTCACCGTGCTGGTAACTCCAGCCTGTGTTCCTGTAGTGCATTTCTGTTTGAATGTTCCACTGTTACTTCACCCTGTAAATCCCAGAGATTTTCCTCTCACATTAAATTGGCCCCCTTCCCAGTTATCTCGTATTCACTAATGGTATTCTCTCTGTGTCTCTGAATAAAAACACTTGAGTTGTCTTGACATCTTCTCCTTACCCCATTCTTCCCTGTTACCGAGTCCTTTCTCCAGCAACCCTTTGTCCAGTGCAGTGCCATTACCTTAATTCAATCCTTGTCCCTTTATGACTGCATTATTGCTATAACTAAGGGAAATCCTGTGTAGATTCATTCTTTCCATCCTCAGTCGAGCCTCCACCTAGCAATTCCCTTATTTCCTCTAGTTAAAATGCGGTTCCATATCCTAGAGGTTGGTCTAAACCTTTCTCTTCTATTTATTCCTCCACTGAATTTATTCTACCCTATAAATAGGTACTCAAGTCTTTCCCTCTCTTTTCTCAGTAAATGATGGCACTGCCCACTTGACATTCTTCTCTTTACCTTTTTGCAGTCTAACTTTTGTTCTAGCCGAATTTACTCTCAAAACTTTGATCTGCATTTACTAGTGTTGTGGTTTGGGAGCAGTTAAATGAAGCTTGTTGATTTTGTTGACAATTCTCTATGTTTATTAATTTTTGCTTGATATTTGTGGTATCTAGAGAGGTGTATTAAAATGTTATGATCATGAAATTGTCTAGTCTTCCTGTAATTGTTCCTCTTTTTTTTTTTTTTAAGCTTCATATACTGTATTTTGGTGCCTTATTGTTAGGTGTATTCATAATTCATGAGAGTTAGAGCATTGGAAAGAAACAATGCAGACCCCTTACCGTGGTCTAGGCTTGTAGCTCTGCCTTCTGTTTGACTCTTGGGCCCATTTTTCCACCATTTTCCCTGTTTGTTTTGTTTTGTTTTGTTTTTTGTTTTTGTTTTTTTTTGCTTCAGCCACCTGGTTCTTCTTGCTATTTTTTTTTTTTTAATGTTTGTTTATTTTTGAGAGAAAGAGAGCATGCATAAGCAGCGGAGGGACAGAGAGAGAGGGAGTCACAGGACTCGAAGCAGGCTCCAGGCTCTGGGCTGTCAGTACAGAGCCTGACGTGGGGCTTGAAATCATGAATCATGAGATCATGACCTGAGCCCAAGTCGGATGCTTAACCAACTGAGCTACCCAGGTGCCCCTTCTTGCTTATTCTTGAGTAGACAGAACTTATTACTGTCTCCGAAATCTTGGTTACTCTTTCATTTGCCTTGAATGCTTTTTTCTCAGATACTCTTAATAATTTGCTTTTTTCCTTAATTCAGGTCTCCAGTAAAATGCCAGCTCAGTTCTCCTGATCACGTCAAGTAAAATAGCCCATTTGCCCTGATTGTGGAAGTGTCCTTTCATGGTAGTTTTAGTTGACTCTGCTGAGGCCCCTTGGGGTTCACCTGCTCTGACTAGTTTTCATTTGCTTGGGGTCTGTGTACCTTTCAAGGCAATGCGACTGAAGAAGATACAGGCTTGTGATTTCTCAATTATGGATTTACCACTATTGGGGTTGTTTTATATTATCATGAAAACACATATTATAAAATCTACCATCATAACCATTTTTAAGTGTCTGGTCCAGTGGCATTAAGTACATTCATACTGTTGCAAAACAGATCTCCAGTACTTTTTTGTTTTGCAGAACTGAAACTCTGTACCCATTGAACATCCCCTTTTACCCCATTCCCCCAAACCCTAGGGACCACCATTCTGCTTTTCATAGCTATGAATTTGAATAACTCTAGATACTTTATAAAAGTGGAATCATACAGTATTTGTCCTTTTGTGATGGCTTATTTTACTTCAGATGTCCTCAGGGTTCATGCCTATTATAGCATGTGATAGGATTTCCTTCTTTTTAAAGGCCGAATAATATTCCATTGTATGTAAATACCACATTTTGTCTATCTCTTTATCTGTCCATAAATGTTTGAGTTGTTTCCACTTCTGCTGTTGTGTGCCGCTGTGAACAGAGGTGTGCAGATACCTCTTTGAGACCCTGCTTGCAATTCTTTTGGGTATATACCGAGAAGTAGGTTTGCTGGATCAGAGGATACTTCTATTTTTAATATTTTGGGGAACCAGAGTACTGTTTTTCATAGCAGCTGCTCCATTGTACGGTCCCACCAACAGTGCTCAAGGATTCTGAATTCTCCACGTCTCTGTCAACACTTGTCATTTTCTGTTTGTTTGTTTTTAATCCTAGCCATCCAAGTGCGTCTGAAGTGATATCTCATTTGATTTACATTTCTCTGATGATCAGTGATGTTGAGCATCTTTTCCTATGCTTGTTGACCATTTGTATATGGTCTTTAGAGAAATGTCTATTCGAGTTCTTTGCCCATTTTTAAATCGGGTTATTTGATTTTGTGTTGTTGAGTAGGAGGAGTCCATTATCGGTTTTGAGCATGGCGTTTTATTCACAACGACTTTAATTGCATTTTATCAAGTATTTTTCTGTGCTGGGGATTGTGGGGATTTTGTGTTAATTCAGCTTTCATTGACTGCAAGTCCTGAGGACTTCAGGAAAACCTGGGAGGCAGACAGGTTGGTTTCTTTTCTCTTTTCCTCTCTGTAAAATTGGGTATTTTAAAATAATATGTTCGGATAGGACAGTTCAGACTGTAATCTGAACAGTCAACAGTAGGTTCTGGGTTTCTATCTTTCTCAGTCTTGTCTATTCCATTCTTTCAGAGATCTGCTGGAATCACCTTTCTAGTGTCCTTCCTTTGCTTAAAATACTTTATTGACAGTTTGATCTTTAATCTCCTTGGCAAGATTTGTAAGACTTTGCATAATCTGGCCCAAACTATTTTTGCAATGTCATGTTCTACCTCTCCCTCATTGTTCTCTGTAGGTCCTGGAGTGAAACTAGACTGCTTGCCATTTTTGCTTATACTGTGTTTTCTTCCTTTCTTCCTCTTTTCCTTCCTTCCTTCCTTCCTTCCTTCCTTCCTTCCTTCCTTCCTTCTTTTATTTTAGAGAGAGAGAGAGTGAGTGTGTGAACAGAAGAGAGGGGTAGAGAGAGAGAGAAAAAAAATCGTAAGCAGGCTCCAAGCTCAGCAGGGAGCCCAGCGTGGCTCAATCCCATAACCCTGGGATCATGACCTGAGCCAAAATCTAGAGTCAGACGCCAAACCAACTAAACCACAAAGGAGCCCCTGTATATGCTTTCTTAAATGCTTTTTTTGTGTTTGTGTTTATTTTTTCACATTATCTAAAATTCTCTCTTTCTCAGCTTTCCACTTCATGTATTCCTTTTTACCTTTGTCCAGTTTTTAGTGTGGTTTTTTTGTCCCTCCCCCCCCTTACCTGGATATCTCTTCTCACCATTGACATGGTTACAAAAGTAACAATACATGCTTATTGTAAGAAAAATTCAGACAACACAAAAGGAAAAAGGAAAAGCGCTTCTCCTTGTTCTCTTTGGATCTCACTCCTCAGTTCATAAGAATAAATAAACTGGTGCTCAGGGCGCTTGGGTGGCTCAGTCGGTTAAGCCTGACTTCAGCTCAGGTCATGATCTTATGGTTTGTGGGTTCGAGCCCCACGTCAGGCTCTGTGCTGACAGCTCAGAGCCTGGATGGAACCTGCTTCAGATTCTGTTTTCCTCTCTCTCTGCTCCTCCCCCACTCATGCTCTGTCTCTCTCTCTCTCTCTCTGTCAAAATAAATAAATGTCAAAAAAAAAAAAAAAAAACAAAACCTGGTACCTATCCTTTCAGAATCTGTGTGTGTGTGTGTGTGTGTGTGTGTGTGTGTAGCCACAGATTTAAATGGCACATATAGGTTTTGTTTTCTTTCATTATGTAGTAGCTACGTATCTGCCTCCTTGTATCTCCACATATGTATAGCACGTGTATAGCAGCTTGCCTTTTTCACTGTAGTGCTTATGGAAGATATGCAGATCACCTGGTTTCCTTTAACTGCTGCATCACGTTATATGGTACCCACTTTGTTGTATGTATGTGACTTAATTTATTTAACCATTCCTTGTTAGAAGACCTTTAGAGTTTTTCATTGTTTTATTATTTCAAGCAATGCATTAGGGAAAGGGTTTACATACTTTGGCACTCTTAGGCAAGTATTTCTGTAGGATTCTTAATAGATTTTTAATATTGGAATTGCTGGTCAAGAAATTTGTGCCTTTAAAATTTCTATAGATAGTATTTAAAATTTCATTAGATACTGTCAAATAGCCCTATGTGTCCTATTTCTCCAGGCCATTATCGATGCTGGATATTATCAACCATTTACATTTTTACCAATTAAAAGAACAAAATAATCTGTTTAAAATTGGTATTTTTATTTGGTGTGGTGAGGATGTTTTTGTAATTTCACTGTTTGTATTTATTCTTAGGTGACCCCTGGTCTGTTAGATGTGGCACATAGCTTCTTCTAGTCAAACTTCTTTGATTTAATAAACATAAGTAGAGAGCGAAGTGTTTTCTACATGGCTATCTGTATCTCTAGACCGAGAGTTCCCTCTTACCCTGTTTGTCTTTGTGGTCTCAGCATCTAGCACCATGTCTGGTATAGATCAAATATTCTATAAATGTTTGCAGTGAACGAGGTAGTAGAAGACTTGACTCTTTAAAAAAGAACTCAACATCTAGTGTCACGTAAACCAGTCAAGACTTTAACAATAAGGAAGAAAAAACAGCATAGTATCTAAACTGCATATTCAGTTATGTGTTGTAGGAAAACTTATGTATTGGGTAGCTTCCCTAAATTAGTTCTTATCAAACATCCTACTATTGACTTTCTTCTTTCTTTGATTGCTGCACTGACAAATGAATTGTTTTCGGTTAGCTTAAAAGTCAAATCTGCGCTATCTGTAATGGAAATGCATTACTCTGTCTTCTTTTGAGACAAGCTGCTGAGTTTAGTTCGAGCAGAAATGTATTTTATCTTACACCCGGTTTCCATTTTACCTTGAATCCTAATTTTTTTTTCTTGCCATTTCAGGTAAGACCATGAATTATGGCATTTCTTAAATGAAGCATTCAGGAATGAAGTGAAAATCATAACATATAGAAAATAAATGATTTGTAAGTTATGTCTATTAATTTGACTACAGATATATATTATATTTACCTCCTTAGTAATGCAAGAAGTCT
Source organism: Panthera tigris (assembly GCF_018350195.1). Lineage (NCBI taxonomy): Eukaryota > Metazoa > Chordata > Mammalia > Carnivora > Felidae > Panthera > Panthera tigris. The sequence goes on from NC_056661.1 coordinate 75,616,222, forward strand.
TTGTGGGAAGCAGAGAAGCAAGCAACTGCATTTCTTGTGCTCACCTAAACATTACTGGAGGATAAGCCACGTCAATCTACAAAGAGGTTTTCATACAAGCAAAATAAGATGTAAATGGACCAAAAGTGAAGCACATTCTTGCAGCAGGCACTGTTCCTCTCCAAGCCACCATGGTTTACATATTGGAATTTTGAAACTTAGCACTTCTGCCCCCAAGGGACTAACAAAAGTGGGCATTCGTATGTCCCGTATTAAAAGTACTTTGAACTCTGTTTCAAAGGCTGTTTTTGGCACTCAGAATGAAATGATCTCACGTTTAGCTCAATTTAAGCCAAGTTCTCGAATATTAAGAAAAGTATCAGATGGTGGCTGGTTAAAACAGAAAAACATTAAACAAGCCATCAAATCTCTGAAAAAGTATAGCAACAAATCAGAAGATACTTCTTTTTCGGAAAAGGAAAGTCGTGTTCTAGATGAAGATCTAGGTAAACAAAGCCTGTTTCGTTACACGCGTAGTATAACCACAAAATTTGGAGAGTCATTCTACTTTTTATCAAGTCATATTAATTCATACTTCAAACGTGAGGAAAGAATGCCTCAAAAAAAAGAAAGTAAACGTTTCCAGGACAAATCGGAACTTGAAGATACAAAGGTTGAAGAAGGGAAATCTAGCTCTCCAGATCCTGGCTCCCTGAGGGATAAGCTAGATTCAGAATCTTCCTTATGTTCTGAGGACAAGCCTGCAAGTCCCGGTGGAACACCCGAGGCACTTCCAGTTTCTACTAAACAAAGTATTGCTAACTTTCTTTCTCGTCCCACTGAAGGTGTACAAGCTTTAGTAGGTGGTTATATTGGTGGACTTGTCCCCAAATTGAAGTATGATTCGAAGAGTCAGCCGGAAGAACAGGAGGAGGCTGTTAAAGCCGAGCAACCTGTCAGCAAAGACAAAAATGCGGAGGAGAAAAAGCGGTTATCTCTTCAGCGAGAAAAGGCAAGTTGTTACCAGTGTCGCTTGAAGTTCTCATGTTTGTCCAATTCCTAAGTTTCATTTCCCTATGGGACCTAAGGAACTTCAGTCATTTGTTGATATTACTAGAGCAGTTTCATATTCTACTCATCTATATTTTAACATGTTTTTATAGATTATTGCAAGAGTGAGTATTGATAACAGAACCCGGGCATTAGTCCAAGCATTGAGAAGAACAGCTGACCCAAAGCTCTGCATTAACAGGGTTGAAGAACTGACTTTTCATCTCCTAGAATTTCCTGAGGGAAAAGGAGTGGCTGTCAAGGTAATTCTAATTTATTGAATCTGGTTTTGTCTCAGAATAAGAATACGAATACACTTTCTAAGATGGAGAAAGCAAAGCCTTTCATTTTTTTTTATTTAAATATTTTTGTGGTTTAAGGGGCGCCTGGGTGGCTCAGTCGGTTGAGCGTCCGACTTCGGCTCAGGTCATGATCTCGCAGTTTGTGGGTTCGAGCCCCATGTCGCGCTCTGTGCTGACAGCTCAGAGACTGGAGCCTGTTTCGGATTCTGTGTCTCCCTCTTTCTGACCCTCCCCCATTCATGCTCTGTCTCTCTCTGTCTCAAAAATAAATAAACGTTAAAAAAAAAAAAACCTGCAAAAAAAAAAGTAAATAAACTTAAAAAAAAAAAAGGCATTCTTTAACATTTAAAAAAAAAAAAATGACATATTTCTGCTACCCAGAGATTACTGCTGTAAGTGTATTGATGTCACTTTGTGTTAATCAGAGGAAGCTGACTTAAACTTAATAACAAACAATACCAAAACCTAAGTGGTTTAACACAACAGAAACTTATTTGTCCCTTGTGCAACGTCGCCTGGGGGTTTAGGTGACTCTCCAGGACAGTGAACGTGCGTGTGGTGGCTACTTTGATCTTGTTCTCTGTCTCCATATGAGGCCTCCTCCATGATGACTCTAGCAGGTAAGAGAGTATTTCAGCAGAAAGTGCCACAGGCTTCTTCTACTCAGAACTTACTTATCCTGCTTTAGAAGTACTGCCTTTGTGTGCCAGGAAGGAGGAGCAAACTGGATACTGGGGAGCGTTAGTAAGGCCTACCACAAGATTTTTCTAGAAATTGTTCTGTGTATATTTAACATACCAAAATAAAGTCATTGTATATGTACTGTTTTATAGCCTTTTTTAAACTTTTAAATTTTTTTTTCTGTTCATAGTGTACACCTTTCTGTATCAGTAAATTTTCATCTCATCCTATACCCAGGTTGAAAAGGTTCTTTATATAACTGATAGTGTCCAAACGAGGGTCCAGTCTAGACCATACATGCCGTTTGGTTATTTCCCCCAGGTCACTTATAGCGCTATTCTTCCTTCCCTCATTTTCAAAACTAATTGAAGAGACCAGGCTGGTTATCTTGTAGAATGGCTCGCTTTCTGGATTTGCCTGGCTTCCTACTCATTGGTGTTATTTGACGTATTCCTCCTTCCCTTTTATTTCCTGAACGCTGGAATTTAAATATAAAGAACTGATTGAGTTAAACAATTTTTTGTTAGAGAACATTGTATGTGATGTCATGTGCCTCATCTTGTATCATGTCAGAACATAATTGGTTGAAAAACCATTAGTAATGCTAATGTTGACCCCCGGATCAGAGAGATGACAGTCTGATCTTCTCATTGGACATTTAGGCTGGAACCATGATCCCATCACCCATTAACCTGCTTGTTCCCAGAACTAGTCAATTCATTAGGGTTGCAGAATGATAAATGTCTAATTCTGTCACTCTTTCTGCATTGTAATTGACATTCTTTTGTAAAAGTAGAGCTTTCCTTTACCAGTTAAAGCTATTTGGTTACTCTCAAAGACCAATTTTACAGGATAAGCAAGAGAAATGCTTTATTTCTTTCTACTTAGTCACCAATTTTCAAAGTAAAGAGATGCTTTCAAAGCTGCCTCATTGATGACATGAATGTTTTTTGGCATTTTTAAAAAGCTATCCTTATGAACTAGTTTTCATAAATTGTGTTACTATAAATTTTTTTCTCCCCCTCCATTTTTTTGAATGCTGAATTCATCTCTGCTTTGACTGGTAGGGGCCCTAAGATCATTCATGTGACCTTTTCTAACTTTTTATAAAAATAGCACGGACAGAAAACTGTATGTAAGCATACAGCTCCATGAATTTTCAAAAATTGAGAACATCCATATAACCCTCACCCAATATAAGAAACAGAATGGTAGCAGCACTCCCAAAAGCCCCTCTATGCCCCGTTCCAATCACTGTCTCCAAAAGGATTGACGAGTTTTCCTGATTTTGAGCAGTGTCGATTAGTTGTGCCTTTTTTCTGCATGTTGTACAAATGGAATGATACAGCATGTGCTTTTTAGGTATTTTTCACTTGACATTTTTTGTGAGAACCTTCTATGGTATGGTTGTGAAACACTCTCACTGTGCTGTGTTCTGTGGTATGAATATAGTGCAATGTATTTATCCATATTACTGACGATGGACATTTTTGGATAGGAATAGTGCTCCTGGGACGTATCTTTTGGAAAATATAGGTCTTTATTCTTTGGGAGTGTATACCCAAGAGGAGTTTCCTGGTCACGAAGTATGCCTCTTTTCATCTTTAGCAGGTACTGCCAAATGGTTTTGCAAAGTGTTTATAGCACTTTATACTTTTTCCAAAATTGTATCAGCCTTCTGGTTGTTCTTTTAGCCATTTTGATAGATGTTTAGCGATATTAAGTTGTGGCTTTGGATTGTGTTTCTCTGATAACTATGAAGTTTAGCACCATTTTCACTGTTTATTGGCCATTTGTATACCTCCTTTGTGAAGTGCCTCTTCCAGCTCTTTCTCGTTTTCCATTGGGTTGACTAGCTTTTTCTTATGATTTGGAGAATTTCTTTATATATTATGGATAGAAGTTTTTATATGTATAGTATATATTAAATATAATATAACAGAAAGTATATTGCATATAATGTATATAATAGTAATATAGCTACATATATCTTTTTTGTAAGTGTATTTTCCCACTCTGAGTTACCTTTTAACTCAGCTAGTTTCTCTGTCTTCCATTTATGGCCCTCTATCTGAACCAGTCCCAGTTTTTCAGTCTTCTGTTTCTTTCCGCAATGATCAAATGCCTCGAGGGAAGAAAAGCTATAGTTTGTCAGCTCACGTTTTAAAATTTTATTTATTTAAATTCAAGTTAGTTAACATACAACATAGTATTCAGGATAGAACCCAGTGATTCATCACTTACATATAACACCCAGTGTTCAACCCAACAAATGCCCTCCTTAAAGCCCATCACCCATTTAGCCCATCCCCCTACTCAACTTCCCTCCAGCAACCCCCAGTTTGTTCTCTGCATTTAAGTCTCTTCTGGTTTGCCTCCTGCTCTGTTTTTATCTTATTTTTCCTTCCCTTCCCCTATGTTCATCTGTTGTGTTTCTTAAATTCCACATATGAGTGAAATCATACGATATTTGTCTTTTTTCTGCCTGACTTATTTCACTTATCATAATACATTGTAGTTTCGTCGATGTTGTTGCAAATGGCAAGCTTTCATTCTTTTTTCCTCTCCAAAAATACAAGTAGTATTCCATTGTGTGTATGTGTGCGTATACCACATCTTCTTCATCCATTCGTTAGTCAGTGGACATTTGGACACTTGCCATAATTTGGCTATTGTCGATAGCGCTGCTATAAACATTGGGGTGCATATGCCCCTTTGAATCATGATCTCTTCTCCAGATTCTTAGCCTCCCTTGCCCTCATTGCTTCTGCAGCTTTTAAACAGATTTTTTTTTTTTTTGTATTTTATTAAACTTTTCTAGTTCTTGGAAAGAAACTGTCCTACCCTGACCAGAAATGGAAATTTACATTCCCATGCTCTACCATTGTTCAGGTTCTTCTAGTGGGGCCTTGAAGCCGGACATTAGCCAGGGCAGAAACACAACCTAAAAGAATTTAGAACAATAGTAGTTCAGATTTGACTTATCATACAAAAGAAATAAAATGAGTGAAACATTGGGATTTCTTTTTTTTTTTAATTTACTGAAGGTTACGTAGCACTAGTGTAGCTGCTACTCAGCTTTGCCCCAGTACCTGGGGTACTGACGAGGTGAGATCTTTCTCTGTACAGAACCTAGAGAATCTTTGCCAAACTCAATGTAGAACCCTACGATCTAGGCTCTTGGCCTCTGGTCAACAATATGAACATGTGGAATCTTGAAGTCCTAGTTTTGTTTAAATGGATTATTTACATATTATAATGAATTTAAATTTGAATTTATTGTAATGGGATAGAAGTTTCTGCCTTCTACCTTAGTTTGATTTATTAACTGACATTTATTTTTATTTCACTATGACTTACCCTTATATCCCATGCACACAAGATGGTTTATGTTTTTCTTTTGATAACAAGTTTAATTTCCAGTAATTACTATGAAGCAGTTTCATCTTCTTTAGGATTTGGAGAAAATATTTTATGTAATTAGAATGTTATTAACCTTTTGCAGTAACAATTAATACTACATAAATTTGTGTTAAGCAAATTATATTTTTTTCTAATTATTAAGCATTGTATTTTTTAAAGAAAGTATCTGGCTCGAGGTTAATTTTTAACCTAGATATTAGAAAAAATATGTCTTGAATATTAATTGACATTAATAATATGTTAAAAAGTCATTTAAGGTTACTGAGAAATTAATAAACGCTGGCACTGTGATTATATGTGCTGATCTACGTGTGTTGGTTAAAAATAATCATACATTTTCACTCTTGATTTGACACAAGCAATAAAGTATCTTTTCTCTCAATACAGGAAAAAATTATTCCATATTTATTACGATTGAGACAAATTAAGGATGAAACTCTTCAGGCTGCAGTTAGAGAAATTTTGGCCTTAATTGGCTACGTGGATCCAGTGAAAGGAAGAGGAATCCGAATTCTTACAATTGATGGTGGAGGGACAAGGTGAGGCTAGAAAAATGATTTTTCTTTTAAGTTTATTTAATTTTGAGAGAGAGGGAGAGAGAGAATCCCAGGCAGGCTCTGTGCTGACAGCGCGGAGTCCAACACGGGACTTGAACCCACGAACCGTGAGATCATGACCTGAGCTGAAATCAAGAGTCGGATGTTTAACTGACTGAGCTACCCAAGCACCACAGAAAAATGATGTTTTAAATCTGCTGATCTAGTTCAGCCTTAGGAATTTTTTTAACCGATTCTGTGTAATTATAGTAACTACTTCGTTATAAAACCAAATTTTTGAAATAAAACAGTAAATAGTTTTTCTTAACTTGTTACTTACCATCTAAGAGAATATATACCTGGATTTTCTTTTAGTTTAATTTGATCCAGTATTTATTTCAGTTTGGTCTTTTCAGACCTTTTTGGTAATTTAGCACAATTTACCAACCATGATTCTCTTAAAATCTTGGCAATGTTTTATAATGTCGGCTTTCCTTCATTATATTTATCTTACCCATGTTTACCAGTCAGCTAGTCACTTAATTAAGTGATGGTTAGAAAAGGAGTCTGTATCAGTAACTTCCTGACTGCCTACATCTTCACTTGTAGATGCCAGTTTTGGTGCTACAGGGGCCATCTAAGCATTCTCAGCTCAGGAGGTCATTTCACCATCAAACTCCATTCTTTCTGCTGGCAGTTCATCCATACTTCTTGTTCTTAGTTCCTTACTACTTGTTGGTTAGATTCTTTGGTGTTAGCCTTTCGCCCCAAATTTTCTAGCTTGGGTGCTAGTTTCCTGCCATCTCTGCTCTTACCTCTTAAATTCATAGTACATGCCCTGCCTGTTGTTCTTAGCTTACTTTGCCTCTCTGATTTTGTTCTCTGATAGTCCTGCCTTGCCAGTTACTGTTTTGTATGTCCAAGTACTACCCTGACCTTTTTGTTAAATTCTAAAGTCCTGTGTGCAAGCCAGATTCTTTTAATTTTGACACAATGTGAATGAAGGAGTGGATGATGAGAGAAGAGACTAATAATCTAGGCAGAGGACAATAAAATAATAACTTCAGATGGCAGTGGGAAGCAGGAGGAAGGAAAAATATGTAAGAAAACTTTGAAGAAAAAGGGGTTTGGATATAGTTGAAAGAGGTCAAGATCACTCTTAAGTGTAGACCCTATGGATGATTGGGACAGAATCGCAGGGAAATGGGAAGAGGTGGTTGCTATTGAGAAAGACAGTTCTGTTTTGCACATGTTGACTGTAAGGCTTCACGCAGCAATATAGAAGTGCTAATTTGGCAAGTGAAGGTGGAATTGATTGAGGAGAGAAAAGTCTTAGAAGATCTTTTGGATGTTTCTTACGGAAGTGAAATTCGAGAAAGTGAACGTTAGTCATATGATAAAGTGGTAATGAGTTAGAGAGAATCATTCTAGTGCATAGAATTGGTTCCAAGTAATGAGAAGTAAGGAGAATGGCAGTTGAATGAGTAAGGAACTTCACTGAGGAGCAGGAAGAAGCCAGTCCTCTTCTGCCATTAAGTTCAGAGCATTTGGGAAGGATGGTATCATTTATCGAGTCAGCTAACGTATTGAGTGCCTGCCATGTTCTGCACGGTGATTTGGATCCTGGGGTCACTCAGTAAGCAAAATCCAAGTCTTCATGGTACTTGCATTCTAGGGGAGGAAAGAGAACAAATAGGGGGGAAAAATGTACTTTTGGTAGGAATGGGTGTTATGAAGAAAAACAAAGCAAAGTGATAAAGAGTAGCAGTGCTATTTTGTACTGCCAACAAAAGCCAAATTATGGAAAGAGCCCAAATGTCCATCAGCTGATGACAAAGAAGATGTGCTATAGGGGTGCCTGGGTGGCTGAGTTGGTGGCGAGTCCAACTCTTGGTGTGCTCAGGTCATGATCCCAGGATTGTGGGTTTGAGCCCGGTGCCAGGCTCCACACTGAACATGGAGTCTCCTTAGGATTCTCTTTCTCCCACTGCCCCTATCTGCTGCTCAATGCCCTTTGTCTCTAAAGAAAATTAAAAAAAAAAAAAAAAAAAGATGTGATATGTGTGTGTGTGTTTTGGGGGGGGGTATATGTGTGTGTGTATATATATATATATATATATACACATGTATATATACATGTGTATATATATATATGTATATGTCAGTGATGTGGATGGAACTAGAATGTATTATGCTAAGCGAATTAAGTCAGTCAAAGACAAATACCATGTGATTTCACTTGTGGAATTTGAGAAACAAAACAGATGAACATAGGGGAAGAAAAGGAAAAATGGGGATGCAAACCAGAAGAGACTCTTAAGTACAAAGAACAAACAGGGTTGCTGGAGGGGAGGTGGGTGGGGGGCATTGAGGAGATCACTTGTTGGGATGAGCATTGGGTGTTGTATGTAAGTGATGAATCACTGGATTCTACTCCTGAAACCAATACTACACTGTATGTTAACTAACTTGAATTTAAATAAAATCTTGGAACGAAAAAAAAAAAAAAGAGTAACAGTACTATTTTAAAGAGTGATCATGACCCTGACTTCTTTTTTTCCGGTTAAAAAAATTTATTGAGATATTAACTTATATCAGTTTCAGGTGTACAACACAATGATTTGCAGCGCACAGGACAGCCCCCACAGCACAGTTGTCCAGCCCCAGGTGTCACTCGTGCTGCTGATGGGACACCTCGGTGTAGGGGAGCGTGAGAAAGCAGCCAGAATGGGAAGTTTATGTTGGAAGGAGGAAGGTGTGAGGGCTTGTGAGGAAAAGAACCCAGATCTTTTATTTCTTTTGTATATGAGAGCCTGGTAGGCTGTTAGACTGATAGAATCAACCTGGCAGGTATACTTATTTTTAAATTTGTCCTGAAGTAGTTTATAAATACAGCACTTTAAAATAGTTTTCTTCCTGATTATACAAGTAAACCTGGGAGGAAAAAAAAAGTAAAGAAAAGCAAACAAAAATTGTAGCTCACAATTCCTAGATTATTTTTAATATTTTGATTTTTTCAAATCTTTTTTTCTTGCACAAGTATATATGTGCATGTTTATTTCTTTTTATATGATAGTGGTGGTCATATTGTTAAATATATTTATCTAGCATTGTCTCTAATTCTTCATGTCCCCTCACTTTGATTTCATAATGTATCTCTTTAATAAGCCATCTTATCTTCTCTTACCTCTCTTTAAATCCACATTATTTCTTAAAATTAAAAAAAAATCAGCATCTTTCATTTTCTATTTTATTTATTTTTTAAAATATGTTTTTAAAATTTTATTTTATTTTATTTATTTTTTATTTCTTTAATTTACATCCAAGTTAGTTAGCATATAGTGCAACAGTTATTTCAGTAGATTCTTTAATGCTCCTTACCGTTTAGCCCACCTCCCCTCCCACCACCCCTCCAGTAACCCTCTGTTTGTCTGGTTTTCTATTTTAATCTTAGAATATTTTCTAGTGATTTCCTGTTTGACACTCTAAATTTTATTTGGTGGTCCCTGACTAACCACCACGATTCTCTGCCCCACATCTTGTATTGGGTTTAGACCATTTTGCTGTGTCTGTATATTTTCCTAGTGTTAAGAATTGTCCACGTGTTACACACATCCTGAATTGGCCTACACCTTCTAGCCTGTTTCATTTTTCACATTTATCATCAAGCATTTTGCTGCCTTGGCCAAGATCGAGAGATGAGCAAAGTCAGCAGCATAAATTATCTTAAATGTAGGGCATTATCTTAAAGTTGTTGAAAGTTTAAAAAAAACAATGAATAAAAGAAAACTTAAAAGTATGACTAGCAAAGTAGAGAAAACGAAAATATATAGAAGCATAGATAACCAACTTATAGTGGAGGGAGAAGAAACCACCAGTATACGGCATTCCAAAACTGGTGAATGGAGGTTTTAAGTATTTTCCACAGTTGGCGTGTTAAAAAAGTATATTTTACATTGGCATATCTTTGTAGTCTTATTCAAAGAGATACTAGCGTAAATTTAAAAATGCATTGCTATGACACAGGTTTTATACCATTGTTTAGTACTGGAGTTTTGAAAGTAATCTTAAAAACAGGCAGTTTTTACTGATGCTAATTTATGTTACTAATTTTTGTGTTTGCATCTAAGCTAGAAAAGCAACTTGTAGGCTTGTTTTATTCAATACTTAATTTCCTTGAAACAGGAATTTTTATCTTCCTTTTTGTCTGTAGGGGTGTGGTTGCTCTTCAGACACTGCGAAAATTGGTTGAACTTACTCAGAAGCCAGTTCATCAGCTCTTTGATTATATTTGTGGTGTGAGCACAGGTAAATTATTGGCATATGGAAGCCGTGCCTCCCAGCAGTATGCATTTAAAATTCTGGTTATTCTCTGAAGTGGTGGGTATTAGTTTTATGTTTTAATGATGGATAATCCTTTGATTGGCTTAATGAACTTTATAAAATGCTTATTGGGAGTAAGGTAACATTCAGAATAGGTTTTTAATGTGCTTTCCTAATACGTTTTAAATAAGCCACAGTGACAAATACAAATTACGAATTATTGCTTTATGGTGTAGTCACCTCAAGGAAAGTGATAAAGTGGAAGGAAGGTAGGGACCAAAATTGTACTTGAACCAATGGAGTGTTAAAGATGGATACGATTTTATTTTTTGGTGAGACGTGTCCCTCTGTGAGGAAATTGCTTTTTATAACATTTTTTTGTCTGGTTGTTTAAAACCCAAATTTAAATTGATAAACATGAGAATGTGTGTTTTTTAAAGCCTGCTTCTTAATACTGCTAGGTACATTTAAAGTTGTAGTTTCATATGTGTATAGAATAAATTGGCAACTTAGGATATGATTATTACTGAATAATTTCGTAGTTTTCCTTGAGTCACCATCAGATAAATTTTTGTTTTTTCTGTTGGTTTTTCTGTTTCCTTCCATGAGCTCTGTCACCCATACATCCACCCGTGCCCACCCCATGTATACATTAAGCCCCTTGGGATACACATAGCTATTGTTTACCCCTGAGGTAACACTCAAGAACTATTAGGATTGTGGATCCTTGCTGTGTATTTTACTGTTTGACCTGATAATTTCTCACTTCATGTTAGTTGATCTTCATAGGCTTTTATTTCTATTTCTTTTTTCTCATTCTCTTAAAATAGTACTAAAGACTACTAGTAACAAAATCAAATGACTTCTCCACATTACGTGTGTCCAGTATGCCCAATATGCTCAAAGGGCATGTTAATTAATGTTCAGTTTTGAAAGCTTAATGAGCAGTTAAAGGAATGATTCAAACACATAAGGAATCGGTGATTCTTATGATGTTCCATGGAATGAGCACTAATTCCCCAAGATATTAGGTTACAGAAAGTTGTTGGGTTATAGGAAGTTATTACAGGTTTCTTTACAGAGGGACTTCAGAGATATTTTAGTATATTAAAAATGCATTGGGGACACCTGGGTGGCTCAGTCGGTTGAGTGTCCAACTCTTGGTTTCGGCTCAGGTCATGATCCCAGGGTTGTGGGATCGAGCTCCTCTGCAGCTCCGCGTTGAGTGCAGTAAAAGTGCGTTGGGACTGTCAGAATAGGAAAATAATATTTATTTCCCAATTTGATTTAACTGTGGAAACTTTTCCTAAAGAGACATTTCCTAGGGCTAATGTTCTTTGACACTTGTTTTGCAGCTTTACCCTGACCATTTCTGTTAAATTTTGTAGTAGTTCTTAGCAATTCACACATTTAAACAAGCAAACTTCCTGCTTTGGCACCACTGTTAGTAGGTGGATGCTCAATAAAGAGAATTTTAAATCACAGAGATTCATCATCCATGAAGCAGGGTATCCGTTTATGTGATATGTACATTTCTGTGTTTATCATGATCTGTCTTTTCCATTGTCTCTTCTGGCTTACGTTAACCTTAACTTCGAATACAGTGCTTATAGTTTTCCTTTCTTCTTTCCATTTTGTATATTCTAATGTAGAAATTTTCTTTGCACTTAGAATTTTTATAAACTTAATAAATATATTTAATTTAAAGGTAATATCCTTACTGGTTCAGTAAAATTTAGTTTTAAAATAATCTGCTCATGTTTATAGTAGCTGTACTTGAAAGGAACTTAATTTTTGGCAGGTTATTTCTTGTGTTAGAGATTTTCTGCAAATTGAAAAAAATAGTTTCTATTATATAGTGATGCCATACAATTTAATTTAAAACATAAGCTGTTTTATCTTTTACTAGAATAACACTGAATATAATAAAATATTTAAAACTCATTATGATAATGAGTTGCTGTTTTTATTCTGTTTATAATGTCAAAATAAACTGTCATTCTGTATAGGTCTTTACCCCTAATCCCCCAAAGCTTTCTCGCCTATTTTTCTCCTTAATTCAGGTTTAGGCCAGTTAGATACACTAGGTGGCAGTGTGTCCTGCCACGTGCAGCTAGGATATGAAATCAGCTATTTAAAAGGATATCCCAGAGACCTAATTACTTTTTTTTAAATTTTTTAATGTCTATTTTTGAGAGAGAGAGAAAGAGAGCTAGCGGGGGAGGGGAAGAGAGAGAGGGAGACAGAGAATCCAAAGCAGGCTCCGTGCTATCAGTGCAAAGCCTGATGTGGGGCTCGAACTCATGAACCGTGAAATCGTCACCTGAGCTGAAGTGGGATGCCCAACTGACTGAGCAACCCAGGTGCCCCGAGACTTAATTTCTTTCATTATTTTAATTCCCTGGACCAACTTGAAGGAGTAATTATTTTAATGAATTGTTAAGTTTTAAGGAATCTATGAATGTTAGAAAGAACATCATCGACCGCAGCTTAATTGTGTATTTGATTTAATGTAAAACAACCATTTTTTATATTTTAAAATTGATCCTCCTCATCACTGGTTGACATTTAGTCCTTACTGAGGCCGGGTAAAGACCTTTACCTGTGTTAATCCTGATATAAAAACATGTATACAGTTTTTATTTTTTTTAATTTATTTTTTAGTTATTATCTTTAGTTATTATACATTTTTTAGTTATCTTTATTTTGTAGATGAAGAAATCAGGGCTCTGGCAGGTTAAGTAGTTTGTCCCAGGTGACACAGGGAGTGTTGGAGCTAGAATTTTAACCAAATCTGTGACTTGGGAAGTCTTATAAGTACTGTAATGTCAATGCCGGAAAAACCAAGCATTCTTTCTTCCAGGTGCTATATTAGCATTCATGCTGGGATTGTTTCATATGCCCTTGGATGAATGTGAAGAACTGTACCGAAAATTAGGATCTGATGTGTTTTCACAAAATGTCATTGTTGGAACAGTCAAAATGAGTTGGAGCCATGCATTTTATGACAGTCAAACCTGGGAAAATATTCTTAAGTAAGTTACAATTATTTTTTAATGTTTGATTATATAAATAACGTGCACATAATTAAAAAATAATATTAAATTATTGGTACCAGTTAATTAGAGATGACCACTGTTACTATTTTAGTGTGTAATTCCAGTCACCATTTTTTTTGAGTTCATGTGTGAGATTTGCATGTAGAAGTTTCAATTCTTTCTAAGAATTGAGACCATCTAATAGATCGATCGACATGTTTGCACCTTGTTTTTACTTAACATATTAGTCTTTCTCACGTCATTAACAAATATTCTTCTAAAACATTAATAGTTTTTAAACATTTTTTCCAGGGTACTACAAAGGCTTTATACTCACTTTTCCAAAAATACAAGCATAAAATTGAAACCTTTAAAATCACCCACAATACCATTCAGAGCTGTGGACCTTGTATTTTCTTCTAGTCTGTTTTTCTAGACTGTATGCATTCTCATACGTATTTTATATAGCAGAGATTATATTGTAGCTTCAATTTTATATCCTTTCCCTATTTCCAACTTTGTGAAAATCTCTTGACAAATTTTTAAAGACTATGCTCCACAGTGTGATGGTACCATATTTTCTGAACCATTTACATTTAGGATATTTATGTTCTTAATTTATTGTGATTATGAACAGTGCTTCAGTAGGCATATCTGTATAATAAGACTATAAAATAGACTATAAGCCATTTTCTCTGTTATGAAGTGGTTTTTCCTTTTGTTACTCCTTAGGGTATCTTTATATATTTGCTTATTGCTGTTTCAGTGAAGGTTCTTCAAAGCCTTCCTTATTTTTAATCACAGCATTAATGACCTTTCTAAGTGTGATTAATTGTTTTTTTCTTTCCCTACTTTTTCACTTGTGCTGCAAAGCATACCACTCCAAAACTTAATGACTTATTTTTAAAAAAAAATTTTAATGTTTAGTTTTGAAAGAGAGAGAGAAACAGAGTGCAAGCAGTGGAGGGGCAGAGAGAGAGAGGGAGACACAGAATCCGAAGCAGGCTCCAGGCTCCCAGCTGTCAGCACAGAGCCCGACACAGAGCTCGAGCTAACAAGCCAAGATATCATTACCTGAGCCAAAGTAGGATGTCTAACTGACTGAGCCACCTAGGTGCCCCAAAACATGGTGGTTTAAAACAACCTGATTCTGTGGTGTGGTCATTTCTTCTGTTCTTGCCTGACTGAACTCACTCCCACTCACACCACGGCTGAGATGGCTCCCGTGCCGGTCTCTCTCTACGCGGTCACTCTCATTCTGGACTTCATCCCATTAAAGTGGTCTGAGTTTCAAAAGGGCAAGCCCCAGTGCATGAATACTTATCAAGCCTCACTTTAATGGCATGTTTGCTGATGTCCCCTTGACCACAGCCACTGAAACCTAAGGTCTCTGGGAAGGGACTGTATACGAGGATATGGACATCAAGAAGTGCCATTCACTGGGGGGCCATTATTGTTACCTATCACATGTGCTCTCTGGCTTTTTTTTTTTTTTTTTTTTTGTCTTTTGTTTCTCTTATTTATTGAAAGCATATTTCTGCTTTTTTTTTTTTTTTTTTTTTCCTGAGATCATTTTGTGTTATTTTAGGGACACTTCAAGTATACCATCAGTAGAATCTATGAATGGTGACTTTTTTTTTTGTATTTTCACATCCATCTGAAATAAGCAATTAGTGTTCCTGGCTTTCTTTTTGAATTTATGTTCATAACTTCACTAAAGCGTATTACCTCTGTTTATAAAATCAAGGTTCAAAAAAAAACAAAAACAAAAAACAAATGTGAACTTTGCTTAAACTGTAAAAGCAGCATGTTCCCAGGATCTCTGTCCCAATTTTACAGCAAGATTTCTATGAAAAGATTATTAGAAGAATACAATTGAATTGGTCTTCATGCAGATGAAACCTATAGATCAGGTTCAGAAAGACAAAGATCTTGTCTGCTTTAGAAAGTATTTTACATCAATATTTATAAAAGATTATACAGGGTAGATCACCACCTAATTTGTGCATACTACCTACATGTGAAATTCACTAATTCTGTATTTGAAAATTATGAATATTGTTTGAAAAAAAATGTCATTAGAAACATGTTTTTTCTTTTTGAGGCAAGTTGGCAGAGAACATAGTCCTTATATTCAATAGAGGGGAAAATTACCTATTTTTAAGCCAGGGAAAAAATGTGCTCTGAAATAAAACTCCCTTATAGTGGAATTGTGGGAATTGTTGCCCAAGGACAATATCTGTAATGTTGCGGTAATTCAGGTGCCAACTCAGATGTTCCAAAGCATTTTTTAGGAGTGACTTTTGCTCTGTATTGCTAAAACAGGTTTAAAGTCTAAATGCTCTGCTCTGGTTTTTAGATCACTCTGTAACTACGCTATATACTTAGGCAGCTTTATCTCAGCATAGTTCCTCTATATTGTCAGGAGGACCCTGAAGACAACAGGTTTATTCTGCCTCCGTGCCTTTACCCCTTCCGCATCCTGGCATTGGATGTGTTTCCTTGCCATCCCCTGCTGTCCTTCTCAAGCCACCCCTCCTTGCAGCCTGGGCTGATTCCTCCCCATACTATAGATACCAGCAGTTGAAATCAGAGCTTAACAAATAACTATATATTGTTTTGTGTGCACTAATTGTACTGTAAGGCACCTAGAGGTGCCTAATTTATTATATTTCTTAGTTTTATATTTCTTGTTTGTCGCTCATAGTACTTTGACAAAGCCCTGAGCAAACAGTGTTTTCATATTGTATGTTCCTTGATGTTAGGAGATAAAATCATTTTGATATAATTTAATTTTCTCCTTTATAAAGGGATAGAATGGGATCCTCACTAATGATTGAAACAGCAAGAAACCCTACATGTCCTAAGGTAAGTTTAGAGTCTTAAATATAATACCAATTTGGAATTCAAGGTCAGGTTGAAAGCACTTATTCTGGAGGCCCTTTCTTTATTAAGGGAAACATTTCTTAGGAACCTCTTTTAATAGATTATATTAATTTCTTACATCTTGGGCCATTCTGTGAAGATACAGGATGTGTTCATTAGACCTCTTCTAAAAAGAAATTTTTTTTTTAATGTTTACTTATTTTTGAGAGGGAGACAGAGTGTGAGCAGGGGAGGAACAGAGAGAGGGGGAGACGCAGTATCCGAAGCAGGTTCCAGGCTCTGGGCTGTTAGCACAGAGCCCAACATGAGGCTCGAACCTCACAGACCACGAGATCATGACCTGACCCAAAGTCAGACGCTTAACCAACTGAGCCACCCAGGCGCCCCGATAGACCTCTTCTATATCCAGTAAGAGTACAACAGAAGCTTAAAAACATGAAAGACTAGGACTAAAAATAAGGAAGAATTATTTTATCATAAGGTTAATCAATCTAGTGATTTAAGAAAGTCTGGCATTTCCTCCTGTAAGATTTTTAAAAGAAATTTTATATGCCTGTAGATATAGGTTAACATACGAATGGAACCTAAATTTTAAAAGTGTTAATGCCACTAGGATATGTCTCAGTGTGGCTGCTCTTTTTATTTGTTTTGTTTGAAACCCAGTGATCTGAGTATTGCTTGAGTTCTGTGTTCTTTAATAATACTTGTTATTTGAAGAAGGAATAGGATTTATGTATTTCAGAATCCCTTGCAGCTTGTATTTATTCTTTGGATAAGAATCTGTAACCATGAAAAATCAAATACAGCTCCCTTTATTTCTCTTGCTTATTTAAATTTTGTTCATACCTTTTTCTTTTTTGAAATTTATTTCTGAGAGAGAGAGAGAGGGTGCGCCAGAGAGAGAGAGGGAGAGAGAGAATCCCAAGCAGCACAGCCCAGAGGCTGTCACGGGGCTTGATCTCATGAAACATGAGATCATGACCTGAGCCAAAATCGAGAGTCAGACGCTTAACAACTGAGCCACCAGGTCCCCCTCATTCATTCTTTAGATATTAATTATAAGCCCAATGTGTCAACACTCTGCTAGGCACTTTGGAGACCTTAGTGAGTAAATGCAGACATGGAGTTTATAGTCCAGTAGGGCAAGTAGGCATTAATCAGGTAATCACACAAATGATGTATAGTTTCCCTGAAATAAATGCTATGGACAACAAAAACAGTTCTCTGAACGCATGTATTTACAGGGACACGAGGGAAGGCTATTCTAAGGACATGAGGTTTGAGATCTTAGTGTGGAGGCTGATGAGTAGGAGCATTGCTGGCAAAGGGAAGGACCTGTGCGGGAGGAGGCACGGAGAAGTGCAGGAACTGAGAGTTCCAGAAGGCTGGAGCCTGAGGATACAAGGGCATCGTGCAAGTTGAGACTGAAGTGGCGGGTGAATCAGACCAGCAGGGCCTTGGAGGCCGTGTCATAACGAGACGAACACGGCTCTTTTGGAGAAGACCCCCGGTGTGCCCTGCACCTCTTGTTGCTTCCCCTGTATGTCTTCAGAGCTTTCTGCTTGTTTGTTTTTAAGTCTTAGGACTCGCCAACTTTAAATAAAAGAGTAGGTGTAAGAGAACTTCAGCCACCTCGAAAAGTAATTCACTTGTGATAAAAGGGTTTATCGTGTTTCCCACAGGATTCTTAATTCAGCCTGTCTATATACCAATCCATAGACCCCCCTGGATTTTGGTGTGTGACGACTCTTCCCCACGGTGGCCTAGAGACACACTCAGATCACTCATGGGATCTAGGGATATCCCGTTTGGTTTATAAAATAACAAAGCAGACAGGCCCCTGACAGGGCTTGGCACAGAATCCTAATAACTTTGGCCTCCTCAATACCTTTCACCTTCTTCAGTTTATGTTATAAGTCATTAACAAATACAACACATTTTACATAAATTCAACTGATATCAATGAAATCCGAGACCCAAGATGGTTATTGTTAGTTATTTCAATAAAAAATCACCCAGCTACCAGTTATTAACTATGATAAGAAAGCCCCGAGAGTTTGTATAGTGTTAGTTTCAGTTACTAAAGTCATAGTGCCTTCAAAGAGAACAGAAGCAAAGACTAATCCGTAAATACTGTGAAAATAGCGTATTTATTCTTCTTCAAGTAGTTTGTGTTCATTGCTGCTACTGCTGTGTTGATTATTATCCAAAGATTTGCAAGTTTATGTCTTCTTAATGTCTTTTTACATAGCTAATCAAATCATGTAGTCAAAAATATCTTATTCTTGTCTTACAAGACCTGGGCTCTGACCCCTGAGCTACAGGACCTCACTATTATTGTCTTATAATACATTTCTCAAAATTATCTCAGTCCTTGTATCTATTTTCCCATAAAGAACTACCTAGTTAGAAACATCTGGTTCCCTTTGTTGAACATCACATTTATGTTATACGTTTATCTTGATGGGTAGAATTGTAGGTGGTTCATACACTACTAAATAATAACTTAATTTTTCACAGATCCCCAATACGGCTGTTTACAATGGGTATTGTTCACTTTTTAATTTACTAGGTAGCTGCAGTAAGTACCATAGTGAACAGAGGGATAACGCCCAAGGCTTTTGTGTTCAGAAACTATGGTCACTTCCCTGGCATCAACTCTCACTACCTGGGAGGCTGTCAGTACAAAATGTGGCAGGCCATCAGGGCCTCGTCTGCTGCGCCCGGCTACTTTGCGGAGTACGCACTGGGAAACGATCTTCACCAAGTAAGTGGACCATGGCTTACCTTTGAAACATTCACGTGATTATAGAATCGGCACTTATTAAATGTCACATTTGTTCTTCATGTTTCCGTGTGGTAAAAAATGTGCCACACAGAATGTTTTTATTTGTTGTTTGTTTTCCTTAAATCAACAGGCCTTCTGGCTTGAGAACACATTTTAGGAAAGACTTTTTTTTTTTTTGTATGTTACATAATGTGATTCATAACTAATTATGATCACTTATTGATGGAAAAATGTGTGGCTTTTCAAATGTAATAAAAATTAAAAAGAAAACATTCAAATGTAATAAAATGAAGTAAAAATTCAAGGTGAAACATGGTCCCTGGGAACGCGGAACCCAATCCGTTTGACAGTTTTGGTGGACATATTTTGAAGGAGATGATATAAAATAATAAGTTAGCGGGGCGCCTGGGTGGCGCAGTCGGTTAAGCGTCCGACTTCAGCCAGGTCACGATCTCGCGGTCCGTGAGTTCGAGCCCCGCGTCAGGCTCGCTCTGGGCTGATGGCTCGGAGCCTGGAGCCTGTTTCCGATTCTGCGTCTCCCTCTCTCTCTGCCCCTCCCCCGTTCATGCTCTGTCTCTCTCTGTCCCAAAAATAAATAAAAAACGTTGAAAAAAAGATTTAAAAAAAAAAAAAAAAATAATAATAATAATAATAATAAGTTAGCTATGTGCTGGATACTTACATAGTCCTTGGCATGCATTGTGTCACTTAATTATCACTGCCTATGAGGTGGATAGAGTTATTCCCCTTTTACAGATGAGATAGTGGAGTCTTGAGAAATGTTCACTAACGAGTAGGATCACAGTTAGCAAGCGGCAGGATCAGGAAGCTGTCTATAGTTACACTTTTTCTAAGTTTATGGCTAAATGATGTATAACATTGACTATTGTTTCTGGTAATTTATTCTTTTTCTGTAATGTAGACTTATTTATTTATCATGAATCTTTCCTCTGTCAAGTTTTTCCCATTATTCATGGAAATCTTAACTCCTGACTTAAATGATAAAAAAGTGACGAAAACTCTTCAGCTGATACTACCAAAATATGTTTTATATATCCTTAATTTTGTAGATGATATCCCACTTAAAGTCAGTCTCATTCCATAGAGCTACTAACCTTAACTTTACTCTCTAGCAGTGAAGTATTTGTTGTGCTCTATGTATTTGGTATTTGGATAAATGTTGAGAGGAAAACTATTTTGATAAAGATTTTCACATGTCATTCAGAAGCTCCTACATACATCGTTTGTCTATATGAGCTACACATCAACTATATAATTTCAGTTTACATGTGTCAATGTTATAATAACAAATACTTTTATCAGTTTTATTTTCTCTTATGTTTTTATAGTACCTTACACATATTTTAAAATGTTATGGTCAACTATCCCATTTTCCCCTGTCTTTCTAGAAGTAGTGTCACAATCTTTGTAGTCACGAATTTAACATAGGATTCCTTTTGTCTTTGGAGCCACTTCAGACTGTTTCTTACTTTGTCAAATCAGTCATTGTTGAATTATGTAAGGCACTTCCCCTGCTCGCCTTTCTTCTTTCTTCCACCCACTCAGGGCAGAAAGTGCTAGCTGGAGAGTCCTTCTGACATTGGTTTCAAGACTTATTGGTCAAAATAAAATTCTTACTTTAATATGTACCTTGCTGTTCTAACAATGATTTCTGCATATTCTTCTTCTCACCATGTCACAAACGGAGATAAATTTAGACCGTGTATTCAAAACATAGTACTTAAGGTTTATAACATAACTTTAAGATGATTGTCATGCTACAAAATCGCAGTTATGCCAAATATTAGTAGAAGTCTCAAATGATAAGTTACTGCATTTCAGGACCATGTGTTCCCAGACTTCCAAAGAAGTTATCTCATTTTCTTTTTATTTTTTTCATCTGAGAGGAAGTAGCTCTAAAGTTTAATTCAGTCCTTGGGAATACATTATAACAAACCAAAGTAATCCAAGTGGTTCTCTTTCCATTTCATTTAGACTAGTGATATTTCTTTTCATGCTTAGCCATTTTTATATTGATGACCATAATCTTTGAATTTAGGTTGAGCTACAGATTAAAATAACTTATTGTACAAAATTTATGTAAAGCATGTAATCACATGTACAGAGACTATACTTGGATGTAAATCAGTGACTTGACTCGGGAAGATTTGCACATCTAATTAATCATATTTAAATGAAATCTGGATTCTAAGCAAGCCCTATTGTTAAGAATATTTTTCTTATTCTCTTCCAAACATGAGGAAGAAATGGGATATTTTTCTACTGAAAGGACACCGTGAAAGATTGATTAGAACATTCTAAGATGTGAATGATCTTGATCGTTTAAACAAAGAAAACGTTCAAGTGAAGTTCCTTTCCAACCCTTCAGAACTTGTTACGAAGTTTAAAACTAAAATATGGTGCTTACTTATTACAGTCCTCTTATCCTGAGCTCTTTGAATAATTGAGTTATTTCCAGACTCATCTTTAAAATCTCTTTTAACTGTCATGTCTGACATATGTTTTAATGTAAGTTACTTCATATCCTTTTGGAACCACATAGAGTATAAATTATAGACTAACATTCTGTTTGAGCAGTTATTGAAAACAGTGCTATAATTAAGAGGTGCGAGTAGGTAGATGTATGGATTACATTTGCCTTTTCCTATAAAGAAAAGAATATGGTAATATTTACAAGGTTTATTACATGTCTTAGAAAATTATAGTGAGAGGAATTCTTTTTGAGTAGTTTTCTAATCTATTATTTCTCTCCCCCCTGCCCAAGTAGCATCGTATCTATCTTGAAATAGTGCGTTTTACATAAAATTATCCCTTCTCTCTCTTTTTAACTTTTATTGGTATACAATTGATATACCCCAAAGTGAACATATTTGATGGGTACAGTTTGATGAGTTTGGACATATGCATGTCCCTTCTCTCTTACCTTTTCCCATCTCCACCTCCAGAATTGAATCATTAATTCTCTGCCTTTGGAGAAAGACCCTGATAAATTCATTTGCACTAAAGGTTTTCATGACAGATTTTCATATGTTATCTGTCTTAGGCCTAATTTACATTGTGAAAGGTTATGTCCAGAACTCAGAATACATTAACCTAAAAGGGATTGTGTTATTTCATGTAAATGTTCCAGGTAAATAGTGTCTTTAGCAGAAAGAACCGGCCTGGCACCTGGCAGATTGTGCCTGCGCCAGGCCACAACTATTAATTTTCAGTATAACTGGTCAAAAATGTAGTGACTGCTTGCTCAGTGCCAGAAACTGTGTTAACCTTGAAGACCCTAAAGGTTTTAATAAGTGCCAGTTTATTGCTTGCGTTTCCTGGGTCCTACCCTCGAATAGCTCAAGCGAGGGGAATATAAGCACAGGAAAATAATAACAGGATAAATTCAATAACGAAAATATGTACAGGGGTAGGAAGTGGTTTATTCTATCAGGACTGGCTTTACAAAGACGTTTCCACTGCAGTTGAGAGAGAAAGAATGAGTAGGGCAGGATAGAAACGGGATTGGGAGGGAAATAAGGAGAGCTTAATGCTTTTAGAGTTTCTCTTGAGGGTGATAAACACATTTTGGAAATAGACAGTGGCGATGGTTGTAAAACATTCTGAATGTAATTAATGCCACTGAATTGTAACCTTAAAAATGCTTAAAAGGACCAATTTTATGTTTGGTGAATTTTACCATAATAAGAAACAAAGTTTTTTTTAACTCAAAAAAGAATAAGCTGAGATGAGATGATTAGGAGACATTCACATTGTGCAATGGTCATTTCCTGGATGGGATTCCGTATGATTTGAAATGATTAAATGTACATTAAAATCAATCAAAAGTATTTAAATTTTAGGCTGTTAAGTGCATGTATGATGTACTGCTATTAAAACACAATCCTGTGTGTATCTCTGAGAGATAAGTAGCAAATTATTCAATCAGTTCATTTTTTTTTAATATTTATTTTAGAGAGAGAGAGAGAGAGAGCGTGCGCGTGTGCGCGTGCGCGCGCATGAGTGGGGGAGGGGCAGAGAGAGAGGGAGTCACGGAATCTAAAGCAGGCTCCAGGCTCTGAGCTGAGATCATGACTTGAGCTGAAGTCGGAGGCTTAACCAACTGAGCCACCCAGGCGCCCTGCAATCAGTTCATTTTTTAAGTCTTTTTTACATGAGCATCTAGCAGTGGGCCTGGCAAATACACAATAAATAAATAACTGTAAATATGAATACTTAAATGAATGGAAAGGTTAAAGGAAATACCACGGTCGTAACATTAGCCTGATGACTTCCTGATAGAAGAGGCATTTGACAGGAGTGGGCTAAGTATAACAGGGCTCAAGGGACGGTGTGCCTCTCCGTGGACTAGAGTGAACACAAAAATCTTAACTTCTGCACGTATTTGATGGAAAATAGGTAAAGGTAAAGGAATGGGAATTTAAAGCATGACTATTAAAACCATTAGAAACCTGGCAACTCTTTAATTTGGGAGTGGTTTTGTTATTATCAATTTTTGCTACACCTTGCTTGCCCCTTATCTTTTCTCCCCTTTCTGTCTTTTCTGACCCTTCTTTATGGGCTTTTATAATAGTGAAGTATTCCATCTAAAATACTGAGATGATTAGAAGTTACAGAGAGTATAACCAGAATTTAAAACAAAAGTTTTAAAAGAGGTAACTTTCTTGCTGAATTAGAAGTGAAATGTCTGTTCTGAAATGTCTCTGTTATGTGATAGGTATTGTTCTAATGTCCTATTAATTGAAAACAAAGGAAAAAGTTGAAAATATTAAAATTTATATTTGAGAAGCCTTTACGAAATAATTATTGCTACCTACATTCAAGGAATCCTAGTAGGTTTTCACAGAGTTAAACAGTACAAACGGCCGATGTAAAACTGTCAACAGATGTATAAAGATAGCTAATTTTTAAAAATTCTTTTAGAGAGGGAGAGAGCGTGAGCAGTGGAGAGGGACAGAGGGAGAAAGAGAATCTTAAGCAGGCTCTACACTCAGCACAGAGCCTCATATGGGGTTTGATCCCACGACCCTGGGATCATGACCTGAGCCAAAATCAAGAGTCAGATGCTCAACCGACCGAGCCACCCAGGCACCCTAAAGATAGCTAAATTTAAAAATAGTTCCTTTCAACTGGTGAATGATAAACTATGATACATCCAAATAATTAAATACAACTCAGCAATAAAAAGGAATGCATTACGGACATGTGCAGTGACATAGATGGATCTCAGAAGCATTATTCTAGGTGAAAGAAGCCAGACTCAAAACACTGAATACCGTATGATTCCATCTATCTTGATAACAAGAGCTAATGTGTGACCTTGGAGAGTAGATGGAAGAATGGATTTGGAAGATAAGAGGATTGAGCATCTGAGAGTCTAGGGTGTTAGAAAGTTGTGAAGTCACATGGGGTGTGATAAAGAATTTCTACCCCTTCCTACATGGGATAGTAAGGAAACCTGTGAGCCAGGTGCTCACCAGTTTGTTGAATGGGGAGGTGACAGGTGACAACAGTGGTGGTGGCTGGGGGGAATAGCAGAACCGTTAAAGCACATGAATTTTCCAAGTGGATTGAGACTAATAATGGTCTAGAAGGAACACTAAAGAATAAATAGGACACCGTCCTCCTAACCACTAAAGTATAGGAGATATGAAAGAATCAACAGCTACCTGGGAAACAGTATTGGGGAAGAGCCACATTTCTGTTAAAGAGCGCACTTTCAGAAGAAGGTGAGATGACCTTGGCGGTTTCAACTGTGGAGCAGTTCCGTACAGCACAGCGGGAGACGTCCAGGAGGAGTGAAAGACTGTGTCCGTGGCAAGCAGGCTCAGGGACTTGAGTGGCAATGTTGAATGGCGCAAAGACACTGGAGTTTAGAATAACAGGTGAATTTAGCCCCTATCGGGTCTGAGGAAAGTGAGCCTAGTAGCTCTAAAAACCTTAAAAACCATCCCACCCTCCACGGTGATCATTTCCAGCAGACACAGTGTCGGTTCACCTGCTTCAGGCTCGGCACACTCGAGGCTGGCACGCCTTTCGGCCTGGCATGGCGTAGACAGACATCCGAGTTTCTGCTGGATGAACTGAGGCAGCCTACTCGGTGGCACAGAAGGTTTACTTCTCCTGGTCTTAACTGGCACTTTGATCCGTTTAAGATTCTTATCGTTTGTGTGTATTCTCTCTCTGCCATGCTGTTTCGGGTTTCGGAATGACTTAACTGTTTTCCTAACACGCATGCTGAAAATTAGGCCTGTGGGATCTGTAATAAAGGTAAGCACGATGATGGCGTGTGTGCTTCAGTCACACATGTCCCTCTTCCTTAGTCTAGACAAGGGAGGGAAGCTTCCCCCTCCTTAGGACACCTCCTGCCAGTCGGGTGACAAATGACAGAACCCAGTCTCCCCCTTTTTTGTGTCCCAGACCTGAGGCCGTCCACAGGCCAGCTTTCTGCAGTCTGTAGCTTTCAGCGACAGTCGAAACTCGAGCCTCTATCAGCCACAAAGGGACTTTCTGAAAACAGCCAAAGAGCTGAAGTGTGGTGGGCCTGCGAATAAATGGGCCCCTGTTGACTGGAGATGTCTTTCGAAAGAATAGCCTTTTCTCATGAAAGTCAACACGTGTGGATACCTAAAACACATTCTTTTGAAGAGATGATGCTAGAGAGTGATGGAGGGAGGTAGAGATCAGATCAGAAGTGGCAGCAAACAACCCATCCTGAAATGGAGACCAAAACGAGCAGTGAAAACGCGTGACCCAACGGTTTTTCTGCGAATCCCGTGTATGCCTGTTACCCCAGAGGAATCCTGAGGCTACACCCTGGGGATGAATGACGTGGGCCGTAATAAAGGACTGTTAGGGTCAGATCGGCTGTTCCATAACTAAAGAGCCAGTTACCTCTGGGACATTTCTGTGCTGCTGCCTTCTAGTGTAATCTCACCGATGCAGGGTGTTACTTGAGATATGTGTTTTTGAAAAGTTGTTTTGGTAACGCTTAAAATAATGAAGAGTTGTCATTATCTGTGATCTATGAAATAAATCCTCCCCCTCCCCCTAAGATAACGGAACATAAATTCACAAAAAGGTAAGGTGCGATTCTCTTTCGTGGTCCGTGAGAAATTTTAGTGACACTGGTCACTTCATTACCAAGGCAAAATGCTGCATGTTTTTAATGGGGCCTTGAAGCCAGAGAACAGTAGTGTTGGCAGTGGGGGAGGTGGGGGAGGTGATTTTCCACAAGGAAAGGAAACCACTTGGCAGAAGTCTCTGATCCTTTGAGTCCCCAGTTTTGTAAAAAGACAGTCAAATCACTACCTCACTGGAGCTTGGATCGCCGCATGTACTGCTTTTTACCTTTGTCAGAAACTTGCAGATTACTGGGGGAAAGCTGTCGGCAAACACTTCTTGAAGTTCTAGGGCCGGTACTAAAATAAGTTGCCATTGAGCCTATACACTCAGTGTAGTACCTAATCCTAAAATTTTAGAAATTATCAAGTCACATCTTATTTTTAAAAGTCGTGATGCCTCTGCCAAAGAGCTAGGAAGTGGAAGCTAAGCTGAGATTGGAATTAGAAGCAGCAATATTTCTGATCTGTGTTTTCCCCCACAATTCTGAATCATCAAGAGAAAATTGAAACATCATCATTATATTCTTTTTTGAAAAGCATATGGCTTATTGCAGAAAGGGTTTTTATTAAATGCACACCCCTGTACACACACTCTGTCCTAAGGAAAACTTAGCCATGCAAAGTGGCTCATTTGCCCAAGATCCTAGTTTGCCATAATTTTGCTGTAGTACACTAAAAAAGAATTTTGAGGGGCTCCGACTTTGGCTCAGGTCATGGTCTCACAGTCCTTGGGTTCGAGCCCTGCGTTGGGCTCTGTGCTAACAGCTCAGAGCCTAGAGCCTGCTTTGAAAGCTGCGTCTCCCTCTCTGTCTGCCCCTCCCCTGCTCTCTCTCTCACGCTCTCTCTCTCAAAAATAAATAAAACATTAAAAAAAAAATAAAAACGAAAAAGAATTCTGAAAATACAGGTCTTAAGGAAAAATATTACTTCTTTATAGATCTTTATCCCGTAATATTTGTGTCACTGTAATCTCAGTGCCTGTATTTCACATGTGTACTGCCTTAGGATATGCCAATTTAAGCTTGTATCTCCTCTTCCTATTCTTGAGGAAAACCTATTTTTTTCAAAATTCTTTTTCAGTGTACTAGTACAGAATTCGGCAGTCTCTTATCTTCCAGTAGAGACGGACTGTTTTCAGCTCAACATGTTAGGATTATTTCACTTAGGTTCTTGCTGGATCAATTACTCTTGGCCCATGTTTTGAAGAGTAAATGGGAGTTAGTTGAGCTAAGAAGGGGGCTGGAGAAAGAGTGTTCTGAGTGAGATAGCATGTCCAAAGGCACAAAGGCAAGGGGATGTGGGTTATCAAAAACCTGCAAGTAATTAATGAGTGACTGGACTGTAGGCTTAGAAGCTGACCAAATCTGTGTGGCACTATCTGGAATTAATGGGAGACAGTTACAGAGAGGGCGATATGGGCGTATTAGAAGGAGTAACTTTTCCAACAGTTTATAGTTTTTCAGGATTGAAGGGATACACTAATACCAAGAGAGGTTTATCCCAGTGATGCAAGGCTGTCTATATACTGTTATTCTACAGTTTTACAGTATTTTTTTGGCATGTTTAATCCTTCTGAATTCTTCAAAATAATAGTTATAATTGATAAATGCTTAGCATTACAAGGTTTGCCTACTTTGTTTAGATGATATATGTGTTTTAATGAATGTGATACTTTGAAATTGTATTGTTCACAGAGTTGCAGTGAAATTAGTTGAATTAATTTGTTTCTATTTGACTTATGAACAAAAAGCTAGTTTTAATCGTTTGGTAGAACCGCAATTTTTTTGTTAGTTTTTATGTAGACTCTATAGTGACCACTGAACAAGGATAATATCTTTAAAAGGTAATTCTGTTCGTTTTAGTAGTTTTGAGAAAAATATGCAAAGCGATCAAGGAAGAAGTTAAAAAACTTTCATAATAGGAAGGAAAGTGTAATAAGGCCAGTGAATTTTCCCATTGTCTTTTTTGAAGCTGTGGTATACAAAATAAATACTTTAAGGGAACTTCTTGTTTTTAAATAATTTGTTTCGTTCACTACTCTCCTTGTGAGTAAATTTCAAACTGTTTAAAATACAGCTTTGTTTTCATGTTTGTAAAATGGAATTTCACTTTTCAGAGTTCTGCACTATATTTTCTTGACTCCTGTTTTGCAGGATGGAGGCTTGCTTCTGAATAACCCCTCAGCGCTCGCCATGCACGAGTGTAAATGTCTTTGGCCGGACGTGCCCTTGGAGTGCATCGTGTCTCTGGGCACCGGGCGGTACGAGAGTGATGTGAGAAACTCTGTGACATACACGAGCTTGAAAACCAAACTGTCGAATGTTATCAACAGTGCTACGGATACAGAAGGTTAGTCTGTTTGCCACCTTAAAGCACCGTGACGTCTCAAGTTCACTTTTGGGTAGCATATGCCGCTGCCGACTACAAAAGAGTGTGTTGTGTCTACACAGGAGGCTCACGAATGTAGGGGAGCAAATCTTATGTTTCCATTTCTCCTCACTCATTTCTTCTCAGTGACCCCAGAAGAGAGACTGTTCTTCACCTGGGCCCTGGTGTGTTACCTTTGCCTGGGTACAGTTGGAGAAGTATCTGAAGCAGGATTAGCACAAAGGTTTGGTTGGAGACTCTTAAAATGTGAATTAAATCCTGTCTTTAGCCTGCTCTGAACCCTCTAGGCTTCCCATCACACTTAGACCAAAATCACAAAGCCTCAATCACTGAAATATACCAGGTCCTTTAAGAGCTGCGTCCCTCCCCCTCTCCTCGCATGGCCCCCCTCTGTCAAGTCGTCCAGCCACACTTTAGTTCTTGCTGTCCTCAGACTCGCTAGGAAGTCTCTTGCCTCGGGACCTCTACAGTTGCTGTGCTCTCTCTGTGAGGTCTTCTCCCACATTTATTCTTGATTCACTTCCCTGTTTCATTCAGGTCTCTGCTCAGATGTCACTTCCTCGGAGAGACTGTTCCTGATTCCTTTCCACCCCCTCACCATGTCATTCTAACCTCCTTATCCTGCTTCCTTCTCTCGCTCTCTTTTTCCAACCTAGAGCATTCTCTCATTGTGTGGATATGGATTACATATTTGCTTGTGTGGTTGCTTATAGTCTCTCTATCCTGCAAGAATACAAGGTGGAAACTTCTCCAGTTGACTATGTTGACTGCAGTGCCCACCACATAGTAGGCAGTCAATGAGTATATGTTGAGTGTCCAGTTTTGGCCTTGAGATGTAGATCTTCTTATTTTACTATTTTATTTTAAGTCTTTTATAAATCCGTTATTCAGTTCTTAAAAAGAATTGTCACCATTTAACAGCACCTTGCTTCTGAATCTCATTCTTTCCATATCGTCAAGTCATTAGCCTACATGAGGATCTTAAACTCCCCACTAAGGACTTTTATCTATTAATGACAACCCAAGAGAAGCTTATATACTGGATTTTTCACTATCTGAAATTTTGTCATCAAATCAATAAAATACTCTTTTCTCTCTTTTTTTTTTCCCCATTACATTTTTACTGTATTCGATCACAGCACAAATGCATTTGACTTACACCCGGAATACTAAACTTCCGAATGTTTGCATTGAAATAAGTGCCTGTGGTGGCATAAGACAACTTTCTTAAGGATGGCATGACACTGCTTCTGCGATACGATACGTGTGGCATATTTTTATGGACATGCAAGTGAGAAGTTAAAACAGAATGGTGCTTGATCTGTGATTTAAAAATAGTAAAAGAAAATTTCTTACTATTTTTCATCAGACTCTGAAATTACCACCATTCTTATCAAGAAGCATATATCTAGGTCTATACAATATTGTGATTGTATAATCTGCTGAGAAAAAGAAGCCCTAATCAGCCAGTCTCAAAATATTTCTGTGTATCTGGTGCAAAGCATGTGATGGACTAATTGGAATTTTCAAGAAACAAGTAATGCTGCTTCCACTCTAGTGTACTTACACTCTAGTTAATGAAAAAATTGAGTGAAACGTATGTAATTGCTGGTACTAGATGGTTCTTGAACTATAAAAACTGCAGTTTCTGGGAATGCAAACTGGTGCAGCCACTCTGGAAACAGTATTGAGGTTCCTCAGAAAATTAAAAATAGAACTACCCTAGGACCCAGCAATTCACTACTAGGCATTTATTCAAGGGATACAGGTGTGCTGTTTCGAAGGGACACATGCACCCCCATGTTTATAGCAGCACTATCAACAATAGCCAAAGTATGGAAAGAGCCCAAATGCCCATCGATGGATGATTGGATAAAGAAAATGTGGTTTATATATACAATGGAGTATTACTTGGCAATCAAAAAGAATGAAATCTTACCATTTGCAACTACGTGGATGGAACTAGAGGGTATTATGCTAAGCGAAATTAGAGAAAGACAGATATCATATGACTTCACTCATATGAGCACTTAAGATACAAAGCAGATGAACATAAGGGAAGGGAAGCAAAAATAGTATAAAAACGGGGAGGGGGACAAAACATTAGAGACTCTTAAATATAGAGAACAAACTGAGGGTTACTGGAGAGGTGGGAGGGGGGATGGGCTAAATGGGTAAGGGGCACTAAGCAATCTACTCCTGAAATCATTGTTGCACCATATGCTAACTAACTTGGATGTAAATTAAAATAAACAAAATGGTAAAAAGAAAAGAAAAACAAGGTATTATAGAAGTATGTGAAACATTTATCAATAAAAATATTTCCAGGTTTAAAAAAATGCAATTCCATTTAGTTCAGTCTAAAGTATTATCAATTAATAAATGGTGAATAGTTGTAAATGATTAAAACTATGAATTAAGAACGGGAATAAGAAAACTAAAATAGGTTATTGTGGAGATTTTACAATAAGTAAATTAGACTAGGGTCGCCTGGGTGGCTTAGTCAGTTAAGTGTCCGACTTCGGCTCAGGTCATGATCTCAGGGTTTACGAGTTTGGGCCCTGTATTGGGCTCAGTGCTGACAGCTCAGAGCCTGGAACCTGCTTCAGATTCTGTGTCGGCCCCTGCCCCACTCGCCCTCTCTCAAAAATAAAACATTTAAACAAATTTTTTTAAAAAGAAGTGAATTAGACTTGATACAGGTCTTAATAACAGAATAGGGTTTAGACATTTTAAAAGAGGGTTAAGACTTCCACTGCTGGCCATGATAAAATAATAGAAACCATACATTTCCTCTCACCTTAAACCGTTAGCAGACTGAACCAAACCGACATTAGATGTCTGAAATGAATGATGCAAAAGGGACCCAAATCAAACTTCTAGAGGTGTAATGGGTCAGTGATCCCTGAGAGAAGGAAAATAAATGAAGCAATTTTTGCAGTTGTGCAGCTTGCTACCTAAAAAGCATTTCTAGATTACAGCACAGTGAGGGGTGAACCTGAAAAAGCAGAATAGGATACAGAACTATAGTTCATGGAGGCCAAGGAAACTAGAATTTTTGGGCAAAATATAACAGGAGGAAGCTTCATAGAGAGAGTGCTCCAGACATACAGGGGAGTCCCCTTGAGTACTGATTGGTGCATACCTATGAGGAAACTACCCAAGGCAGGGGAAGAACCACCAGGAAGGTTAGAACAGTTCTTGGAGCTCACATAGGACCCAGAGTAGCTCAGATTTTTATCAACAGAATAGAAGGAACTTGTGTTACAGGAGATCATGCAGTGGGGTTCTCAGAAGAGCATTGTTTCTGTAGTGGCATCAGATTAGTTCTAGACTGAGGGCTGCTCTGGATCCACTCTAACACTGCTTAAAAGCAATCCTCAAAAAGATCAAATTGAATCCAGTTAACAGCATCCATTGTTAGAATAAAATCAAACACTGTTAAAGGAATACAATAAATTCCAGTACAGAAAAAAAACAAAAATTCACAGTGTTTGGTATCCAATAAAAAATTGCCACGCATACAATGAACCAAGAAAAGACACCCTTCACCAAGAAGAGCAAATCCAATCAATGAGAACAGACCTAGATATGAATCAGATGATAGATAGGCAATTAGCAAACAAGGACATTACAGTAGCTATTAAAAGCAGGCTTTACATGTATAGTGGGCTGGAGGAAGACTTGAACATGATAAGGAGAGTAATGAATGATACAAAAGGGACCCAAATCAAACTTCTAGAGATGAAAAATACACTATCTGAAGTGAAAAAGATACAGCTGACAAGATGAATAGCAATTCTACATAAACACTTGCAAGAAATAGAAGAAGGGTAAATACTTCCCAACTCATTCTATAAGGCCAGCATTACCCTGACTCCAAAACCAGGCAAAAAAAAAAAAAAAAAAAAAAAAAAAAAAAATTGTAAAGTACATAAAAATACCAATTCCTGATTAGTTTCCTCATGCTGAAATTCTTAAAATATTCTAACAAATTGAATTCAGAAATACGTAAAAAGGAGAATACAGCATAACCAAGTAGGATTCATCCCAAGAATACAGAGTTGGTTTAACATTTAAAAACATCAATATAATTTACCATATTAATAGACTAAAACATGAAAAATTTGTGGTAGTTTCAATAGATGTGGAAAAGACTCTGACAAAATTTGACATCCATTCATGATAAAAACTCATAGTAAATTAGGAACGGAAGGAAACTTCCTCAGCCTGACAAAGGACATTTATAAAGAATGAAAAAAAAAAAAAACCCCAAGAAACCTAGAGCTAGCATTATATTTAATGGTGAAAGACTGAATACTTTCTATTTAAGATCAGGAGCAGAGTAAGATGTCTCTCATCACTTCCAGTTGGCATTGTCCTGGAGGTCCTTTCCAGTATTACAACGCAATAAAAGGATATAAAAAGCAGATAGATTAGATGTGAAGTAAATATTTATAGATAACACCATGGTCTATGTTGACAATCCCAAGGAATCTATTAAAAAGCTCCTAGAATCAACAAGTTGGAGAACACAAGGTCAGTAAAAAACAATTATATTTCTGCATACTCACAACTGGAAGTTGAAATTAAATATATACAAAGATAGACGTCATTTATAATAGCATGAGAATAT
The DNA here is from genome assembly GCF_018350195.1 of Panthera tigris. Lineage (NCBI taxonomy): Eukaryota > Metazoa > Chordata > Mammalia > Carnivora > Felidae > Panthera > Panthera tigris. The sequence goes on from NC_056661.1 coordinate 75,649,397, forward strand.
TAAACGCTGAAGGAATTATTTAGCAAATAATGTGCAAGACCTGAACACTAAAAACTATATTACTGGAAGAAATTAAAGAAATACTGAGTAAAGCAGTAGATATACCGTATTCATGAATTGGAAAATCTCAGTGTTGTTTCAGTGGCACACCACAAATGGATCTATAGACACCATGCAATTGCTATGAGAACGCAGACAGCCTTTTTCTGGGGTGGAGATTTAACAAGATGACCGTAAAATTTATATGGGTGTGCAAAGGACTTAGAAGAGCCAAAACAATTTTGAAAAAGAACAAAGTTGGAGGACTTCTGCTCTCTGATCTCAAGACCATAAAACTCCAGTAAGCAAAGGACTGTGTATTTGCATAAGGTTAGACCTTTAGATCAATGAATGGTACATAATAGTACAGAAATTGATCCATACATGTAAGCTCAAAAGATTTTTAATAAGGTAACTAAATGGGGAAAGGATGGTCTTTTTAACCAATAGTATAGGGACAGTTAGGTAGCTGTAGTCAAAAAAGTGAACCTTGACCCTTCACACCATATACAAAAATTAATCTGAAATGGATCATAGATTTCAATATAAGAGTTAAAACTATAAAACTTCTAGAAGAATACCCTGGAGAAAATCTAAATGACATTAGTTTAGGTAAAGATTGTTTAGATAGGACACAAAAAACATGAACCAAAAAAAATAAAATAAAGTAGACTTTATCAAATTACAGATTTTGCTCTTCAGAAGACAGTCTTAGTAAAATGAAAAGATAGTCTGTAGACTGAAATAAAATACTAGCAAAACATGTATCTGATCCATTATCAGAACCAAATACATAAACAGATCTAAACTGTATAGAGAATTTATATATACATATATACATATATACATTATATAAATATAACGTATAAAAGAAAACATTCAGAAAAAAATGGACAAAATATTTGAACACTTTATTGAAGAACATACGCAGATGACTAAAAAGTACATAAAAGACTTTACATCATTAGTCATTAGAGAAATGAACAGTAAAACCACAAAATACCACCACACATTCTCTAGAATGGCTAAAATTAAGGCTGACAATACCAAGTTTTGGCAGATGTGAACAGTGGGAACTCTGATGTATTAATGGAATGCAAAATGCTGTGGCCATTTGGAAAATGGTTTGCAGTTCTTAAAAAAGTAAACATGTAACATTGTCTCCTGTGCTTCAATTAAAAAAAAAAGATAAACACACTTTTCCCATATGATCGAGCAATTTCATCCCAGAGTATTCCCTCAAGAGAGATGGAATCATATATCCACAAGAAGACTTATATGTAAATTCTTACTGTAGGATTGTTCCAACTGGCTAAAAACCGGAGAGAACCAGAACTGGAAAGAACAAACTGTGGTGTATATCTGTGCAATGGAATCCTCCTCACCAGTGAAAAGGAAGAAACTATCGATACATACATACTATGACAGGGATGAATTTCCAAAGTGTGTTGCTATGTAAAAGAAGCTAGACACAGAACTATGTATTTCTGATTCTATTTGTATGAAATTCTAGAAAAGCCAAAGAGTAAGGAGAGGAGGAACTATTAAGAAGGCATTAAGGACTTTTTGGGGTGATAGAAATGTTTTATGGCCTGATTATTGTGATTACACAAAGGTATACATTTGTCAGAACTTCTTAAATTATATACTTAAAACTGGTGAATTTTATCGTAGATAGATTATACCTCCATAAAGATGATACCCAAAATTAAAAACAAAAAGAGGGGCACCTGGGTGGCTCAGTCAGTTAAGCATCCGACTCTTCATATCGGCCCAGGTTATGATCTCAAGGTTTGTGAAATGGAGCCTCGCTTTTGGCTCTGTGCTGACAGTGTGGAGCCTGCTTGGGATTCTCTGTCTCCTCTCTCTCTGCCCCTCCCTCCCTCCCTCCCTCTCCCTCTCTCTCTCTCTCTCTCACAAAATAAATAAACATTAAAAACAAAACAAGTTGGAAAGGCATTTCAGCGGTGGCTAACAGTATGACCGAAAACAGCGACAAGAGCGTAAAGGAGCAAGTAGCAGAATTACAGGAAGAAGTATCTTGGGAGATGAATTTCCTTAGATTCATTAGTATGGATTCCTTAAACCTACTTCTAATGGGCTGGAGTGATGAAATAAGTAAGGCTTTGTAATTTGCCTTAAAAGAAGATAATTTTAAATAAGGATAAAATTAGATCATTGCAGAGTAAGTCCGTTTTCTCATCTACCCTGTTCTCTCTTTGTTTTAACAGAAGTCCATGTGATGCTTGATGGTCTGTTACCTCCTGACACCTATTTTAGATTTAATCCTGTCATGTGTGAAAACATACCTCTAGACGAAAGCCGAAATGAAAAGCTCAATCAGCTGCAGCTGGAAGGGTTGAAGTACATCGAAAGAAATGAAGAAAAAATGAGAAAACTTGCAAAAATACTAAGTCAAGAAAAAACAACTCTGCAGAAAATTAACGATTGGATAAAACTAAAAACTGACATGTACGAAGGCCTTCCATTTTTTTCAAAATTGTGAGAAGTGTGTGCGTATCCATCTCCCTAAGTGAGGGCCTGTTCAGAAGATGCAGTGAATTCAGTAAGGAATTGGGGGCTTTGGCCCGAGTTTGCCTTGAGATGCCGGAGAATTCCTGAAGAAAGACGTGCTCGGACCGGCTTGTGCAGCACAGAGGGTGTGCTTGGTTACAGAATTCATATGGGATTCGGTTTTTATGATGTTCATAATTAACAGTGCTTTAGGAATCTTTCTGTGCTAGTTGGTTTTAGTAGATCTTGGTGTTATATTGTTTGATATTTGAAAATGTATTAATATATGTGCCAAGCAAGAGCTGTGACACCACTACACTTGATGTTTTTGCTTTAGTCACCATAATCATGTTGAATTTGTTTGATGACTGGTTTTCTGTTAGTGGAAAAGCCGATTTCTTAAATTTCCGTCACTGATGTTTTGACCAGCTGCATTTTAGGATCCAAATGTTGCCTTTGACTGTAATGACATCAAAACAGGTGCAGAAACGTGGAATTTCTCTATCAGAGGACTTTCACATTTGAAATATGAAAGAACCAGATACACAGTTCTATTCAAAATTTGTTTCTTTTAGCACTGTTTGGCTCATAAAGAGAGGAGAAGTTCCAATCAACCACTTTTCCACCTGAAATTTCAAGATAGTGCTGGGTGTTAACTTTTCTAGCTCTAGCTTATCCATTCACTGTTATAAAATTAACTATTTGAATTTACTGAGAAAATATCCCTATCTTAACAAAAATAAACTATTGAAATAATGTATTGTTGAAAGGCTAATGTCATTTGTAAAGTTTTTATTGTTCGTAACGTAGCTTCTTCCCACCTGCTGTAAGCATTTGAATATACGTGTCCACAGTGTGCTTAAAAAATTATGTTTTGTTTTACCTGATTAACTCCTTTAACCATCGGATTTCACGGAGGTTGTAGGTGTACCGACCCGAATCATTGTTTATGCCAACCAAATTCATCTTTGCTTTGTTGTCTCTCCATCTGTCATATAAAGCCTTCCATCATGTTTAGATTTGTCCAGAAAAATGAAAAAAGGTAAATGCCTTTTGCTTTGTGTACACATCAACTAAAGCTAAACCCCATTGCCTGGGCATGGCTCTTGCTTCTTTGTAACGTGAATTCACAGAGGCAGTGAGGCATGGTTCAGAGTGCTGGGGGGAGCTGAGAGTCTGGATGTTAATCCCACCTCTGAGGCAAAGTCCTGTTTGTGACCTGGAGGAGGGGGGGCAGGCGCTCTGGGCTTTGGATATTTTATTGATCGAATGAGAAAAGCTGGCTCTAAGATGTACGTCCTCTTTTACGGCAATCCAAATTCTGCAAATATACAAGCAAACCATGGGAAGAGATGTGAAAATGAGTTTTCAGTCTTAGTGCTTGGTAGAATTACCTGCTCTTTTCAAAGCAGCAAAGAGGAAAAATCGTCGATTTTAGAAATGTAGTTAATTCTCCAACACATCATATAAAAAACACAGAGAATAGAAATGGTTTTGATGCCCAGGCCTCTTTGAGTGTCTCAACATTCTTATTTCTGTAATAAAAGGTATGCTGGCCATGTTTCAGTTCTGTTCTTGCTACAGATACTAATCTTTATTAAAAATCGTAGCTCAGGTAGAGCTGTCTCTAGAGGCAAATGGGCTGCGTGGGATTTCCCCTAGAGGCAGGAGAGAGCCCGGCCTGGGTTAACTTGACACTGTGAGCCTTCGCTCCTCCCACACCCCATTTTATCCAGGAGAAAGTAGATTCCCAAGGAATCTTCCCAGAGGGAAGGAAGTCACAAACAGCATACAGTCTGGGGGGACAGAGGGGAGGCTTACGACTTTGTTCTGGTGATAGAACAGACGGGCTTCCTCTGAGCTTCCCCGCCCCTGCCAGCAGCTGACAGCTCACCCTGTATCGAGCTGCTACTTACTGAAGCAGCGAGGATCCCGAAAGTTCGAAGCTCAAAACTTTACTTAATCTGCTATGTTCTAGCAATAATTCTTGTCACAGTTTTGAATATGTCACAAGTGTCAGTGCTAGTAATGTGACTAAAATGATAGGTTTGTGAGATGCAGATTACACAGTTTTTAGACCCAGTGTAAGTAAGTATGAAAATACCAATGGTTTCTTTTCTTTCTTTTTTTTAAGTGAGCAGCAGGCAAAAGTTTATCAGCGTATGAGATTGGGAAGTTAAAGTAGCATGAAAGCTCGCTTTCGGAGAGGGAGCATTCGAAAGGGCCCAAGGACTATAGGCAAGGGACTTGGCTTTCCAGGGTTTTGGTCTGCCCAAATACCAATGATCTCTAAAGATGTAAAGTCGTCCTTTCAGACCACAAATAATTGCGTATTGCTATGCAACTGAAGCAGCTCATAAGAAAAATGCAAACAATTGGGAGTCAGAAGGAGTCCCCAGAAATACTTTGTTTCTAATAAAACATTTCAAGCCCAGTAAAGTAATACTTAATGCAGTTGACAGATTCACACCTTCTCCTAAGGTCACTATTATCAATGTGAAGACAGAGCATGTTAATGCAGCCCACCTCTTTTCCAGCTGAAGTTAACTCTCTGTCCTTGTTTTTGCTTCGCTGATTATTTCCCTCTTGAACACTAAAAAATAGACAAGTGTCCTCTGGCCATAGCTTCTCTCTTACGCTACGTTGCACGGCACCTAAGTATGTCCCCGTGTCCCTGTCCCTGTTTCTTGAGCTCTTTTCGCTCTCCAACAGGAGGCACACCCAGGTGTGCGGTGTACCAATTCTCAGTCATTCTTGTCCCCATTTGTCCTTGAAACTGGTTATCTGAGCAGCTGGGTAATTCACCTGAGATAACCCTCATAATGAAGCCAGTGCTTTGCATTCTCCAAAAGCAAAGTGGATTTCTTTTCAGGAAAGAACAGAAGTAAAGAACACTCTTCGGAAAGATAAGCGCTTGCTACCAAGTAGGTTATGGATTCTTCACTATTTTTAAAGTAGGATAGGTTCTTTATGAGAGAAAATTCTTAAAAAGAGATCATTGGCCTAGTTGGATTCCTTAAATCCTGTAATTCTGTGATAACGTAGAAACAATAGGTAAGTTGCAAAAAAACAAGAAGTTAGGATATTACATTTTTTTTCCTATTTACTGTGTAAGATTTAACTGATGTCTTCAGCAAACCATGATGCTTCTTTTTTTTTATATATGAAATTTACTGTCAAATTGGTTTCCATAAAACCATTATGCTTCTTGATAAACATGTATTTAAATCAGCTAGTTTTTGTGCATGCCAATGGATATGTCTCATTTTGTGTTTTTAAAATATGTCACTGTGGTCCTTGCAAATGGATTTATCTTTTAAAATCTGATTGGAAAACCAAAATTTCTCCAGTGTCAATAATTTTATTACAACTAAGGTTGACAAAGTTCATTGTGGTTCTGTTTTTACTTTTAGGGAAATTTCATAGCCATGGAAGTAGAGCAATATCAATGTGTTTTGTTAAGTATCTTAACATCTAGAGAGGCAATCTGAATATTTTCATGATTGAGAGTTAATATTTAATTTTTTTCACATTTATTTATTATTGAGAGACAAAGAGAGACAGAGCATGAGCAGGGGAGGGGCTGAGACACGGGGAGATGGGGAGACACAGAATCCAAAGCAGGCTTCAGGCTCTGAGCTTGTCAGCACAGAGCCCGACGTGGGGCTTGAACTCACAAACCGCAAGATCATGACCTGAGCCCAAGTCGGACACTTAACCGACTGAGCCACCTAGGAGCCCCGACTAATATTTAATATTTAGCACTTACATGCCAGGCGTTATACTGAAAGCACTGTGTCCATCATCTCATTAGGCCTCATTCTATCCCTGTGAAGGAGGTACTATTATTATTCTTATTTTCCAGCGAAGGAAACCAAGGCAGTTAGAAAGTTAAATAATAGTGAAATGAAGAAAATCATGAATATTGTAAAGTTTTTTTTTAATCTCTCCCAGTTAGCCAAGCTCAGAAGCTAATTATTCATTGTACAAATGTTTTTCGACTGCCATCTTTATGCCAGAATGGACTTCACCCTTTCCATCACCCATTGAAGATCAATGCCTCTTTCTCTTTTCCCCCCTAAAGTTTTATTTATTTAAGTAATCTCCACACCCTACATGGGGCTTGAAGTCGTGACCCCAAGATGAAGAATCGCACGCTCCTCCGACGGAACTAACCAGGTGCCCCAACTCCCACTTTAACGTGAAGTGTCTTTTTTTTTCCATTATTTTTTTACAGTGTATTGAAGTAGAATTTTCATACCAAAAAGCCACCCTTTGTAACTATACAATTCAGTCACTTTTAGCAGATTTATACAGTTACATAACCATCACCATAATCCAATCTTAGAGCAATTCCGTTAGCCCTCAAAAATTCCCTCATGTGCGTTTGTAGTCATTCCCGGCTCCTGTCCCCAGCCCCAGACAACCACTGATCTTTCTGTCAGCACAGATTTACCATTTCTGGATATTTCATGTACATATCATCATACGGTATGTAATCTCTTGCATCTGGCTTCTTTCCTTAGCATGCTTTTGAGATTCATCCACGTTGTGGCATGTGTCTGTGGTTGACTTCTTTTTATTGTTGTGTGGTATTCCATTGTATGGATATACCACATTCGTTTATCCATTCAAAGTTGATGATCATTTGAGTTGTCTTCAGTGTTTACCTATGAGGAGTGATGCTGCTGTGAAATTCGCGTACAAGCCTCCTTGAGGACCTATGTTGTCATTTTTCTTGAATAGATATCTGGAAGTTAATTGTTGCAGTTGTGTGGTAAGTGTATGTGTAACTTTTCAGGAAACAGCCGTGCAGTTTTCCAAAGTGTCTATACCATTTTACGTCCCTGTCAGCAGTGTATGTGTTCCGGTCTTTGCACATCTTTATCAGACATGGGTAATGTTTGTCATTTTGATGATAGCCATGCAAGGGCACATGTAATGGCATTTTATTGTGGTTTTAATTTGTGGCCTTCCAATGACTATTGATGTTGAGCATCTTTTCAGGTGCCTATTAGCTATTTGTGTATCTTCTTTGGTTAAAATGTTCAAATCTTTTGCCCATTTCCCAGTTGATTTATCTGACTTCCTTTTGAGTTGTAAGAGTTCTTTATATTCTGGATACAAGTCTCCTGCCAGATACATGATCTGCAGCTCTATTCTCCTAGTCTGTGGCTTGTCTTTTCACTTTCTCAATGGTGTCTTTGAAAGCAAGCATACGAGTTTTTAATTTTGATGAGCATCAATTTATCATTTTGCCAATTTGAGTTAATTTTGTTTATGATATGAATAATGGTCAAAGTGTGTGTGTGTGTGTGTGTGTGTGTGTGTGTGTGTGTGTGTAGGGATATCCAGTTGCCCCGACATCATTTGTTGAAAAAAATATCCTCTCGCCATTGAATTGCATCTGTACTTCTGTCAAAAATCTGTTGTCTTTAAATTTGTGAGTCTCTTTCTGGACCCTACTCTGTCCCATTGGCCTGTATGGTATTCCTGTATCAGTAACTCACTGTCCTTGTTACTATAGCTATATAAGAAGTTTTGAAAGCAAAGTATAATTCTTCCAACTTGTTCTTTTTAAAAATTATTATAGCGCTTGTGGTTCCTTTGCATTTCCATATAAATTTTAGATACACACACGCACACACACACACACACACACACACAAACTGCTAGAACATGATAGGGATTGCATTGAATGTATAGGTAATGTTGAGAGAACTGACATTTTAACAACATTGCGTCTCAGTAGTATCTGTCCTTCAGGCAATGAATATGGACTATCTCTCCATTTATTTGGATATTTAAAAAATTTGAGCTCAGCCATGTTTTGTAGTTTGCAGCGTACAACTCTTGCCCTCCTTTTGGAAAATTTATTTCTAAGTATTTTATTCATTTTGATATCATTATGAACAGAATGTCTTTTTAATTGCATTTTGTAATTGATGCTGGCCTGTAGAAATACATACATACAGTGATCGCACCTCTGGTGATGGCATGATTTTCCAGTTTGTGAATTACCAACCTAGTAATGTCACAGTAGCCTGGCCCATGAAGTACGGGCAGGGTGCTACAGATCGTGAAAAATCATCCCAGTATTCTCATAGTGGTCTTACTGGTAACACATGACTGTGATAGTTCTGGGTTATTTTTATCTTTGGGCAGTGAACACATATTTTAAAGTGTTCGGTATTCATTGTGCAACAGCATGTGTATGTATTAAATATCACATTTACATTACTGCATTACTTTGGCATAAAGGGATTTAAATCTCTAGGAATTTTATTCATGTAGAAAAAGTCAGATCCTGGATTCTGGGTCAGATGATATTTTATTGTTGCAGGCACTGAGTAATTCACCAGCTACGGAGTCACATTTTAGCATTCTATGTTATTCTTATCTAAGATGTTTTGAATTTATACATGATTAAATGTGTTAATTGGATTAGAGTTCAGTCTCAATCAGTAAAAATATGAATTACAGGCTAATTTAGAGAACAGCATGTTAGGTGCTCTGTCCATTTATTTGTTAGGTTATGAATTTAGGAATTAGAGTGCCTGTTCTCTTTGTTTTCATGTATTCATTGTGGATTCCTGCACCAAATTCATAATGAATGAATGAAACAAAAAATTTTGACATATGCTGAGCAATTGTGAGCCATCGAGTGTAGAGTTCCTGAATTCTACGAATTTGAACAGGAGTCCATGATGAATTTAAAATATGGCACAAAATAATAAACACAAAAGCTCATCTCACGTCTTGTGAATTTATGAAAATACACACTTTCTTATTTTTTCTTTACCAGTTAACAGGGCAACAAATAAGACATGCTTCTGACGGTAGAAAATTGCCATTTGCCTTATTTTTTTAGTTTTATTTTTAATGTCTTTAATGTTCATCTTTAAGAGAGAGAGAGTGTGAGTGGGAGAGGGAGACACAGAATCCGAACTGTCAGCGCAGAACCTGATGCGGGGCTTGAACTCACGGACCATGAGATCATGGCTTGAGCCGAAGTCGGATGCTTCACCAACTGAGCCACCCAGGTGCCCCTTTTTAGGTTTTTCTGTGAGGCTGTCGTAATTGACCTTTGTTCCTTCGGGTGTATGTTATTCTGACAAATTCTTGCTCCTTTAAATGCATGAACTCCCAGTTTGTTACCTTTATGCCTCACAGCTGTAACATTTGAGTGCTTGCCGTGTACCCGGAATGGAGCTAAGCAAGCTACACATGTTAGCACCTTTAATCCTCATGGAAAGCCTGTGAGGTGCGTATCATCATCATCCCTTCCTTGGTAAGAAAAAGTTGCACAGCATACCACAGGCAGGACATGGGAAAGCTAAGAGGAATCCATTTTCTAAAATTTTTTTAATGTTTATTTATTTTTGAGAGAGAGGTGAGCAAGGGAGGTGCAGAGAGAGAGGGAGACACAGAATCCGAAGCGGGCTCCAGGCTCCGAGCTGTCAGCACAGAGCCCGACGCGGGTCTCGAACTCATGGACCGTGAGATCGTGACCTGAGCTGAAGGCAGATGCTTTTTCTTTTTTAATATGAAAGTTATTGTCAAATTGGTCTCCATACAACACCCCAGTGATCATCCCAACAGGTGCCTTCCTCAATGCCCATCAGATGCTTAACCAACTGAGCCACCCAGGTGCCCCAGGAATCCATTTTCTTAACCACAACTTTTTCTAACCCTCTTTCCTAGAATGTCCTTTCCTGAAAAGTTGCAAAGTGACTTCATACCTCTGTTTGCTAAACCGAATCTCCCCTCTTGGGTTTAGTCAGTGAGGGAGTGTAATTCCAACATCAGATCGGGTCAATAGTGCTTACACCCTTGTCTACCACACTGGGTCTCTACTAGGCGTGGTGTTACCCACATCCCTGAAAATCTAGGGGAGTAGGGAGTGATTGTCTGGGGGAACTAGCAGCATTTGGTACTCGGGGAGTCGGATATGGTTACTGTTCTACTACAGACCGGGCGGAGGAGAGCCCTTCATTGTGAAGAATTCCCCCACCCCAAAAACCTACACTGCTCCCTTTCAGAAAGTATGAGCTGCTTATCCACAAAATGCAAGTAACAAATTTCTTCCACAAGAAATTGAGGGTATACTTAGACCCAGAGTTAGGGTGCACCCACCGTGTGCAAAATTCCATTCCCGTTTCATCCCAATAGGAATTCTTGCTGCATTCGTTGCTTCTTGTTCTTTTTTTTTTTTTTTTTTAATGCCAAGTTGAAAAACAACTGAGCTGTTCACTTCATCTCACTTTTTTTTTTGGACCACATCTATGGCAATTGCTCTTTTCATGACTAGGAAATAGGAAGGAGGGAGATCACATTAAAAAACAGTTTGTTCTGTTCCTGGCAGGAGCTATCTACCCTCCAAAAAAGATTCACAGAGTACAGATGTCCCTGGACTGAACTGTTTGCATGCGCTGGTCCAAGGGTTTGATAAATGTGTCTGTCTCAGAAGTCACACTGATTGCCTTGTTCGTTATAACCTTTATTCAGACCGATGCATGTGGTTTGAAATTCATCACATTCCACAGGTAGGAACTATTAGTTTCTGTAATTGGTTAAAATATTGACCGAAACGTTGACTTACCTTCGTGATAAGACTCTTTTAACTTGATACAGATTCATTCCTCGCCTCTAGACCATATATAGTTGAGATATAATTTAAAGATTTCAGTCTGATTAATATGAACAGGTTACATGTTCCAAAATGATTGGGGGTTCTGGTAATAGCTGTGGCTAACATTTATCGCCATTTAACCTTGTGAGGTAGGTGTTAGCATTATCTCTGCTAAACTAGCATGAGATGATGATGACGGTGAGTAAGGTCTTCTCTTTCCTGAGCGCTGCTCAGGCTCTATGTCCTTCACCAAAGAAAAACAAACAACCTTCTCATTATCAATGGGAACTTAAAGATCATAGTGTGAACATGAATTACACCAGTCTGTTAAAAATTATACACCTAAAATAAATACTGTAATATCCTTTCACATACTTTAAGGTTTATCACATGTAAATGCCAGACTGGTATTGTTTAGACAATTTTCAAGGATCAACCCAAGATAAATGTACCCTTTTATAGAACAAAATAGTCTAACAATTACTAGTTGGAAACACTCTCTTATAGCATATCCCTCTACTGATGGTGTTTGTAAAAAAACAAAGTGATTAATAGCAATCCAAAAGTCCATCCAGTTATCTGAGAAAGGAAAGCTATGTCATCTTATATTAATCACATTACATTGTATTCCAAGGATACCTTGCTCCAACATAGTATTTAATGTACATTTGAATTAAATTACCTCTGCAAATAATGTAGAAAGAAGCGTGACAGCAATTGAAAATAACCCATACCTGGACCAAACAGAACAGAATATTAAAAAGAAAAAAACCAAAAAGTCACCAAATACGCTACGTTCTATATTCAACACAGTCCTTGGGATTCACTCAATAGGAATCTTGCAAAAGAAAGTGCCTTATCATTCTTGTTATGTTTCGTACAATTGGACCACACTGTTAAAAACAAATGTTCTGGGGTAACAAACATTAGGCATTGTGCTTTTGTGTTTGTGGAAACATGCATCAACCATCTAAGAGATTTTTAAAAGACTCAGATTGAAAAGGCTCTTGTAACTCAACCTCTCTCTCTGCCTTTCAAATTTGTTCTTAAAACACTCAAATTTTCAAAATAATACTAGAACTAAGAACCATTTCAAAATCACATGGGGTGTGTGTGTGTGTGTGTGTGTGTGTGAATCCTTAAAGCCACATTCTTTGTAAATCACAGGTGCTGTTATTTTGCTAATTTTGAATGCACCCTTGGTATCAGGATACAAATAATCCATACATATCTAAACATGCCCTTAGGCATCCACTTCCCATGTTGAATTACGTGAAACGTATCCAGTCTGATCCTCAGAAACTGTAGAGGCATTGGATTTTAGGCCATGTTTGCTGAGTGTAGTGAAAATATCTGTTTATATATGCATACAGAAGAAGGAAACATGCGCTTCAAAGGTTTTGATGAAGGTTAGAGAGCAGAGAATTTTGTGATACGGGCTTATACCATTCTTACGTGGTGAACCTGATCTTCAGATGCAGTGTCCTGAATGTGGGCAATAGTGTGTGGAAAAATACTGCCACGCCCAGCTTAACAAGCGTGATCACCCACTCAACTCCACATCTCTTTAGGGTGATTTTCACAACCAGAGTCACTCTTTTAAAAACAAGCGTCTTGTAGGCGCTGCAGTCATCTGCAAATATCTGCGAGCCATGATTGCGATTTTAAAACACGTAAATGAAACTATGATTCGTGTTTCTGTTTGAAGCACGAAAGAGAAAGGAAGGAACATTCTCACGGGGTCCCATAATTGAAGTAACGTAAGTTTCTTTCTTTTTAACTAATTATGTTATGTATTCCCAACTCAGCTTATCATACGCTTCTCTTGCGAATACCTCACGGTTTCCGGCCCCCTGCTCGATACATTAGAGGTCCTTAATATTTTTCTTAAATGAGGCTAACCTGACTGATCTCCCTGAAACCATTATAGGGAGGTGGGGGAAAGGCAACTGCTTTCAAAAGTACTGTCTGAAACCCTTGACCTTTGAAATCTGAACACGGGGCCGTTCCCTGTCTGGTAGGTAGGATCTTGGCGGGTACCATTTTCCTTAGGGTGAGTGGGACCCTTTACAGATCATAGAAATGGCACAGATGACAAAGCCTGGCATTTCCTGTCGCCTGGCGCCTGGGGTAAACGCTGCTGCATCGGTCTGTGTGCCTCTCATCTTGACAGGGGCTCAAATACAGCCCTTCTGGGCACAGAAGACAGATTTCTTTTGTTTGAAACGTGAGCTTTTATCTACCTCTATCTCACCAGTATCTTCTCATTCTAAAACCATGTTCCTGTTCATCCTAGCTGCTCCCCTCACTTGGGGTCTCAGTCTTTTTTTTTTTTTTTTTTTGCAGATGGAGTCTTTTTATTGGGCTGTCTACATCCTTGAAGATGCACCTTGTTTTAGTAAATTTATGGGTGGGGAGCTCTGTGTCTTCAATGGACAGTAACTATAGTCACACATCCGTATACATTTATTCGTGGTTGCAGACAGCGTTTCTAGCCTTTCCCAAACACTTGCAAATATACTTCTTCTTTTTATTCTAACGACCGTCTTGCGGGTTTGGCCGGGCCAGCACGTGTACCCCACAAGGAATATATGAAAAGCACATCACCAGCAAATCCAAAGGCTTGCGTGACCTCACCCTGTTCAATATGATGGCTTGAGCCAGTAGCCTCCCAGTCCAGGACTCTTTCCACTGCTTCGCCAATAATAGCTGGGGGGGGGGGGGGGGGTAGAGGGAGGGGGGGATTGGATGCAATTAATAGGTTTTGGTCGTGGTAGTGACTTGTATTCTTGCCCGGTATTGCGCAAGAGCTGTGTTTCTGTGACATTTGCTTTTATTTTTCTAAAAGGGGAAGGCTTCATCGTCTAAATGACATTTATTAAGGGCCCTTTTGTATCATTGCCTTTAACTCTTAATGCCATTTCGGTACATCGAGAAACTTGTCCTAAAAGATCTGGATGTGAAAGATCTGGATGTCAGAAAAATAATACAGAGAGTGATAGCCTATGTGCTTTGGAAGTACACAAACGGTGTTGTGTTGTCCAGTTGTCTGTCTAGTCTCCCAAGCGTCCCCTGTCATAGCCCGCGGGAGGTGATAGGTTTTGTGTTAAGATGAAGGTCTTTGTTGTGGTTCCAAGTGAGACTTGAGCCAAGTTCCTTCACCTCCCCGACAGTTTCCTCACCCGAAAAGTGCCGTGTTGTGAGCAGGAAGAATAATAGAAGTCACAGTGCCTGGAATATAGTCGGCACTCAACTAGTAATTGCTATTATTTTTGTGTTCTGGGAAATTAAGGTACTGAGGGAAAGTACATTCAGTTAATATTTTTTTTCCCGGAAATGCATTAGTTCCAACATCTAAGTATGTGTTTCTCAAACACAATATCTTAGCCCTAAGTTGTGCAACACTCTTCCCCTCCAAACCTTGTAAGGATCATAGAATCATTTGACAGGGCAGGGTGTCTTTTTAGTTTTCTGTATTATCTTTTATTATTGTTAAATCGTACTGCGTGTTGCATTGCTAAACACATTAATGCTATTATACTTAGTATTGTACTTTGGGATAAAAATCGAGGATACAAATGCTCTTGTTGCACGTGAATTATTACATCTCTGTTATTTGCTTCCAAATGGTTTTAAAACAATTTCCTGAAATTGATTTTAAAATAACACAACCACAACAACAAAAAATAAAATAAGACAGAGTAACAAGCATGAGAACTGTAGACCCTACATGTCTTATATATGCCTAAAAAGATGCTTTAAGATATTTAGCAAATTACATTTCCAGCAGGTTGCAATAGTTACTAACTGTGCAAATAAAGCCAGGTAGCTGTGAAGAAATCCATCGTGGGCATTCCTGTTGTTAGCATGTCAGATCCTGACTGTGGAGTGTACTCCCTTCGCACAGAGACTCCTCCTTCAAGAAATGTAAAAGAAAGAGTTTAGTCCACCTTCCCTGGCAGGAATGTGGCTGGCAGGAAAGGAAGAGTTTCCAGAGATTGATTTTTGTTGTCCTAGGTCTGGGGATTTAACCTTCCTTTGTAGCTGAGAAAAGATGTTTTTGGTTTGTTTCTTTTTAATGTTTATTTATTTATTTTTGAGAGAGAGAGAGAGAGAGAGAGAGAGAGAGAGAGAGAGCGCATGAGCCGGGCAGGGGGGCAGAGAGAGAGAGGGAGAGAGAATCCCAAGCAGACTCTGAGCTGTTGGCACAGAGCCCAATGCAGGGCTCGAACTCACGAACCATGAAATCATGACCTGAGCCGAAATCAGGAGTCAGACACTTAAGTGATTGAGCCACCCAGGTGCCCTGTAGCTGAAAAAAACACGTTAACGTGTTTTTAAATTTACTGTTATTTCACAGAGTGTCTTCATTGTTCTTTATGCTGCACACCCCCCCTCCACTTGACATACACACACCATGGTTCCAGAGTCCTATGAGTTCTCTGCGCTGATGATTCAATTTGTTCACTGAGCGAAGATTTGTTAAACATCTAATATGCACCAGACATATTCAAGAAATTATAATAAAACAGGCAGAGTGATGAAAACACCAAAGTACCAGACCTTGTGCGTCTATACTTTTTTTTAATGTTTATTTTTTTGGGGGAGGGGGGAAGAGCAGGGGAGGGGCAGAGAAAGAGGGAGGCACAGAATCTGAAGCAGGCTCCAGGCTCTGAGCTGTCAGCACAGAGCCCGACACGGGGCTCAAACTTACAGACTGCGAGGTCATGACCTGAGCTCAAGTCGGATGCTCAAGCCACTGAGCCACCCAGGCACCCCAGACCTTGTGCATCTAAAAGAGAGTTTCTTGGCCTTTAAAGCAGTTGCTATGGGAAGCTTTGCAGTTTTATCAGTGATTTTCCCAGTGGGACCTCTCTTTTGGAACTGTTCTCCTGGGCCAGTATATGTTTATGTATATAATTTCAGTTTTATATATATATAATCTAAATAAATAAATTCTGCTATGTATCTAAAACATGTAATTTCTATTATAGAAAATATGCAATTTCTGGTATATACATTTATGTTTACTTTTCTAGAAATAATTTCTTTATTAATACTGTGGTGGAAATCACTGAGTCTTTGGAACAAAACAAACTTCAAATTCATGATCTTTCGGGAAGTTATTAACGCCTCCAAGGCTCGGTTTCTTCACCTGCAAGACAGGATTAACGATGGAAAATCATATGGCTGTGAGGATTTACTTAATTAACCCAAAATTGTATCAGGGACTTTGAACACCTAGCTTACTTGACAGAAAAGTCTCTCTGGACGTTTAAAAAAATTAAGCCTCAATCGTACTGCTTTTGAATCAGAAATACCTTCTGTATCACATAGAACTTTTGTGTGCTTACACAGAAGCATGCAGCGATGACCAAAGTATACCAAAGTATACAGCGTTTGGGGGTTTTATTTCTGCCTTTAGGTTTTTCAATTTCAAAATACCATGTGTTTCCAAAGACAATCGCTAAAGGGCCAAATGTCCAGGAGTTTGTTAAGCAAGCACGTGGTCTTTGCCTCACCAATGTATGCCTCCCGTATTGTGGGGTCAGATGACTGTAGTATCTTCTCTGTCTGGACCATCTTTTGAACATCACCAGAATGCAGAGGACCCTGTAACCTCAGGGCACACTCATGGGACACACTTTCCCCGGCCTTCGAGTGAAAATACTAGCTGCCTTAGCTCCAAGTTTCAGTGCCAAGGCCAAGCAGTGCCCAGGAGCCCACCAGGTACCACAGTCTGGTCTATGGCATGATGTAGAGAAGGGATGGGGGGGGGGGAAATGAGAAAAGAGACTTTTCATTGACTTACATTTTTTAAAAATTTTATTTCCAGTGGAGCTAACACACAGTGTTATGTTAGTTCAGTTGTACAACGTAGTGATTCAACACTTTCATCTATTACTTGGTGCTCATCAAGATAATTTTATTTAGTTTAATTAATTATAAGTTTAATTAATCCCCCTCACCAATTGGACCCATCACCCCACCCAACTCCCCTCTGGTAACTACGTGTTTGTTCTCTATAGTTAAGAGTCTGTTTTTTGGTTTGTCATTCTCTTTTTCTTCCCTTTGTTCATTTTGTTTGTTTGCTTTTTTTAAAAAATGTTTTTATTTATTTATTTTGAGAGAGAGAGAGAGAGCAGGGGAGGGGCAGAGAGAGAGGGAGAGAGAGAGCACCAAGGAGGCTCCACGCCATCGGTACAGAGCCCGATGGGGGGCTTGATCCCACGAAGTGTGAGATCATGACTTGAGCCGAAATCAAGAGTAGGATGCCTAACCAACTGTGCCACTGGGGACCCCTTTTTTTGTTTCTCGAATACTACATATGAATGAAATCATATGGCATTTGTCTCTCTCCATCTGACCTATTTCAGTTAGCGTTACACCCTCTAAATCCATCCATATTGTTGCAAATGGCAAGATTCCATTCTTTTTTGTGGCTGAATAATATTCCACTGTGTTTATACACGTGCACACGTGCACACGCACACACACACACATCATCATCATCATCCTCATCATCATCATCTTCTTTATTCGTCTATCAATGGACACTTAGGCTCTTTCCACAGTTCGGCTATTGTAAATAATGCTACAATCAGTACAGGTGTGCTTGTATCCCTTTGAATTAGTGTTTTCATATTCTTTGGGTAAATACGGAGTGATGCGATTCCTTGATTATAGGTCGTTCTATTTTTAACTTTTTGAGGAAGCTCCATACTGTTTTCCAGAGTGGCTGCACCAGTCTGCATTCCCACCAGCAGTGCACTGGGTTTCCTTTCTCTCCAATTCCTTGCTAACACTTGTTGTTTCTTGTGTTTTTGGTTTTAGCCATTCAGACAGGTGTGAGGTGATACCTCATTGCAGTTTTGATTTTCATTTCCCTGATGGTAAGTGGTGATGATGAACATCTTTTCATCTGTCTGTTGGCCATCTGTATGTCTTCTCTGGAGAAATGTCTGTTCATATCTTTTGCCCATTTTTCAAATTGGATTATTTAGGTGTTCAGTGTGGAATTGTGTAAGTTCTTTACATATTTTGAACACTAACCCTTTATCAGAGATGTCATTTGCAAATATCTTCTCCCATTTTGTAGGTTGCCTTATAATTTCATTGATTGTTTCCTTCACTGTGCAGAAGCTTTTTATTTTGATGTAATCCCAATAGTTTATTTTTGCTTTGTTTCCCTCGCCTCAGGAGACATATGTAGAAAGATGTTGCTATGACCAATGTCAGAGAAATTACTGCCTGTGCTCTCTTCTCAGATTTTTATGGTTTTAGGTCTCACATCGAGATCCTTAATCCATTTTGAGGATAAATCCATTTATTTTTGTGTATGGTGTAAGAAAGTGGTTCCATTTCTTTCTTCTTCTTTTTTTTTAACGTTTATTTATTTTTGAAAGACAGAGAATGACTGGGGAAGGGACAGAGAGAGAGAGAGAGAGAGAGAGACAGACAGACAGAATCTGAAGCAGGCTCCAGGCTCCGAGTTGTCAAGACAGAGCTTGACACGAGGCTCAAACCCACGAACCATGAGATCATGACCTGAGCCGAAGTCAGATGCTTAACCGACTGAACCACCCAGGCACTCCTCCATTTCTTTTTTCTACATGTTGCTTGTCCAGTTTTTCCAACACCATTTGTTGAAGACACTGTCTTTTTCCCATTGCGTATTCTTTCCTGCTTTGTTGAAGATTAATGGACCATATAGCTGTGGGTTTATTTCTGGGTTTTCTATTCTGTTCCATTGATCTATGTGTCTGTTTTTGGGCCAGTACCATACTGTTTTGATGACTACAGCTTTGTAATACAACTTGAAGTCTGGAATTGTGGTATCTGCAGTTTTATTTTTCTTTTTCGAGATTGCTTTGGCTATTTGAGGTCTTTTGTGGTTCCATACCAATTTTAGGATCGTTTGTATGGAATGTCTTTTCATTTCTTTGTGTCGTATTCAATTTCTTTCATCAGTGTTTTCTAGTTTTCAGAGCACAGATCTTTCGCCTCTTTGGTCAAATGTATTCCTAGATATTTTGTTATTTTTGGTGCAATTCTCTGGGATTTTTTTTTTAAATTTCTCTTTATGCTGCTTCATTGTTAGTGCATAGAAATGCAATGGCTTTCTGTATATTCATTTTGTGTCCTGTGACCTTACTGAATTCATTTATCAGTTCTAATAGCTTTTTGGTGGAATCTTTAGGGTTTTATATATACATATATATACATATATATATATATATAAATGTACATATACATATATATATACATATGCATATGTATATATATATATTCATATATATACGTGTATACACACACACACACACACACACACACACACACACATATATATATATAGTATCATGTCATCTGCTGATAGTGAAAGTTTTACTCCATCCTTACCAATTCCGATGAAGAGTCTGAGATTTTAAATAAAAATATTATTTTGGAAAGATATGTCTGGTCAAACTTTCCATGCACAATTTAAAAATCTCCCATAATTCTGTCACCTTAATAGAACTTTTTATTTGCATATAATCTTTCTCTTTTATGCCTTTTAGAGTTGCAATAATAGCACACGTATTATTTTCCGCTCCACTCTTCCATATTGCATGTAAATATTTTCCTCATTTCTCAGTCTTCTCCTTATTTTAACCTATAGCATGATATTTTCATGTTGTGTTATACCATAAGTCGTTAAATTATTAATATAAACATCCTCTAATTTTAGCAAGTGGAATCAAGGAGGAAGTGATGTGATTTGATTTTTGCCACCCCTTCCATTATCAAAGAAATTCTTGGTAAATGAAA
Organism: Panthera tigris; assembly: GCF_018350195.1. Taxonomy (NCBI): domain Eukaryota; kingdom Metazoa; phylum Chordata; class Mammalia; order Carnivora; family Felidae; genus Panthera; species Panthera tigris. Next base: position 75,669,390 of record NC_056661.1, read on the forward strand.
ACAGCTCAAATAAAACAACAAATGGCAACAACGAGAAGAAACCAACAATGCTGAACAATGAACGAACTGAATAATCAAAACACTGAAGGACAAAAACACATTTATCTCTAAATGTAGGTTTTGAATGAAAATCCAGTAAGTTTTTCAAACTAGGGGAGAACGGTAGGAAAGCACTTTCTGTACCAATATCAAATTAGTCAATTCAAGACAATTTTATTACACTAATAACCCTACTTCTCTTCTCCCCTCCCCTACCAAAAAAAAAAAAAAATTAAGATGAGATCCATTTATGTACGAACCATTACAAACCAAAATCACTTAAATCCAGACGTAACCTTATTATTCTAACAGTATGTTTTAATACATCAGTATATTGATCATAGTAAGAAACGGATTCTTTTAGGATCTTCCATAATAAATGGGGGAGAGGGGAAGCTTGGGGAAAGAATACAATTGGAGGTCCACACCACATGTGTAAATATTTAAAAGTTTTAAGATATGTTCTGCCTTCCTATTTTGACAAAGATACCTTCATAAAGATCTTGACGTCCACGTTTGAACTTTAGAGTTCTCGTAGTTGCATGTCAGAATATGGTGATGAAAACAGCCCCACACCCCAGCCCATGGCCCATCCCTGGTGTAGTCATAAAGCTTCGAGGGCCTCAAGCCGACTTGGGTGAACACCCCAATCCATGTGTCCACATCCTGTCCACACTGCTGCATCAGCCACTTACCGGACTTCCAGGGCTTTTTGTTGGTTTGTTTCTTTGTTTTTGTTCCTGTTTTCCAGGTTTCCTAAGATATATTTGGCACATAACATTGTGTCTGCTTCAGGTGTACAAGGAGATGATTTTCTTTTCTTTTTTTTAAATTTTTTTTAATGTTTATTTATTTTTTTTTTATTTTTTTATTTTATTTTTGGGACAGAGAGAGACAGAGCATGAAGGGGGGAGGGTCAGAGAGAGAGGGAGACACAGAATCGGAAACAGGCTCCAGGCTCTGAGCCATCAGCCCAGAGCCTGACGCGGGGCTCGAACTCACGGACCGCGAGATCGTGACCTGGCTGAAGTCGGACGCTTAACCGACTGCGCCACCCAGGCGCCCCGGTGTTTATTTATTTTTGAGACAGGGAGAGACAGAGCATGAACAGGGGAGGGTCAGAGAGAGGGAGACACAGAATATGAAGCAGGCTCCAGGCTCTGAGCTGTCAGCACAGAGCCCGACGCGGGGCTAGAACTCACGGACCGCGAGATCGTGACCTGAGCCGAAGTCAGCCGCCTAACCGACTGAGCCACCCAGGCGCCCCAGGAGATGATTTTCTAGACGTATCTGTGGTGACACGATTACCACCTGGTTGTCACACGATCACATGATGGTCCACCTGTCCATCACTTCACTTACTTTTTTCCACTGAGATATAATTGACACCTATTAGTTTCAGGTGGATGGCACAATGACTCAACATTTGTATATCTTGTGAAATGGTCACCACAATACGTCTGCTTATCATCCACCGCCATGCGCAGTTACAGCTTTGTTTCGTTTCGTTTCTTCTTGTGATGAGAACTTTTAAGATCTCTATGCATCAGGCCTGCAGTTTTGCCCACCCCCAGAAAGTCCTCTGTTAGGAGCATGAGGAGCAGACGCTTTGCAAGTCCTGATGAGATTCAGGGATCCTCTGTACCCAGATGTGGTCCAGGAGGAGGAAGGGGTGACAGGGGCTCTGTGGACCAGAGCAGGGCCTTCGAAAGCACAAGGCCCAGGGCACGGTGGTACTGAACTTGCTTGTCTCCTGTCGCTATCTGGCATTTTAAAATATTGGAAGGCTTTAAAGTAAAATTTAAATCGAGGCTTAAAAGAAAAATATAAAAGGAAATACAATAGGCCCATCAACCTAACACCATTTTTTCTTCCTAAATAAATTCAACGAAACACCAAATGAGAAAGCATTTGGATCAACCCTTCATTTAGACCCCAGAGTATCATTTCTGAAGCCATTTCCTTTTGTTTCTCTGTGGTGAATCCATCTTTATTGTACCTGTCATCTGTTCCCTCTTAAGCCAGCAATGAAGGGCACATATCAAGAGTGTTTCTCAGCATCTCTATTTTCCAGAGCAACAGTTCGCTGTCGCTAATGACCCCAACTACAGTGGCTGATTGCACGCTGACCTTGGCTAGTCTGAAATCCAATCCGCAGAACCTCTGTACGTTCCTATGGATAGAAACTGTAGGAACAGATGGAGAAGTTGGCTATAAGGAACATACTTATTACCACTGAAAATGTTCTCCTCTTTCCAAGCCGGTTTCCCAACCACGGGGGTGGGTTGAGCCAAGCAGAAGGTCCTAGTGACTCACAAGCTTCCGGAGAAGAAATCCACAGGTGGCAACCACTAAGGTCACATTTTCCTCCAATTGCTTAAGCAGTACGCTCTTTAGATAGGTGCAGGGATACTGTGTTGCTAAGCACCAGGCAATGACTGGGTTGCACATTTCTGGTTTCTGTTGTGGTGCCACACGGCACCAGGCAGGGACAGTGAATTCTGTGGTCGTGCGGCAGATGGCATGAGAGCTATTGGTGTTTTGCATCTGTGGAGACTTTCTACTGCTTACTGGTTAGGTGATGCATGAAACTACACAGCCTGTTATTATTTATATTTCATCCATAACTGCACATCTTATTATTATCCATGGTGGGTAATAAGCACCCACTGTGAGGCTGCAAGGGGTGTGGTCCAGCTGAGGCTGTGGCTAACATCCAAGAGGAGAGAGTAGCACAGCCTGGGGGGTTGGGGGGCACGGTGCATGTCTAAGCCCGGGCTCGGCTATAGGAGCGAAGTGTGGCTCTGGGATGTGGCACTGCCGGGGTTGACCTTTGGACAAGGCACACTTGTCTAACGCGTTTTCCACACTTGCTTCTTTACCCAGACTGTGTCTGCATCTTATCCCAACCACCAGCTGACCCAGTTTCCCCTCTCCCATCCAGAAAACAGATATGATATGCATGGTCAGATGTGAATTCAGAGTTCTGAAATGCACTTAAACAATCGTATCAGTGACGAAATTATAGCTATAACTAGAAACACCTATTGTCTCCCAGTTCCTGTGGGTTGAGAAACCAGGGGCAGATGATTTGGGTCCTCTGACCCAACATCTCTCCCAAGACCTGGGCTGGAGTCACCCTGCAGCTCCCTAGGGGCGACCTGCCTCCAAGCATGCTCAGATGGCTAAGGCAAGACTCCGCTCTTTACAAACTATTGGCCAGAAGCCTCCCTCAGGTCCCTGCCGTGTGGAGGGCTCCCGACATGGCAGCTGGCTTCCCTTCCAGCAAGCAAGGGAAAAAGCAAAATGGCAAGAGAGAAGGAGCCTCAGTCTTTTTGTGACATCCCACTACTTTTGCCATATTACGTTCATTAGAAGTGAGTCTCGGTGCGCCTGGGTGGCGCAGTCGGTTAAGCATCCAACTCTCGATTTCTGCTCAGGTCACGATCTCATGGTTTGTGAGCTCGAGCTCTGCTCCAGGCTCGGCATTGACAGCGTGGGCCTGCTTGGCATCCTCTGTCTCCCTCTCACACATGCGTGCACACCCACTCTCTCTTTCTCTCTCAAAATAAATTAATAAACATTAAAAAAAAAAAAGAGAGAGAAGTGAGTCTCTAGTTCAGTTTATGCTTAAGGGGAGGGGACTACACAGGACGTATAGACAAGGAAGAGAGGATCACTAGGTGCCATCTAAGAAGCTGCCCACAATAACGACTCTGCTGTTTGACCATATTGGATTAGAATACCCCGATTCACGTTGCACAGCCACAGGCTATTAAGACAGAGATGATACCCGTGCGAGGCACTCGTGTAGGAAACAACGTTATTATATTGCTGCCAGTGTTCCACTCTTTCCTACCTAGAGTTCCACCAGCTTTCCTGCGAGTTTGGCCACCGGACTCAAAGAAATGCTCTTGGTCACCACCAGAATCACAGAATGACAGACTTAAAAAAAAAAAAGAGGGGCGCCTGGGTGGCGCAGTCGGTTAAGCGTCCGACTTCAGCCAGGTCACGATCTCGCGGTCCGTGAGTTCGAGCCCCGCGTCAGGCTCTGGGCTGATGGCTCGGAGCCTGGAGCCTGTTTCCGATTCTGTGTCTCCCTCTCTCTCTGCCCCTCCCCCGTTCATGCTCTGTCTCTCTCTGTCCCAAAAATAAATAAAAAACGTTGAAAAAAAAAAAATTTAATAAAAAAAAAAAAAAAAAAAAAAAGAGTATCTGTCCTCAGCTAGCCTGGCTCCTTCATTTCTCAGTGTGGAGCCAGACTGAGAGGAAGTAACTCACTCCCAGATGCACGGCCGGGTCCTGGCATAGCCGGGTCCATGTTAGGTTTCAGTGAACGTGGCCTTGGCTTTAGGGCAGGGCCATCGCCCTGCCTCCTGTGGGAAGCCGGACGCATGGATGGACAATTAGGACGGAAAATGAAATGAGAGACGGTAGCAGGGGAAGAGGAAAGGAGAGCGAGGGTTCTGAGGAAGAGAAGCAGGACTATGGAGGAGGAAACGGGAGGAAACGGGAAAGGCTGATCACATATTCACTGCTGGTACCACTGGGGGGCTCCATGGCTTTCTGATGTCGCTGCTTGGAGGCAGAGAAATTCTGAAGCACCCACCAAAACAAACTTTGAGTGCACTGTCAATGAAAGGGGGGCAGAGAGCTGTGGTTAAGAGCGTGGACAGAATGCCCCGGCCGGAATCCCAGTGGTCTGTGACCTCCGCAGGTTACTTAACCTCCCATTTCCCCCAGAGCTGTTTTCCTCTTCTGTCTTTGCTCCTTTCCTGAATAGTATGCACTCACTTAGCAAACACCTGATCAAACAATTGCTTTTCCAACTAGAATCTGCTGAGTACTTGCTGAGTCCCAGACTCTACTGTGCTATATAGATTGACCCTTAAAATAACTCTGTGTATGAAGTATTGCTATTCTACCTGTCGAGATAAGGAAAAGTCAAGAAGCTGCCACTTGCCTGAGACTCCCTTCCAGAACCTCAGTACCTCTGCATTGCAGGCCGCCTGGACGGCGTCGGGACCGACCTGGACCTCACCGGGACCGCTTAGTGTCTACCTGATGTTGCCCACAGGGCTGAGGCCTGAAGGAAAGGAACGGTTCCATGCAGAAGTTGGAATTGTTGTTCCAGGATGGTCCTTATGAGGTTGTCACACTAGAGGATACAGACAGTCCTGTTTAAGTGCCCACTGGGACAAACTGCTACACAAAACGAGGGCAAGAACTGGAGACGGCAGAGTGCCATCTTCCCACCTCATCCTTGCCCTGGAAAGGAGAACGTTGACAGTGGCTGGGGTGAAGGGGCACCCCTGGGGTAGGTGGGCACAAGGCAGAGGATACGCGGGAAACCCCAGGACTCTCAGCAATGACTGGGGTGAGGAGGGGGTCGATGGGTCTTGAAGTCCTTCACACGGGTGGGAATGAGGAGGCAGTGAGATTGGAGTATTGTGATTACCGGTGGGTCCATTTGTGTTGGGTAGGAAATAAGGTCACACAATAATAAATGACAAATTGTCCTCCAAGAAGGGATATTTTGTATAGTCAGACATGCAATCGTAACGATGCGACAGGTATTATTACGGCTAAACACACAGGGACTCAGGAAAGACTTCACGGAGGAAGTAACAACTGAGCAAGTCTGAGAGATGAACAAGTTTACCAGATGGGAAAAAAAAAATGGAGGAATATTCTAGGTAAGAGGAGTCTCCCGTGCAAAGGCTTAGAATGAAAGCAATTCTTCTCACTGGAGGATGGAGACAGAAGTTAGAGCAGATCGTGAAGGAGCCTGCCAGGAGTTCTGGAATTTATTTTATAGGCAACAGAGAACCAGGCCAAACTTTGAAATAAGGGTATCATGAAAGCACATTCTTCTTTCCTCCTCCTCCTCCTCCTCCTCCTCTTCTTCTTCTTCTTCTTCTTCTTCTTCTTCTTCTTCTTTTTTCTTTTTGAAAGGTCATTCCGAAGGAAATTTGGACAATTCATTGAGAGGTGAGAGGTAGTGGGTAAAGATCAGGGCCAGAAGAGGGATGAGACTAAGCAAAGACCCGTAGTCAGCGATGAGAACACGGGTTCAGGAACTGTGGTTTCAGGAACAGGAGGTTCTGGGTGCCTGGAGCATATCAGGCGGTGGGAGGAGGAGAGGGTGGTATTAGCAGAAGGAAAGGAAGGCTGCTCCCCTGCGTGTGTGGGTGGGTTGAAGTGGCAAGTTCAAACTCAAGTTAGAGTAGAGCAGTGGAGTAGTCAGGGCCTGGAACATCGCCCTTGCGCCTTTTTTATTCCCGAATCCCTGCCCTAGTCCTGGGGCCCAGGAGAGGAGCCTGGGGGTGGAGAGAAGAGAGGAGGGGCTTCACAAATGTTTTCCTGAGTGACACTAGAGAAGGAAAAAAACTCCATTCTCCAGCTAAGCCTTAGTGAGGGTTCGAGACCGCAGTAAATGGTCAACTGGTCAAGCCGTGTGATGCCTGGCGGTTGGGAGGGAAGTTCTCAGAGGTCAGGCTGCAGACCTGAGATGACTGATGACCTTGAGTGCCAGGCTAAGAAATCCTGGACCCCATCTAGGGTATAGTGGAGAAGGGCCTCCCGAACATACTACACATTTAGAAAACCCTCTTTTTTTCTTCTTTCTTTCTTTCTTTTTTTTTTTTTTTTCCTTGTAAATGGTTCTCCATAAAGCTTCCAAATCTGAAACTAAGCAAATGTGAACTAATCCTATTGCCTGGAACCAGAAGACCCAATTCCTACCGCGAATAGGCAGTCAGCACCTACCTTACACTGAATGCTCGCTCCCCTTTCTGGGGGCTGTTTGGAAAGAACGGTTGCAAAAAAATAAATAAATAGAAGTAAACAAATAAAAATACACCTCCCCCCCAGTTCACCAATCTCACCCATCCAACTGGTAAGTTTCGAAGAAATTCAATGCTTCACAAGGAGAAAATGAAAAGGCCATAGACCTCAGACAGAAACCCACACCCATGAGAGCGGCATTTAAAGACCGTCCGTTTTCTGGAACGTCTCCTGTAGCCAAATCCCTGCCGCCCCTCCGTGCCCCCCCGACCCCGACCCCGACAACCACCGCCACACACGCTTGGCGGGGTGAGGGCGCGGCATCCCAGGTGAGGGGGCCACCCGGTCCCCGAGGCGCCGGCGGCCGGAGCCCATTCGTTGCCGCCGCAGCCGCAGGGGAGGGAGGGGCCGGGCCAGCCGGGGAAGGGCGGGGGACGCCGGGGAGGCGAGCGCGGCGGGGGTAGGACGCTAAAGCGAGCGACCGGGAGGCAGAGCGCGGCGCGGGGCGGGCGCGCAGGGGCGGGAGCGGCGGGGGCGCGCGCCGACGCGGGGCCAGCCCTGCTTCGCCCGGGTCGCGGGCGGACGCGCGCCGCAGTCGGAGCCTCAGACGCGCGGCGCAGGGGACACCGCGGGGCCGCCGGAGGCCACAGCTCCGTCGGGAACGGACAACGTCCGCGCTCCGGGGAGCCGGGCGGCCGCGCCGGGGCTGAGCGGTGGGCGCGGCGGAAGAACGTGAGTAGCTCCGTGCGCGTCCGGCGGTGACACTCGGTCCTGCTCCGGGGCGACGGCTGGAGCGGAGGAGGGCACCCGGGGGCTGCTGTGTTGTCATTCGGACGCCGGCCCGGGGTTCAGCAGAGCGCCCTCCCGGCTGGCAGCGCCGCGCCGCTCTCTCTGCGGCGGGGCGAACCTGGTGGCCAACTCCCTTCCAACCCTCAGGCCTCGGACGCGCCCGCGGGCGCCGAGCGGGGTGGAGGGGGACGGGCGCCCGGGCGGGGACTCGCCGAAATGCGGCAGCCCTGGGTGGCTTGGGCGAGCCCTTCACCTCCTCCAGTCTGTGGACAACTTCTTCATCCGCGCCCCGCGCTTTCCGGGAAGCCCTGCCTGGGGTCCCTGGGTGGCCAGTTGGGCCTGGGGAGGCTGCTGGGGCCCGGCACGGCGGCTTCCCCGCCATGCACGCGGGGGCGTAGGGTGTCACGCCACGGTGCCGGCGGGACGTGGAGCGCAGGTGCCGGGCCGGCGCGCACAGGCGGGTGCGCGTCCGGGTCCCCGCGGACACATCTGGGCGTGGGCTTTGTTCGGATGTGCTCACACCTGCGCCGATCGCCGGGCCCCAGGCCGAGCCGACCTCCACTCTCGCCGCCCCAGGGGAGAACTCGGGGAATCTGGGGGAAGGGGAGAGACCGCATAGGCAGCAGGGTGGGGGCTTTCCGGGGGTTTGTTGGCCCTACAGGTGCGAGTCCTCGGGGTCCCGGCGCTCCGCCCAGCCTCCGGGGGCTGGGACTGTTGGGGCTGGCCCACCGGGGTTTGGGGCTGGCCCAGAAGAGCCCCTTCCCTGCCCGGGCTCCCGGTAGTGGGCTCTGGCAGCCGTTTGGCCCGGGATGCTGTGTTGAGCCGGGAGTGACTGCCGGCTCCGGAGCATCCATCTCGCCGCCAGCGCCATCTGCGCGGTGCGCCGCCCCCAGCCCCCTCCTGGCCGCGCGAGTGGGCGCCGCCGAGTGCTGGTCCCCGGCTGCTCGCCGGCTCGGCGGTTCCCGGCCCGCAACTCCCCGCGCCCAGAGGGGACCGGGGGTGCCCCGGTCGAGTGAGCCAGGGACTCGTCATCACTCCTGGAGCGGTGTACCCTGGGCAGCAGGCGCCTCCAGAGGGGTCCTCGGGCCCCGCGGGGCCGGTGAGCCGGCCGCTGGCCTTCCCTCCGGATCCCCTCCCCTGTCGTCGGCTCCGGGCCCTCGGCCGCATCCTCGGTCCCCCGCACGCTCGGGGGGCCGCCCTTGCGCAGCTGCCGACGCCTAGGGAGGGCGCCGAGCGGGGGCGTCTCCTTCCACCCAGCCTCTCTCTTGCCCTCCGCAGAGCTGTTTGTCCTAACAGGGAAATGTTCTTTTCCTTCTCGGTCCCGCATGGTTAACGCGCAGAGATGCAGGTCTGAGAGGCTGGGCCCTTCCTCGCCCGAGGCTCTTGCAGAGAAGTGATGGAGGCGAGTGTAGTGGGGCAGGAGGCTTGCGTTCTGCACCAGGAGCTCCCCCTGGGGCTGTCAGCAACGCGGCAGCTACTGAAGGCAGACCTTTGGGAGGCTGGGCTGCTTTGGTTTGGGACTGCTTGAGGCTAACCATGCCCTGTTATTAAAATATTGTAATAATAGCTCAAGAGTAAAGGAGACTTTCCGGAAGTCCTGAAATGGGTTTAGACCACTGGATACTTTCCTCTTTAATGGTAATGAGAGTCCACGTTGTTTTGAGAGCTTCAGATGTACCAGGCGCTGTGCATGGTACACGTATCATCTTCTTTAATTTCCACAACATATGACTACCCTTTTCTTAAAATTAGGAGACGGAGACTTGAGAGGTCAGTTAACTTTCCCAAGGCCACATAGCTAGGAAGCAGGGGAGGGGAGTGGGGGGCAGGAGCAAGGGTGAGTTTTGCCCCTACACTTTACCATCCCAGACTGTGAAAATGGGGACTTTTTGGAGGCTTATCGCATTAGTTTAGGGGAAGCCTAAAACCACCAAGTGATCAGGGACATTATAAGGCCATTCAGTTCTGACTCCCACAGACCTCACAGTAGCAGGCGCTACTGTAAATCAGCAGATTGTATTGTGGAATAGCCTTTTATTGCCTCGTATTGCCCTGGAATTCCTTTACATGTTCTTTTATTCCTGTTAGCTTTTAAGTGCCCTGCTATTTGCCTAGCCAGTTACAGTCACCGGACTGTTCTTAGTGACGAGATGCCTCTATGATTACAGAGAGGCTGAGAGGTTCCTGGAACATTGCAATTTTTCAGAAAACTTTTTTCTTTTTTTAATTTTAAGAAAAGGCAAACATTTCCATTTGGCAAACGTTTCTAGTAGGCTCCCCAGTCCCGAATCTCCTTTGTACACTCCTTTGACTGCAGATTTACTCCTCAAATTGGATGTTGAATTTGAATAAGACCCTACTATGACATCTTAGGAAAGTATCCGATATCCTGAGTATTTGACTGTGTGGTGCATTTACAAAGATGCTGCATATTAACTCGTAGAAACAAGAATTTGACCTAAAGTGAGATCAGCTGTTCCTGGAATAGCCTTCAGCATGTTTGTAATTGTGAACTCATTGTGCATTCTTTAAAATTTTTTTAATGTTTTTATTTATTTTTGAAGGAGGGAGAGAGAGAGAGGCAGAGCATGAGTGGGGGAGGAGCAGAGAGAGAGGGAGACACAGAATCGGAAGCAGGCTCCAGGCTCTGAGCTGTCAGCACAGAGCCCGATGTGGGGCTTGAACCCACAAACTGTGAGATCATGACCTGAGCCAAAGCCAGACGCTCAACCGACTGAGCCACCCAGGCGCCCCTCATTGTGCATTCTTAATCCTACTGACTCATGGTCTTCTTTCAGCCTGCTTTGTACTTTATTGCAGGAAAGTTGCAAAACATTTCACATCATCCAGGAATTTGAGAGCTGTAAGAGAACACTGTATCCAAATGTTTTGGTTTCTGAATGAGTACAATGGGGTGCTGAGAGGTCACCCAGCCACCTAATGCCGGGTAGTGATGAGGTCTTTGGACTGAAGGCCAGTCTCCCCACATGATATCATTTCGTTATTGCAGCAGTGACGGTAAATGAAAAGCAAACTCATCTTTGGAAACGGTACTTCCTGTGAGGCTGATGTGACCACGACAAGGATAGCTGGGGGTATAAGTGCTTCCGAAGCAGGAGAGGGTACTGTACCTGGGCTACAGAAAACTTCCTAAAGGATCCTTTCGAATAACATTTTCATGTAGGTGTAGTTTTCCTTGTACAACTGGCTGGATAGAAACAGAAATGGCAGATAATGTATTTGCATGTACGAAGGAGCTATTTAATGGAACCCCACAGGATGCTTTTCTGATGAAGAAATACTTTAAGTCATTCATTCATTCATTCATTCATTCATTCATAAATATTTACTGAATGGATAGTCTAGTGTCCTAGACACTGCAGTTCCTGCCTTCAGAAATATTAATTAAGTTTCATTTTTATTTATTTTGAGAGAGAGAGAGAGAGGGAGGGAGGGAGGGAGAGAAAGGGCACATGCATGGGCAAGGGGCTGAGAGAGGAGAGAGAGAGAATCCCAAGCAGACTCCATGTTGCCGTATATTCTGAAGTGGGACTCGATCCCACAAACTGAGATGAAATCAAGAGTTAGTGCTCAACTGACTGAGCCACCCAGGTGCCCCCAGGGAGATTAGTTCCAATGATAAAATTAGAAGTATGGCTGCGTACTTCTGCACACAGACTCTTTTTTCACATATCGTAAATGTACAGCCTGATGAACTTGCTCAAACTGAACACATGGGTGTAACGAGTGCCCAAATCAAGGAATAGAACATTATGAACATCTGAGAAAGTCCTCTTGTGGCTCCTACCAGTCATCGCTCGCTCCCTGAAGGGTAAGCACTGAGACTTATCTGAAGGGTAAGCTGTTTCCCTGAGATTCTCACCAGGAAATCAGAAGGTCTTTGTTCTAGTCAGCTGGGGCTGCCATAACCAAATACCATAGACTGAGTGGTGTAAGGAACAGAACTTTGCTTTCTTCAAGTTCTGGAGTTGGGAATTCTGGGATCAGGGCACCAACATGGGCAGGCTCTAGTGAGGGCTGTTTCCCTGGCTTACAAATGACCATCTTCCTGCTGTGTGCTCGCACATGCTTTCCTCGGTGGATGTGCACCGAGATCTCTCTCTCCCTCTTCTTATAAGGCCACTGATGCTATTGGATTAGGACCACATCCTTATTACCTCAGTGAACCTTAATTACCTCCCCAGAGCCTTATCTCCAAATACGGTCACATTGGGGGTTAGGTCTTTCACATACGAGTTTTGGGGCTCACAGTCCAATCCATAGCAGTCCTGATTTGCTTGCCTCCATCAGCAGCCTGGGGAGTCTCATCCCCACTTCCAAAGACCAGTTTCCAGCTGACAAGTATGGTAGCTGAAAACAAGGTTAACTAGAATATAGAGTTTCTGTAGTCTTCTCTAGGAAGTTTTATGTGTTTGCATCCAAACGCTGCTTTAGGTCAGCCCTGAACTGCTGAGGTGATTGGCGAAAAGGAAGTAATTTGAAAATGATTAAAAAATTATTAAATGCTTTTTAGGTGTATTTTCCTTCCCCTGCTGAAGGAGCCCTGAACCTTTCTGCCAGGTGAGGACAGAGGACACCTAGGGATGCTAGGGGCAAGAACAGAGTGGCTAACTTTATCCTTTGTCTGCCGAGGCAAATGAAAAGCCCCTTTAGTTTTGAAGAGTCTCTCTTACCATCAGGACTGAAGTTTCTAAGAATAGGAAAATGTGCCAAAACGAATTGACGAACGGTTCGTTTTTTCCGCTTAAAATGTGAAGGAGGAGGCTACGTGAAGAAGCTACAGGAACAGCTCTACCTCCAATATCAGGTTGTCTTTAAATTGGGGAGCGGGGCGCCTGGGTGGCTCAGTCGGTTAAGGGTCCGACTTCAGGTCAGCTCATGACCTCGCAGTCTGTAAGTTTGAGCCCTGTGTCGGGCTCTGGGGTGACAGCTCAGAGCCTGGAGCTGCTTCAGATTCTGTGTCTCCCCCTCTCTGCCCCTCCCCCGCTTGTGCTTTGTCTCTCTCACTCTCAAAAATAAAAACACATTAAAAAAAAAAGATTTAAATGGGGGAGCAAACATCATATATTTATTGAAAATGTGATGGTTTCGCCAAGCCACTCTTTTATTGTGAAAACGGCTCTAACCATTTTTAACTATGTAATTCAGTGGCATTGAGTACTTCAGGATGTTTCACAACCATCACCACTGTCCATCTCCAGAACTTTTCTCACCTTCCCCAGCTATAACTCAATCCCCATGAAGCAATAACTACCCATTCCTCCTCCTCCCAGGCCCTGGCAAGGATCATTCTATTTTCTTGTCTGTGAATTTGACTGTCCTCAGTACCTCGTACGAGTGGGATCCTACAGTCTGTGTCCCTTTTGTGACTGGCTTATTTCACTTAGCATGATGTTTTCAGGGCTCCTCCATGTGTCAGAATTTCCTTCCATTTGAAAGCTGAATAATATTCCGTTGTATGTAATACCACGTGAAAAAAATTTCATTCGTCTGTCAATCATTTTTTTAAAAAATTCATTCGTCTGTTGGGCTGTTTCCAGTTTGGGGCTATCGTGAAGAGTGCTGCTATGAACATGGGTGCACAAATACCTTTTTGAGTCATTGCTTTCAGTTCTTTTGGATATATGCCCAGAAGTGGGATTTCTGGATCGTAAGGTCAAGGCATTGTTTTAATTTTTTTGAGGAACCACCGTACTGTTTTCCACCGCAGATTTACCATTTACATTCCCACCAAGAGAGCACAGGGTTCCGGTTTCTCCACGTATTCACCAACCCTTATTTTCTGTTTCTTTAAAAATTTTTTAAATATTTATTTTTGAGAGACAGACAGAGACACACAGAGCATGAGCAGGAAGGGGCAGAGAGAGGGAGACACAGAATCTGAAGCAGGCTCTAGGTTCTGAGCTGTCAGCACAGATCCCAACGTGGGGCTCGAACTTACGGACCACGAGATCATGACCTGCGCTGAAGTCCGACACTTAACCAACTGAGCCACCCAGGTGCCCCGATTTTCTGTTTTCTTGACAATAGCCATCCTAATGGGTGGAAAGAACTATAGCTGTTACTCTTTAAAGTTATAAATTAATATACTAATTAATTTACTAACATATTAGTAATTAATATACTAATTAATAAACTAATATACTATGTCATGAACAAGGGTTTCACGACATTTTCTAACTTATTGTTTTAATTTTTTTTTTAATAAGGAGATGCATGGTTTTTTTAAATTTTTTTTGAAAGAGAGGGAGAGGTAGGGGCTCAAACCCACGAACTGTGAGATCATGACCTGATCCAAAGTCGGATGCCTAACCGACTGAGCCACCCAGGCGCCCCAGGAGATGTATTGTTTTTAACGAGTAACGATTGACCCCGTACTTTGCATAGAGCATAAAATAGATGCTACGGAACACGTGTGTCATCGCCCAGGCTAAGCCAGCACTGGTGAAGGACATTCATGTTATTTTTTTTTAATGTTGAATTAGAGCATATGTGTCTGTAGCACAGCTGGGTGAAGTGGCCTTGCTCTGAGGCTAGATGAAATACTTGTATGATTTTATTTTACAGAGAAAAATAACATTCGCATTTTAACCCAGATCAGGAGCAAATTCGCCTCATATCTGCAAACAGATAGGAATATCCTATTTAGGGATGTGCTGGACTTGTGAACTGCAGGTCTGCACTGGGCATTTCTCCCTACCATTGAATCTTCAAAGATGACAGTATAAACCCTCACTACCCAATTATCATTGCTTAGCTGAGCTAATAAAAAAGATGCGGTGTCAACTTAATTGACCTATTTTACTGGCCTACAAGATTGGAATTTCAAATTAGAAAAAGGTAGTTTTGAAAAGTCTGATGGAGGGCTTCCCGCAAGTAACTGAAAAGCTAGTGAATCTAAGAAATGCTGGTGGTAAAGGGAACAAATTCACAAAGGCTAGTGCTCGTCCGCTGCACATACTGTCCAAATGGCTTATTCAGTTCAGAAACAGGAGTGATGAATGCAGCTTGTCTTGTGAGCTCTCTGATCTGCTTCCACAATGCCGTGCCTTAAAAGCACTGTTGAACTCACACGAGAGTGGAAAAGGTAGTTATTATCAGACGAAAGGATCCTTTCTAAAATTCTTTTTGTAATTGACCTGTAATCAACATACAACATTTTATTAGTTTCATGTGTACAACATAGCGATTTGATGTTCGGAGACATCTGAAATCCTTATTAAGTGGTGATAGGGCTGGAAAGAATCGTTTGAACATCATCTATCTATCTATCTATCTATCTACCTATCTGTTCATGTGTATATTTAAATTTTATGATGTGTGTCGTATATTGGTTCGAAACCCACTGTAACCACAAACACATATTCCCAAGGCAATCTGAGGGAATCCTGTAGGAGGTCTTCTACTGTGTAATATGCAATGAATTCGATTTATCTTTCTCAAGTGGGCTGAGAGCATTCAAAAAATTCAGTATATGTATTCAGTAGGTAGTGATCTTTTTTCCAAATTGCAACTTTAAAGCAATTTCATGCCACTTTTAGATGACCTTGACATTTGAACGGCATGATTTACAAGGATACATTTTTGCCAAACACGACAAGCTCATGTTGAACGCCATTAGCAGATTCTCTCCAAGGGGAGGGGAAAGGAAAAAAAAGGACTAATCTTCCATTAATTATGCTGTAAGGTAGAAGCGGACTGTCAAAAAAGAGTTTCATCCTAGAGTTTTCTTGGGCCCTGAGGAAGGATGGCTTGCAAGCAAAAGCTGCTGCCTTCCAAAGCCTGTGCGGCCTTTTAGTCCCTCACCTCAATAGAGAGCTGAAGGGACAAAAGTGAACAAAAGAGGCCTGTTTTGCCTGCCCCACTTGCTGGGCTGTTGTCTTGGCCCTTTTCAGCGAAGGAAGAGGAGGGGGAGCCGGGTCAAAGTTGAAGAACAGTGAAAAGGAATTCAAGCTTCATGTCGAAATTTGAATTATAGCTTCAGTTTGAGTGCCGAGTAGATGAGTGTGAATTGAAATTTTTGAATCTGTGCAAGCTTAAGTGACAGATGGTGTTGGAACAAGGTCCGTAGGGGCTGGATGGCGTATCCACAAAAGTGGCATGCCCGAGCGAGGCGCTCGGTAAACATCTAGTTAACCGACGAAAGTTTGAAAACTGTAGGAAGTGTAGTTCGGTGCCGTTCGCTGCATTAAGACATTGGCCTGTGTGAATCCGGGGAGGCCCCTGCGTCTGGCGTGCACTCGGATGCACTTGTCCCCCCTAATTGCATTGCAAATAGTCCTCTTTCCCCTGGAGTATCTACTGGAATAAATACAGAAATGCCCAGTCAGCTCCCCATGTAAAATCTCATTACAGGGTTTTGGTATTGACCACAGATTGTTTTGATACATGACAAGGTAGATAAGTCTGCCCTACATATTGGCGAAGCCGTGTTTCTTCCCACGTGAGTATATCTGGGAAGCGTGATTTCACCTTTCTGCTTCCGGTGGGGGTCCATCACGGTTCCACTTGCTACTGAAGTTTTTAATATGGCACATGGTACCCCATTCAGTTCGCTAGGCCAGCATCTGATTTAAAGCATTTCTGAAAGAGAAGTTGGCTGTGGGTATAGCCAGAATAATAAAACAGCTCCTGGCGAGGTCGAGCTTACTGAAATGTAAGCGAAATCAAAAATAATTTGGGATACTTTGAAATGCTTCCTGGTGTTCCATGAAACCATAATTGGAAAAATTTTGCTTTGGTATCTTTGACCATTCAGATGACTTGATGACATAGTTTTTTGTCCTGATGTTGGTAGCATGATGGGCAAAAGCCACTTTTTATATCATTCAATACTTTCAAATATTTCTGTTTTTAGAGAAAGAACATTGACATGGCAACAACATAAAAAATTAGTAGATATTCAGAGATAATTAAAACTGTAATATAAACAAAAGCAAGTTCACTTCAGAATTGACTGTCTTAATTTATAGCATGTGTTGTAGTTTACATAAATTGTGATATATCATATGTCTCACAAATTGTAATAGCTGGAATACTTTATTTTTTAAATGTTTATTTATTTTGAGAGAGAGAGAGAAAGAGAGAGTGAGCAGGGGAGGGGCAAAGAGAGAGGGAGCCAAGCAGGCTCCATAGCCATCAGTGCAGAGCCCAATGCAGGGCTCGAACTTAAGAACCATGAGACCATGACCTGACCCCAAACCAAGAGCTCGACGCTTAACCGACTGAGCCACCCAGGCACCCCGGTATAGGGTTTTTAAAACTCCATGGCTATTTGTTTCTAGTAACAGTTACCCTGACGCCAATTTAGAGTGGAAGGTAAAATATATCAAGGGTTGATTGCTGTCCTAGGACCATAAAGGGACCCATTAAGCAGCAGGAGTCGGTGAGTTCATGGTCGGTTTCGTTTGCTGGGACTGGGGCTGGAGGAGCAGAGATCAGCAAGGGTGAGAGGGATTCAGAGGGCGGGAAGGCTCAGGTGGGTAATGAGACATCCTGGAGAAGTGTCCTACAGCACAGGGTCCAAGAGAGATTATAAATAATGAGGAGTGAGGAAAGAGCCCCCTGTAAAGGTAATAACTTAAAATCTGAAAGAAAGAGAAAGGGACAAGGATAAAAATGTTTGCAGTGACGTCTTGACAAACGGAGAATAGTCTCCATTTCATAGCATCCAATAGGAAATACTTTAAAGAGATATTTTCTTGTGGTACTTCAGGTCATTGAAATCATTTGACATCATGAAATAGAAATAGCTTATAAATCGTCCTGCAAAAATGAAATATGATAATACCCATGCACTGAAAAGAAATGCATTGAGAAGACCTTACTAAGAGTCAAAGCTAGTATTTTTTCAGAATAACAGGAAAATTCTTAGATCATCTCACCTCTCCAGCTATTTTGTGCTTTTATATACAGATGGCCCCAGCTTGAGAAAATTAGAGATATAAAAATGTGAACTTGCCAAACACATTTGGGATGATATTCATGTTAAACAGGATTATTTGCTTTGCACAAGGTTTATATGAACTTGTAACTCAGCAAAGTTCATTTCAGGAGCAGCTTTTTGGGGATCTCAGAGTAGACAGATTATTCTATCTCCTGAAAGAGCGTAGTGTAATTGACATCAAGTGAAACCCAATCAAATGTGTCTAAATACAAATCCGGAAAGAGGTGGACAGGTGGTAAATGAAGAAAAGTACCTTGCTTGTATGAAAATACTTGATATTTGCGGCAGATAACATTGAGAGACCAAGTCTCTTTTGGTAAAAGGAAGCAGAAAACAAAATACTCATCCAGGCAAGAAAGGCATTTTTGGCCTTGCTCATAATGGAATTCTGTCAGCTTTCCCCAGGTTCGTGACTGTGGAAATCCAGACCCCTTCTGTTCCATGAGGAGCCTGAGCTGTGTTTCCTGTTGTGCATGGTGGTGTGTCTGGAAGGGTCCCGACATTTGATGAATGAGTGAATGCAAGAATGAATGACGGAGTACACGAATATTGCAAAATGTCAAGAGGATTTTTTTTTGTCAGAGGGAATTGGGGAGTTTTGTCCTCAGACCTGGTTCGAAGATACAGACGCCGTCTAGACCACGGGAAATCAAACGTTCATAATTTCAGGCCTGGATTTTGTATGATTGTAATTTGCTTCCTGGTTCTAAATTAGGCGGTCAAGCAGGCAGGTGAAATCATTCAATCCAGAAGGGTACCATTTTTTAAATTGCCGCCGTGGAGCCCTAAGTGACATCTTTGTGACCCCGAAGAGTTGCTCTGTAATTTTCTACCTTTGCTCACGGCAGATGATTCTGGATTTGCACAGGCCTTTCCTTTCCCTTCAGAGTCTGAGGCTGGTGCTTTTCACCTCCGCCTGGAGGTCTCTGGGTGGCTGCACACTGATTGAGTGAAGCACTTTCTAAGATTGCTTTCCGCCACCTGAATGTGAAGAAATCAGAAGCGGGGCACACAGGACAGAGATGAAAAGTGGTAAGGCCGGGGTGTGGACCAGACCAGAGAAGCACGCAGGCTGCGGCTTTGGAAGCCAACCTTCTCTCCTTTTGGTTGGCCGCAGACTGCTCCTACCTTCTGTGTTCTCTATATTCCTGCATGTGCACTGACTTACAGCATGGTCTCCCCCAACCAGTTAGTGGATTGTACAGGGACTGGGTTCAAGGCAATGGGGCCATGTCTGAGAGACACGTAGGGAAAAATTGTATACGTGTGAAATTCGTAATTAATTCAAGTTTGAGAAGTACCAGGTTACTCTGCAAAGACTAAGGAACCTCAGTGTCCTGTACGGCTTTGGAAACGAGGCTCGAGGACGTTTCCGTCTTCAGCTAGAAACTGACGATGAAACACAGACTTTGTCATCGTCCAACCCTACCGCACAAGAGGGTGTAACTATGGCGAATCAAGATAAAAACAAAAGTGCTGACAGAAGGTTGGCATCAGTCCGTGTTCTCTTTAGGTAGAAGGCACCTGTCTCGTGTTCACCAGAGTATTCTGACAAGATCGCTTCAGAGATCTGTGTGTCTCTGACATCCTTAGCAATAACTGTCTGCTGGATTTTGAACAAACGTAAGGGTCTCACACTGCGATCTGAGAGATTGATACCCTTTCTAATGCACGGTGGGACTGTTTTCAAAAACCACAAACTACATTCTTAACCGTCAACAAATCGTAATAACATATATGCGAAAATCAGACTGCGGCAATGCGATAAAAAAAAGGGTGTAAGTTCAGTGAGTACTTTTTTCCAGTTGTATTCAGTAGTCTTTTGAAATCTGATTGTGTTTTATTTCAAGCCATAGCCTATTCATAATTTTCAAGAGGACGATCAGTAATCTTTTGTGTCAGCCATGACTAACTAGCAACCCCACAAGTCAATAAAGCATGAAACCATTTTAATATATTAAATTCATCCAGCTCACAGACAGCATATGCTTAGGGGCTCGATACAGAGAAACACACACCGTGATGCTTGCGAGCAGGCTTGGATATATACCATTGTTTGTATTTATTCTGTTCCCTTGTGCCCCAGAGGAGAGGTAGGTGCTTAAAGATAGCAGCCACACAGGCGCTATGGAAAACAGTATGGAAGTTCCTCAAAAAATTAAGAATAAAACTGCCATTTGATCCAGCAACCTGCTCTTTTCAGTCACACAGGTGCCATTTAGGGCTCCACCTTGCCAGTTTTAAAAAATGGCACTTTTCTGGATTGAATGATTTCACCTGCCTGCTCGAGTCCCTAATTTAAAACCAGGAAGCGGGGCGTCTGGGTGGCTCAGTCGGTTAGGTTAAGCGTCTGACTCTTTTTTTTTTTTCTTTTTTTTTTTTTTTAAGCGTCTGACTCTTGATTTCGGCTCAGGTCATGATGTCAGGGTCATGACATTGAGCCCTGCATCCAGCTCTATGCTGAGTGTGGAGCCGGCTTAAGATTCTCTCTCCCTCTCTCTCTGCCCCTCCCCCACTCTCTCATTTTCTCTCTCTCTCTCTCTCTCTCTCTGCACTTCCATGTCCACTGCAGCATTATTCACAGTAGCCAAGATACGGGGACAACCCAAGTGTCCATCAACAGATGAGCGGATAAAGAAGGTGTGGTATATTTATACAACGGAGTATTATTCAGCCATGAGAAAGAAGGAAATTTGTGACAACATGGAAGAACCCAGAGGGCATTATGCCAAGTGAAATAGGCCAGACAGAGAAAGACAAATACTTCATGGCATCGCTTATATGTGAAATTTAAAATAAAGTCAGACTCCTAGAAACAGAGAATAGAAGGTGGTTGCCCAGAGCCAGGGGTGGGGGAGGTAGGCAGAGGTTGGTAAAAGGGTGCAAATTTTCAGCAATAAGGTAAATAATGTCTAAGAATTCAATGCATAACATTGGTGACTATTGTTGATAACACTGTTTTGTATAATTAAAATTTGTTAAGACAGTAGAACTTAAATGTTCTCAACAAAAACAACAACAACAAGAAGTGAGGTGACGGATGTGTTAAGTAGATAGGGGGATCCTTCCACAGTGTATATGTGTACCAGATATGTGTACTTAAATATCTTATACTTTCGTTTGTCAATTACACCTCAATAAGGCTAAAAAAAATAATAGTTACCTTTGACCTGAGTGTAGACACAGAGCTTTAGAAATGGGGATATGTCATGGATTGAATTGTGTCACCAAATTCAGATGTTGAAGTCCTAACACAGGACCTAAGAGTTTGACCTTATATAGAGATAGGCTCTTTACAGCTAAAATGAGGTCATTGCAGTGGGCTGTAATTCAATATGCCTCGTGTCTTTATAAAAAGAGAAAAGTTGGACACAGGCACAGTGGGGGGGAACACCATGTGGAGATCAAGTAGAGATCTCCAAGCCAAGAAATGCTCAAGATGGCCAGCCAACCACCGGAAGCCGGGGGAGAGGCATGGAACAGATTCTCCCTCATGGCCCTCAGTAGGAACTAACTCTGCCGACACCTTGCCCTTGGACTTCTAGCCCCCAAACCTGTGAGACTATACAGTCCTGTTGTTTGAGCCACCCAGTCTGTGATGCTTTGTTATGGCAGCCGTAGAAAACCAATGCAATTAAAGGTCTCCCGTTTGTTTCTAAGCCTGTCCCTTACAAAAAAAGGAAGGGTGAAAATAGAGCTTCCCACCACATCTCTATGTTTGGATGTCTGTGTCTCTGTCTATATATCAATATATTTATATCTATCAATGCCTACTTTGTGTACCAGAGAAGTATGTGTGTGTAAATTGGTTACTTAGTCTCTGTACCTTGAATTAAAGCACAGAAATACTGGGAGTGGGTAGGGAGAGTATTTGTTTTATTAACTGGACAGATGTAGGAAGTTGGTAGTTTAAAGTTGATTACTCTTTTTGATTGTAATCAAGTCGACTCCAACTTTGACGCCTTTCTCATGTGTAGATTGTCATCACTTGGGATCTTAACCAGGTGTATTTTGTTAAAGGCTCTGCTGCTCCTGGTGGATCAGAAGATGTCTTTTGGCTTGGAAAATGATACGGTTGCTGATCTTTCCTGGTGCTGAGGGAAGTGAAAGCTTGGATGAGTGAAAAGCCTGACTAGTTGGTGTGGATGCGGGTTTAGTGGGACAGGGTGAAGGAGGGTACCGAAGGGGGGTTTGCAGCTATCATCAGGCAGCACCACTGTCTGTTCGGAGATGCAGGGTTGCCAAGTGCTTTTAATCAACTCAAATGTTGGTTTGAATTAATTGGAAACTCTAAAACCATTTTAGTTGGTCCTTAATAACGTCTGCCCACTTAGTGTGAGTTTCTGTTCAATTTCACTGGTGACAGCCTTGCCTGTCTTAGACCATAAGCTCCTTCCAGGCAGTGTCCTATCAAGGTCACGTGTGGGGCGTTTAATGAGCCGCCACACCCAAAGAAGGGCCCGACTGTTGTAAATAAGAGCAAGGAGATGATTTGGTAGGAAGGTTCTTGCTGTGAGCGCCTGGCACTTTTCTGACTCTGACTTTGCGTGACTCATTGATTCCATATTAATGTATAAACCATTTTCCCGTTTGGGCTTTCCCCGGGTGATAATGTTCTTCCTTTGCTGCGGACTCAACTTTATTTATGATCCCGTCAGGAGGGACTAATGAAAACCCACCAGTATCTAGCAGGAAATAACTTGGAATCATGACTGTTTCAATTTTGCGGATCCTCACAGCTTCCCTCACTGCAAGGCAGTGAGGCACGAACTGATGGGGTGAAATGTCCAAGACCCTAGACAGGAGCAGGGATCAGGCAGTGGTTTCTTTCTGAAAAACCACTCTCAGTGCAAATCCTTTAGATGTTTTAAATATCTGCCTTCAGGGCACCTGGGCGTCTCAGGCACTTAAGCTTCTGCTTTTGGCTCAGGTCACGATCTCGTGCTCCGTGAGTTTGAGCCCGGCGCCGGGCTCTGTGCCGACAGCTCAGATCCTAGAGCCTGCTTCTGATTCTGTGTGTGTCTCTCTCTCTGCCCCTCTCCCGCTCATGCTGTGTCTCTCTCAAAAGTAAATAAACATTTTAAAAAATTAGAAAAAATATCTGTATTAAGACAATTTTGTGACGATTGTCTGTGAGGTGTGTGGGACCCATTGTAACATTAGGTGTGTACCCACGTTCGTTTGCAAACATACTCCTATGGAGGTAGCAACGCCAGTGCCAGGATAAATGACCGGCTTTAGATCCATTTTACGAGTTTTGACTTGTGAGCCTGGGTTGTCTTACGTCACGCTCACGCTGAAAATTTTCCAACTCTGGTCAAGCCGAGTCCGTCTCGGGAAAGCAGTCCCTGCTGCGGACAGTGGAAGGGGGCTGCGCTGGGGTCGTGGTCGAAGCATATGTTTGAGCCCAGCCCCACCCCTCCTCCCATCTCGTTGGCACAGTCAGGAGAGGGGCGAGTGATGAATATGCATGTGTCCCACACCTGTGACCGAGAGCTCCTCCATCAGGGAATAGCAGGGGATCAGTTACTTGAAATGGATGGCTCGCGGCAGCTGCTCTCTGTGGCCCGGCGGGCTCCCTGCCCTGCGCTGACAGCTGCACGGCACATCCTGCCGTCACACCACCTCAGCCACCTCCATCCCAGAGAAGGGCCGAGCCCCCTCATCCCCGGGCATTTCTTCCTGGACAGTCTGCTCCTGAGGTGGTGCAGACCGAGAGGCCTCTCCGAATTTTAGGCAACGAGGTCCCAGTGATTTTACAACTTTTCTACCAATCGTTAACACGAATTCACAACACTCGTGGGTTGCTTAACTGTAGAGAACACCTTCATGAAGTATCTCTTCTCATCCTTACAACAACCCTTGATGTTCCAGGGCAGCACTTTTTTTTTTTTTTTTTTTTTCTGTAAAGGGCAGGGAATAGATATTCTAGATTTTGTAGGTCATGTCACCCCCTCCCCAGTCATAGATGATATGTAAGTGAATGGGCATTTCCGTGTTTTCATAAAACTCTCCTTACAAAACAGGTAGTGGCCGGCTTTGGCTGGTGGGGCATAGTTTGCCAACCCCTACTTTATGTTATTATACCCATTTTATCGATAAGGAAACTGAGGCTTAGGGAGTTTAAGGAATGGGTCAAAATAGCACAGCTGTTAAGTTGTACAACTGGGATTCTAACCCAAGGGGTCTGAGCCCCCTATCCCTTAGTCTTGACCCCAATGAGCTACTATTATCCTGACATGAGAAATGACAAGGAGTGGAATTTTAGTTTCCACATGCTGTGAGTTAGAGATTATGACCCAGACATCTACGAGAGACATTTGTTTCCCTTAGAAATGATGTATAGGATGCGGCACCTGGGTGGCTCTGTCAGTTGAGTGTCTGACTTCAGCTCAGGTCATGATCTCATGGCTCGTGAGTTCGAGCCCTGCATCGGCCTCTGTGCTGACGGCTCAGAGCCTGAGCCTGCTTCGGATTCTGTGTCTCCCTCTCTCTCTGCCCCTCCCCCACTCATGCTCTGTCTCTCTCCCTCTCTGTCTCAAAAATAAACATACAAAAAAATGATGTATGGGGGTGCCTGGGTGGCTCAGTCGGTTAAGCATTCTACTTTGGCTCAGGTCATGATCTCATCGTGCCCCACATTGGGCTTTACAGAGCCTGCTTGGGATTCTCTCCCTCCCTCTCTCTCTGCCCCTCTCCAGCTCTCACTCCCTCTCTCAAAATAAATAAATAAACTTCAAAAAAAAATTGTGTGTAGGGGAGAACATCAAACCATGTCCTCAAGATGCTATTTAGGTAAATGTAGATTGTTTAATCTATAGCACATTCAAGTAATGGGACCACATCCTTGAATAATGAATAAAGCTTTTAAGATTCTCCAAGTGACCTGATGTTGTGGCCATTGTCATCAATAGGATTGCAGAAGGAAAAGTACTCTAATGTTAAAAAAATGAAAATTATTACTTTTTAAAATTTGCTTACACATTGATGGCCCATGTGTTGTGTAGTAAGATAACTTTGGCAAAGTCCCAAGAAGGATTTTTTTTTTTTGAGAGAGTGTTCATGTGAGTGAGGGAGGAGGGTAGAGGGAGAGTGGGAGAGAGAATCTTAAGCAGGCTCCATGCTGATTATCCCACAATCCTGGAATCATGACCTGAGCTGAAATCAAGAGGCGGTGACTCAACTGACTGAGCCACCCAGGCGCCCCGTGATTTTTATTTTCACAAAAACTAATTATGCAGATGAGTTCCTTCCGCATTTAATATAAAACCTTTGAATGAGAATTTTCAGCAGTTTTCCTTTTTTTTTAACTTGTTTTATATTTTTTTTTAAATTTACATACAAATTAGCATATAGTGCAACAGTGATTTCAGGAGTAGATTCCTTAGTGCCCCTTACCCATTTAGCCCATCCCCCCATCCCACAACCCCTCCTGTAACTTACCCTCAGTTTGGTCTCCATATTTATGAATTTCTTCTGTTTTGTCCCCCTTCCTGTTTTTATATTATTTTTGTTTCCCTTCCCTCATGTTCATTGGTTTTGTCTCTTAAAGTCCTCATATGAGTGAAGTCATATGATATTTGTCTTTCTCTGAGTGACTCATTTCACTTAGCATAATACCCTCCATTTCCATCCATGTAGTTGCAAATGGCAAGATTTCATTCTTTTTGACTGCCAAGTAATACTCCATTCATATATATATATATATATATATATATATATATATATATATACACCACATCTTCTTTATCCATTCATCCATCGATGGACATTTGGGCTCTTTCCATACTTTGGCTATTGTCGATAATGCTGCTATAAACATGGGGGGGGGCATGTGTCCCTTCCAGACAGCATACCTGTATCCTGTGGATAAATGCCTAGAAGTGCAATTTCTGGGTCGTA
This sequence comes from Panthera tigris, assembly GCF_018350195.1. NCBI lineage: Eukaryota > Metazoa > Chordata > Mammalia > Carnivora > Felidae > Panthera > Panthera tigris. The sequence continues at coordinate 75,694,873 of NC_056661.1, forward strand.
GGGCAGTTCTATTTTTAGTTTTTGGAGGAACCTCCATGCTGTTTTCCAGAGTGGCTGCACCAGCTTGCATTCCCAAACAGTTTTTATTTTCTGAGATGGACAGCTCCTTTTGTGTTTTATTTCCATGGTAACAGTTACGTTTCTACTTGAGAACAACACCTACCAGATAACCATCCAGTTGACATTGTTGGGCACGCCCTTAGGGACTCTGCAGGGCGTCGTTGTGTCGAAATAGCCTCTGAAGCAGAATTACACAGGCTTGCTGTGTTGTTTTATACAGCCAGCTCTATTTAAGGTTGAAGGTTCTTAGAATAAAGGACCAAAGTTAGGAAACATTTAGTTTTAGGCTTCAGTTCAGCACACAGAAAATACCATGACCTGCCAGACTTCAAAGACGTTCCCAGGACATCCTAAAGAGCTCCAGAACTCACAGTTCCTGACCTCTGGGTGAGTGAAATTTTAGGAAGTATGCGGCTGGCAAAATGGAGGCTTCATGTGACTCAACATTGTTGCTGGTACTTTCTTTGAGGGCAACTCAAAATGGAGCCACTCCCTGGTAGAGAAATCAGAGAAAGGAAACCGTCCCGGGGAGGTAACCCTAGTCTGTCTTTGGAAATCCGAAGTCTTTGAATTTAAGTGAGCCTCTATTCATCACTAACAAAGCTGAGGGAGGAATAAAACCCAACTAGGGAAAAGTTGACTGCGTGTTCGTGGGACGTGGTTACTGTGAATTAATTGGCATAACAAATTACAAAGGGCATGGTCGATAAATGTGGAAAAAATTTTCTGTTGAATCATTTCCTAGAAAAGATGGTCCTAGGCTTCATTCATTTAGTTGAAAAACAAAAATGTAGCCCAAATTAAAAAAATGGAATTATGGTGCTATAGACAACTTTTTATTTTTCGTGGCATTTGATTTTTACAGCAGTCTTGAGGTATAACTTAGACATGGTAAAGTCTGTCCAGGGTAAGTATACTATTCAGTGATTTTGTGAACATAAATTTATAAATGGTGCAGTTGTAGTAAGCAGATTTGTACGATCACCTCTAAGAGTCTTTCTCCTGGATGCATACCCTGTGTGATACCCTGCTTTAAATGTGCATGGTACCCGTGAAGATGGTGAAATGTTACTCCCATGATCAGGGAGTAACATATTACACGGCAAAGGTGAAGGGCTTTTGCAGATGTAATTAAGGTTCCCAAACCACTCGATTATGAGTGAATGCAAAGGGAGACTAACTTGGCTGGCCTGACTTAATCATGCATAGGCCCTTAAAAGGGGACAGTTATACGAGAGACACTCTCCTGTCCTCCCGCTGTCCTGGAAGAAGCTTCCATCCATGCTGTGAATTACTTATGGTAAAGGGTAGCCGTAGTCCTTCGACCACAAGGAGCTGAGTTCAGCCAACAACCTGAATGACCTTGGAGGAGGACCCCAGGCGCCAGATGAGAAGCAGCTTGACCAACGCCTTGATAAACTCAGTTCGGCCATAATCAGACTTCTGACCTGTGAGAAACCGTGAGATCATTAATATGTGTGGTCATAAGGATCTGAGTCTGTGGTAGCTTGTTGTGTAGCGTAAGCAGCCAATACAGCATCTGTTACCACAAGCCAGTTTTGAGTATTTCCATCACTGCCCCCAAATTTCCTTGAGACCCTGTGGCTTCAGACCATTCTTCCACTCTAAGGCAACCACTAATCAGCTTTCTGTTGCTACAGATGCACCTTTTCTGGACATTTCACATTAGTGGAATCCTACAATATGGGACCTTTTGAGCCTGGCTTCTTTCATTTAGTAGAATGCTAAGACATTCTGCTGCCCGCAGGAACATCCACTGTTCGTGATGAGAAAGTCATAGATCATTTGAATTGTTTCACTGTAGGTAGTCAGTCGTTTTCTCTTGCTGTGTTCAAGATTGTTTTCTTTGCCTTTGATTTTCAAAGGTTTGACCACGCTATGCCTAGTTGCGGATCTCTTTGTGTTGATTTTACTTATGGTTCATCGAACGTGTTGACGTGTGCATTAACGTTTCATCAAAGTTGGGACGTTTGGGGTTATTATTTCTTCAGATATTTTTTCCTGCCTCTTTTGTTCCTCCTCTTCTCTCCTTTTGGGACCATCCTTGTACTTGGGTTGGTATGCACGATGTTGTCCCACAAATCTGTGAGACTCTACTTAATTTTCTTCATCCTTTTTTTCTGTTCTTCAGATTGAATCATATATTTTGATTCAGTTTAGTTCACCGATTCCCGTCTGCCTTCTCAACTTGGCTATGAGGGCCTCTACAGAAGTTTTCATTTCAGATATTGAACTTTTCTTTTTAAAAAAATTTTTTTTCAACGTTTTTTATTTATTTTTGGGACAGAGAGAGACAGAGCATGAACGGGGGAGGGTCAGAGAGAGAGGGAGACACAGAATTGGAAACAGGCTCCAGGCTCTGAGCCATCAGCCCAGAGCCTGACGCGGGGCTCGAACTCACGGACCGCGAGATCGTGACCTGGCTGAAGTCGGACGCTTAACCGACTGCGCCACCCAGGCGCCCCTGAGATACTGAACTTTTCAAATCGCAAATTTCCCATTTGATTTATTTTTGTAATTCCAGTCATTTTATTGAGGTTCTCTATTGGTGGATTAATTGTCATCATGTTTTCCTTTAACTTTTTAAATACGCTTTTCTTTCGTTTTCGAACATATTTACAATAGCCGCTTTTGAAGTCTTTGCTAAATCCAACTTTTAGGACCACTCAGTGACATTTTCTATTGCCGGTCCCCCCCACCCCACCCCACCATGTGTGGATCATACTTTCTTTCTCTTTTTTTCTCTGATTTTGTTGTTGTTGTTGAATAGTGACATTGTAGATATGTGGTAGCAACCATGGATTCTGCCTTTTTCCCCAGGAGGGATGCATAGTTATTGTTTATCTGCTCGGTGACATATTTGTGCTAAATCTGTGGAATGTGCCACCAGCAATGTGCAACTGCTGATGTCTCCACTCAGTTTTATTTTATTTTTAAAGAATTTTTTTAGCCTGGCTTCTTGGGGTTCGCTCATATGTCTGCATAGCTTAGTAGTCAGCCAATGATTGATCGGAAAATGTGCTTAATATCTCCAGATAATAAGAAGCTGCTGCTTGCTGGGTTTACGTGTGCCTGGGGAATGCATTCAAACTTCAGACCTTTTTTCAGCTCTTCCCCAGCTTTTACATTCTGCTGGACTCTCGTGTGTCTGCTGTGTGGGTGTGCGCACTGCATTGGCCATGGTTGTGTGGGTGGTTTGGGCCCCTCCGGCCCCTCCTATGCATTTATTTGCACAGCCCTCATCAACCCAGTCGACGGGAAGAAATTTTTCTAGCCCCCACTATGTCTGGTTCACCTACTGAACTCCCTGTTAAATCCCTGATTGGTCCACCAGTTCTGTGCGCTAAATGGGACTTAAACGTCAGGCCATCCAAACTGCCGGCATGGCTGTTTGTGTTCCAGTAAGAACTTCCACTTTAATTGTGAATGTTCTCATCAAGGAGTCCCCTCTGGCGGGTGCTGTGAAGCTGGTGGGTTTTGCAGTCTTTTCTGCCCTGGCTGAATGAGTTACCATGATGGCAGAGCCAGGGTGGGGAGTGGGGGGCATGTGATGGGGACAGGTTCAGGCAAAAACACTGCCACACACTCACTGTTTTGACCCTGAGTTCAGTAGGTTGTTAGGAATAAATGCTCGGATTGTTGTATGCCTTTGGTGAATTTCCAGAGCACTTGACTTGTTGTGGTTCTTGGATAGTTTTGTCCAGTTCGATGGTTGCTTTTTGGGGGAGAGAATTTGTCAACCTCCTTAACTGTCTTCATCATAATTGCTTGTTTGTTTGTTTGTTTTTTTGAAGGCTCGTTCATCAGAGTGAATGCACCAAAGAATAAATTTGTGACGTGTACATGGTCCCATTATTGAAAGGATAGATTTGTTTCTAAAGTGCATTTATAAGCATGGCATATATAGAATAGAGAAAAAAAAAAGAATTTAAGTGTAGATAAATGTGGGTTCAAGCCCATTTCTGCTGCTTGCTACAACTCTTATAACCTTAGACTAGTTGTTTAACTTCTAAGAGCCTCAGCTTCTCCATCAGTAAAATAGAGATTATAATACCTACCTTATAATAAGGTTGTGATGCTTCATTGAGATCATTAAAACTACTTAGGACATGGCTTAGAACATAGGTCAAAGCCCAATATATACTACTTGCTCTTATATAGGGTTGGCAAGTGCTTAACATTGACCTTTATAGAACAGATTTTTTGTTCTTTAAAGAGTGACACTCCAGCACCTATTTTTTTTTTTTTTTTTACAATTGGAAAATTAGACTGTTAGAAGAAAGGTTTAAAATAATTGGAACTGGAGCGCCTTCATGGCTTAGTTGGTGAAGTGCCCGATGCATCTCAGTTTGTGATCTCATGGATTGTGGGATCGAGCCCTGCATAAGGTTCTGGGCTGATGGCATGGAGCCTGCTTGGGATTCTCTCTCTCCCTCTCCGTCTGCCCCTGCCCTGCTCGTGCTTTCTCTCTCTCTCTCTCTCTCTCTCTCTGTCTCTCAAAATAAATAAATAAATAAATGAACATTGAAAAAAAAGAAGAATTGGGAGCAGAATGCAGGGAGAGATGTAATATTGAAGGACATTGACTTAAGAGATGTAGAAATTTATGGAAATGCTAGAGGTGGACATTGGGTTGTAAAGAAAACCAGAGAATTGACACAAAGAGGAAAGACCAATAACACCTGTCTGCCAACACGTCTTTAGCTCTGTCTAGTATGGAGATCCTCTGGCAATGAGGACTGTCTTCCATGTTTTGCCTCCTCAGAACTGCCTCGTCCAGTGCTGTGCTCAGGGCAAGTGCTCTGACACGACCACCCTAGGAGGCGGCTTCTGCCCTGTGCCTTCCTTCCTCATTCCTTAGGCACTTTTCCCAGTCCAGGGTGGATCTGTGGGTGTAGGCTCTCCATAAAGTTGTCACCCAAGCTGACGTCCGCATGAGCCCCACAGATGAAGAGTGACACTCTGTTCTGAGGCCAGGCTTGTCACCTCTCAGCCTCTTTCCCCACAGAGAAAGGATTCATTGGCCAACTCTAGTGTCGCCATGGGAGTACTGATACTGAGATACAGGAAAGATGGCCAGTGGGCCACCTGACTCTGGTGATGAGAACTGAGGCCCAGAAAGGGTACTGCCCAAGCTCACAGAGCAGTTATGTGGTGGAGCAAGTCATCTGCCTTACAATCAGGCTGACGGCTTGGGCAGTATTTTCACAGTCTTTATCAAGCAGGTCCAAACACCGATGATAGGTGTTCAGAATGATGAGTTCAAGCCTCTGTAAGATCTTTCCTCCCCAACAAAGAGCACATTCAGGGCAGGCTGCCTATTCCCCCCCCCCCCCCCAAGGAAAGTGGACTAATGAATTTTAGAAGGATTTTCAACAAAGATTGGAACTGTCTAGTTCCCTGGGTAGTCTAATTTAGAAAAGATTTATAGTGTCTCTGACACACTGACTAGACAGTCAATAAACGTGGCTGACTGAGGTTGCTCAGATGCTAATGCAATAACCCCCCCCCCCCCCAGCAATTGAATGCGGATTAGAACAGCAGGTCAAGGATCAAGTGCCAACATACAACTACACATCTGCCCACCCCCAAATGATAAATAACGTTGAACTTACCAGTTATCCCATTTCCTGAGCAGTCTGCTGTATTTCTAAAGCCTAAGAAATGGCATGTATAGGTTACCAGTGTATATCCTGAGAAAATCCTCCATGGGCATTATGGCTCTTAGGCTTAGGCAGCCGGCACTCGTGTCCTGAGCCTATGGTTGTTGAGCTCTGTTCAGCTACTCGTTGAGTCTGGTTGTTCTGTAAGGGTTGGGGGATCCATAGGCCAACTGGATATCTCTTTGCTTCTCCAACTTTACCCTGAATCACCCAGAGGATCTTATGGAAATCCTTCTGATTTCAGTAGGTCTAGGGTGGGACCCAAGATTCTGCATTTGTAATAAGCTCCCGGAGGACAGGAATGCTGCTGATCCCCAGGCTACACTTTGAGTAGCTTAGTGCCAGAGAGACCCTAGGATTCCCTGTCTAAAGAGCTGTAGCCCATACCCATGACCTGTAAGGGTCTCTGGGGACTGATTGCTGTAGGTATGCACACCCACAGGCTCCCAGGGTAGCTAGGGGGTGGCGCTGGGTGTATATGAGTGTGGTGCAGTGGGTGGGTTATAAGACAAAGCTTGGACCTTCCGGCTGGAACTCTATGCACAGGAGTATAAAGGCCTTCATGGTGCAGGGCTGAGATGGGATGGGAAGGAAAGGGAGCCTCCATTTTTCTTCATGCTCCAGGCTAAGAGTGGGCCTGCTTGTGGGTACCTCAGGAAGGCTTTGGTTAAAACTTTGTTATTATTATTTTTTATTATTTGATCTCTGGACCTAAACACAAAAAGAGCAGATTCCATTTTTTTTTCATGCCACTCTTGCAGTCCGAGAGAACACTTTTATTTTCTCTTCACTGTGCACATGAATACTTGAAGTTGGCCAACAGATTTCCGACAGGTTTGTTCGCTGTGTTTTGATGAATCTGAGAATCTTCCATTTTTCTAAGTAGCTGGTGCGATGATATGTCATGTGCTTGCTGTTTGGTGGAAATTGATAGTCTTGTTACTTCAATTCTTTGAACACGAAGAAGCGCGTCGTTCGGCGTTACTTAAAGCATTCTAACGTTATCTCTGAAGATTTGGTGGAAACAGCCAATAATTGCCCTTTAAGCGCTCCATATGGAGGAGATCAATACCATTAGTCTTTTCTTCATTCCTTATTTTTTCCAGAGACTTTTTTTTTTCTTCTTACAGTTTTAGGTTTACAACAATATTGAGAGGAAAGTACAGAGCTTTGCCATATACCCAGTGGCCCACACATGAAACCATAATCAACATCACTTACCAGAGTGGTACTTTTGTTACCACGGATGAACTTACGTGGACACATCCATGGTTGGTTACCTTAGAGTTCATTCTGGGTGTCGTACATTCTGTGGGCTTGCATACATGTGTAATAACAGATATGTCATTATAATATCATACAGAGCATTTTCACTGCCCTGAAAATCCCCTGTGCTCTGCCTGTTCATCCCCAGCGCTGGCAATCACTGATCATTTTATTGTCTCCATAGTCTTGTCTTTTCCAGAATGTCATATGCTTGGCATCCCGTCATTCATAGCTCTTTCAGATTGGTTTCTTTCACTTAGTAATACGCATTTAAGTCTCCCCCATGTCTCATGGTTGAAGCTCATTCAGTTCAGTGCCGAATAATATTCCATTGTCGGGATGTAGCACAGTTTCTTTATCCCTTCACTGAAGGACATCTTGCTTTCCAAGTTTTGCAAATTAGGAATAAAACTGCTCTAAACATCCACGTGTAGGTTTTTGTGTGCACATAAGTTTCCAGCTCCTTGAGATAAATACCAAGGAGTGCGATTGCTAGAATGTATGGTAAGAGTATGTCTCATACTCTTTTAGAAAACTTAGGGAAAAGCCAACCGTAGACACGAGATGAAGGTTAGCGGCTGAGATGGTGAACATTCTATAAAGACAACATGTGCAGAACAGTGTTGCAAACACATGTGGCAACTGAGACCAGCGGCTATCCACTAGAATTCTGAATACCTTTGTGAGTGGGGCCTCCTCTTGCCTGTCCCCTTGCCTCCCTGGCATATCATCTGCCAAAACTTGGAACTTAATCTCTGCCAAAACTTGGTGCTTAACATCTGCCAAAAGCTGGAGCTGGCAGCTAACTCCAAAACTGCCAGTTGAGTCAAAGAAGTGCCAGGTGCATAAATCAGCTCGACTCACTAAAGCCAGGTGACCTTCGCCTCCACCTTGACCTGGCTGGCATGGCCCTGCGGAACTCTCGGGAATCTAACCTTTGGCATATTACCTTGCCCAGGTTTTGGCTATGCATTTTGTGAAAAATCCTGCGAGCTTGATGCTACTCTTGCACACTGCTCTTTTGACAGGAATTATGAGTCAAGATCAAAACTAAAGACAGTAGTCAATTGTTGAGTCACTGGAGCCTTTGGCCACAGTGCCATGCAGGATCTGAGTTTGCCCAACACAACGTGCGTGTAACAAAGGGGGCGCTTATGTTGGCAGCCCGATCGGACCCTGTAGCAGCGGAAGTAGCACAAGCTGGTGGAAAGAGCACTGGGCGAAGAGTCAGGAGGCTTTGGCTGGAGTTTAGTGCGCCACGAATAACATGACCTTGGGCAAGTCAAGCATTTTCCCCATTGACAGAAACAATGCTACCCTTGCTTCTCGGGATTATGACCGAGATAAAATGAGATAATAAGTCAAAGTGCCTTGGAAAAGTGGAATACGCTGGCGAATATTCGCACTGCTTATCTATTCATTTAGCAAACGTGTATGTGCCGGGCATGCATTATCCCCAGTCGCACCTCGGGGGATGCTTAGATGACCCGTGAGCTGGATCTTGTGAGTTCTCGGTGTGGTGGAGATGTGAGCCAACAGCCACATCCTTATGGTGCATCATGTTTGTACTTAGAGCTTCAGAGGCTCTGAGACGCTGCTGGAGGATAGAGGTGGCCCTGGATGGGGTGCCGGGGTGGCTCAGTTAGTTAAGCGCCCGACTCTTGATTTCAACTCTGGCCATGATCTCGCGGTGTGTGAGTTCAAGCCCAACGTCGGACTCGCACTGCTGACAGTGCAGAGCCTGCTTGGGATTCTCTCTCTCTCTCTCTCTCCCTCTGTTTCTGTCCTTCCCCCACTCTCTATCTCTTAAAATAATAAACTTAAAAAAAAAAAAAAGTGGCCTGGGCTAAGTCTGCCTGGTGGAGCTGTTATATTCATTACACAGACAGTGGGTTTTGATCTGGCTCTTGCCAGAAGTTTGCCCGACTGAAAGTGGGGGGTGTGGATGGGGGGTGAGAGGGCATTCTGGGCTTAAGGACCAGCATGTTCAAAGGCACAGAGGTATGATTGTGCATAAAATGTTATCATCAAATTAAAATCGACCCAACAGATACTCACTGAGTACCTACTCCCTGAAGACGCTGCTAAGAGCTGGGGGAAATAGCAGTGAATAAAATGTCCCGAGTCCCTACATGCTCTTGGATTTGTTTGTTCAGTATGTTAGTTCCCTACGGCTGCTGTAACAAATCATCACAACTTGGTGGCCTAACAGCGACACAGATGTACTACCGTCTAGTTCTGGAGTTCAGAAGTCCTAAAATCAAGGCATCGGCTGGGTCTGCCTCCTTCTGGAGGTGTTAGAAGAGAATCATTTTCCTTGCCTTTTCCAACGTTGCCTTTTCCAACGTCTAGAGGGTTCCCGCATCCCTTGGCTCATGGCCCTTCCTTCATCTTCAGAGCCACCAGTGGAGCATCATCACATCTGTCTCTCTGATTCTCCTGCCTGGTGATTACGTTGACACCACCTGGATAATCCAGGCTAATCTCCCCAGATCAAGATCTTCCACTTAATCATAGCTGCAACATTCTTTTTGGCATGTAGGGTGACATAGTTACGGGTTCCAGGGATTAGGCCGGGGACGTAGTCTGAGGGCCATTAGTGAGCCTATCAGATCCTTGTAGTGATGCTTGAGTCCTTGCTTTCTTTCATACCCCATGTCTAATCTGTCAGTAAACCCTGTTTGTTCTACCTTCTAAATAGATCCAGAATCCAACCACTTCTTAGCACTACTGACTCTGCCCGGGACCGAGCTGCTGTCTGCATTACCACAAGAGCCCCCTCCTGCTCTTTTCTTTTTTGAAAAGCTTATTTATTTTGAAAGAGAGAGAGGGAGGAAGGGACAGAGAGAGAGAGGGAGACAGAGAATCCCAAGCGGGCTCTGCACATTGTCAGTGTGTAGCCCGATGCGGGGCTCAAACTCACGAACTGCGAGATCATGACCTGAGCCGACGTCAGACACTGAACCCATTGAGCCACCCAGGTGCCCCCGAGCCTCCACCTCCTGTTCTGTTTCCATCTTGCCCATTATATTTTATTCCCAACACAGTAAACGTAAGGATCTTCTTAAAATCAAAGTGAGGGCATGTTATCTCTAATCGCAACCCACTTCTCTCCGTGTCCAAGCAGGACTCTCCAGGCATTGCTTGGTCGTGGGCCTGGACCTCCCTTCCCTGGGAGGCACTCCCTCACCCCTCTTGTGTCTTTGTTCAAAAGTCCCCTTTTAATGAAGCTAATCCAGTCACCTTGTTTAAATTGCAGCTCCCCACCCCTTGCTTCTGGTTCTCTTTAAATCGCTGTAGTTTTTTTTTTCCTTTTCCATGGTACTTACTACCTCCTAAATACTACACAATCTGCATTCCCAATCTGTCTTCCCCCAATAGAAATTTAAGCTTCCCAAGACCAGCAATTTCACATCCCAAGAGCATACATAGTACCCAGTCCATATGAGGGTCCTAGTAAATACTTGTTGAACGGGTAAAGGAAAAAAGTCACCGCGAATGTCATTGAGGGACTTATCTATGTGAGGAAACGGGGGGGGGGGCCTCCTCTGAAACAATCCTGCACGATCTTGGGTCATTTGCAGTTAATTATTGTACCGTCGTTAGTTGGAAGTCATCAAAGGTCTCCAATGAGGGGAAGTAAAAATGCACTCAGGTCTTTCTTCTGTGTGGGGAGTGTGTATTTGAAAACTAAACATCAGGTTTGGGGCGCCTGGGTGGCTGAGTCAATTAAGCATCCGACTCTTGATTTCAGCTCAGGTCATGCTCTCTCAGTTCATGAGTTCAAGCCCTGTATCGGGCTCTGTGATGTAGGCCTGGAGCCTGCTTGGGATTCTCTCTCCCTGTCTCTCTGCCCCTCCCTTACTCTCTCTCTCTCTCTCTCTCAAAATAAATAAACTTAAAAAAAAACCACACACACATCAGGTTCAACAGGAGCCTCCTTCACATGAACTCCATGGTCTCGTTTTGCAATTCAAAATTTAAAAAATTAAATGTGATTAATTGAGCACCTGTAACATAACACATATTTCACTAGGCCCTCTGAACAAAAAAAGCTTACATGAGACCACCAAGTCTCCTCTTTACAGCCTGGGCTGCTTGATAATCCTTGCAGCCCCTTTTCAAAAGCAGACGAAAATACAATTTAGGTCAAAACAGCATGTCAGAATTCCCATTTTCCTTCTTACTCTTGGTCCTTGCCAAGAATTTTTATAAGGGAGAGCAAAAAAAAAAAAAAAAGCAATGTCTCTACTCCTCTGCCAACCAAGAAAGGAGCTGAAAAACAGGTACAGATGAAGTGAGGCGAACCAGAAAGAAAGAGTACGAAATGTTTCAAAGTCCGAGAGGAAAGCAGTGCTGTCCTATTTTCAACATGCTTGTGGAGACCACATAAAGTCATTTCCGTCGATGTTTAGAACAATTCCTGTAAAAGCAGCTAATCCTTGGTGTGTGTTGCGTTTACCCACAGTGGGGGAGCCCTGTCTGTTGAGCCTGTCATAGTGCGTAATGATCATTGCTCAGTTCTGTTTCCGTCTCCCTTGCCCTCTCCTCCTCTGCCTTCCTTTTGCCCAAGGATCCCAGCTCTATTGATGCGCAGCCTTTGTGAGTTTGTTGGCAAGACTGCGTAGCCCTTTTGCAAGCCAAAATGTCACATGTGCACCCCTTAGGACAGCAGGTTGGCCCACATGCTTTTCCTCCTCATTAGGACATTAAAATATGTGTCATGGGGAAAACAAAGAGGTCAACAGTGCAAACATTTATAGACTTTTATTAATGTATTGAGGCAGAGCTCACATGGGCTCTTTCATCAGTTAATTCTAGAGTCCTAGGAATTTTTACAATTTAGCAAAAATAGATGTAAAGGCCACTTCTCCTTTTCCACCTGTGTGCAGCAAAGCCGTGAATGTGTATTTTTGTATGTAGAATAGATGGACTTATTACTAATATCACCAAGATACCTAGAGATTTTGTATTCTTTCTATTTCTGTGAAATTGTAGAATGTTTTTCTTCTTGCCCTTTCTCTGGTTGGAGCCATCCATCACAACATGCATTTGTCATTAATGACCCATGACCCCCTTTTATTAGATATACTTAAGAAGGTCATGGATCTTAATTCAGTGGCAAAGGAGACATATTATTATCCTAATTTGTGGTTGTGAGACCACAGGGGAATCTTAAAATTTTATTAATGATTAATCACGCCAGTAAATGAGACATGGCAGTAAAAGAGTTAAGAACAACAAACCTAGAGTAAGATCAGATTACGTTTGGCAGGATTTCTCAGGCTTGTTGTCTGTTTTTTAAAAAATCGCTTTCACTGCCAGCTAATAATTTCTATCCAGACAAAGAATTAGCAGGCTTTTTGTAAAAGTGGCCATCTCTTGCTGTTTGAGTAATGGATTCTAAGGTTCTGATCTCTTTTTTTGGAAAAGTGTGTGAGTGTGTGTATATATATATATATATATATATATATATATATATTTATATGTATATTAAATACATATAAGTATATAAAGTATATACATATACTTTATATACTTATATATATTTTATAATATATATTAAAGTATATACATATAATACAAATATATGTATACAAATATACATATAATGTATGTATAATGAATGTACATACATACAATATATGTATACAAATATACATATATTTGTATATATTTATATACAAATTTATATATTTATATTATATATTTATATATTATATATTTATATACAATTTATATATTTATAAATGTATTTGTATATATGTATACAGATATACATATAATGTATGTATAATGAATGTACATACATACGATATATGTATACAAATATACATATAATATATTTGTATATATTTATATACAAATTTATATATTTATATTATATATATACAATTTATATATTTATAAATATATTTGTATATATGTATACAAATATACATATAATGTACGTATAATGAATGTACATACATACAATATATGTATACAAATATACATATAATATATTTTAAAGTATATACATATACTTTATATACTTATATATATTTTATATATGTATTTATATTTATATATATTTTTATATATTTATATATTTACATATTTGTATATATTTATATATATATACACACATATACACATGTGTATATATATATGCAGAAAATATGGTACAGTTCAGATACTTTGAGTAAAATGAACACGGTAATCATAAATTTCTCTTTCTCTCAAAGCTAAAATTGGTGGTACTTATAAGGAGCAGTTCTCATATAAAATATATCTGCAACCAGTGAAATTGCACTGAAAACAAAAATCAGCCCATACCTCAAGAACTTGATTTAGAATTGAAATGTCAGGCCAAACACTAGTTAAGTGCCACACATATTTCCTGAATGCCAGTTACGGGCCGGCTCCACTTGTAAAGTAACTTACTTTTACAACCTGCTGTTGCTCCTCATTATCCTCCACTGATCGTATCTGATCCTCATGACAGTTTCAAGCAATAGGGTAGAACAGTATCATCCCAACTTGACAGATGGGAGAGGAAACTAAAACCATGAACTTGCCAAGGCCAGATAGTGGCTAGTCAAACAGAAGGAGCCAAGACGCCAGTTCTCCTGGCTTCCTGTCCTGTGCCTTTCCCGGTCTTTTTAGGCTGCATTCCTTCTCTTGTCGATCAGAGTCTGCAGCAAACCAGAGGGGTCATTCTCAAAGTGTGGTCACAGGACTAGAATCATCAGCACCATCGGGGACTTATTAGACACGCAGATTCTCCGGCTCCCTCTCAGACATACTGACTCAGAACCTGGTGTGTGTGTGGTGGAGGGGGGCGGGGAGAGGGGTTGGGGGAAGTCACCTACACTGCACAAACTTTCCAGGTACACTCAAGCGTGAGAACCACTGACCTCAACAATACATTTCTTTGCCGGTAAAAACACGGGGGAGGCAGCGTATCCATTATTTATTCATTACGGCTGCCTTGTGGGAGGCACAGGGCGTGTTTGCCTTCTAGGAACTCATCTGGGTGAGGAGAGAGAGAGCCAGCTCACCTGAAACAATTACCTGTGCCTGCATGGCTGGTTAATTACGTGCTGGCCATGGGGTAGGGCCACACAGGCTGTCGTCTTCAGGGAAGGGAGTAACCCCTGGAGGTGGCAATGATTGGGGAAGCCTTCCTGGAAGAAAAAGAAATGTGGATGGGCCGTGAGGTGCCCTAGGGTTTGGAGTGAGAGAGCTAGAAAGCGGGAATTCTAGAAGGAAGGAAAGTTTGTGAAACAGTAAGGAATATGTTGGCTTGAGTTGAACTGAGCTTTTTAAAAATTTTCTGATGTTTATTTGTGTGTGAGAGAGAGACAGAATGTGAGCTGGGGGCGGTGGGGGGGTTGGGCAGAGAGAGAGGGAGACACAGAATCTGAAGCAGGCTCCAGGCTCCAAGCTGTCAGCACAGAGCCTGATGCAGGGCTTGAACTCACGAACTACGAGATCATGACCTGAACTGAAGTTGGCCGCTTGACCGACTGAAACCCCCAGGCATCCCAAAACTGTCTTTTAATGCTTCATTTGTCTGAGTTATTTTTACCATAAACATCGTATTTTCTTGTACTCTTGCTAATATTCTGGTATAGTGGTTCTTAATTTTTTGGGTCATGATCATTTTTAGAATCTAGTAAAAACTATGACCCTTCACCCCAGACCATTGTTCACCTGCCCATCCTCACAAAATATTTCCATAAAATTTGGAGGTGGTTCATAGACTTCATCAAACCCTAATGTCTTAAGGCATTAACAGAATGGAATGTACTGTCCTTGAGAGAACTGAGACAGAATCACACAAATCATTTTCTATACAGTGTAATTCTCTCAGAATTAAATTAAATGGAACCCTGATTGAGAAAGGCTGTGGGTGAAACCAAACAAAAACCTTAACGTAGTGTATGTGCTAAATTTACGGTCTTCCTACTGCTCAAAATAATGCACAAGTTTGAGATTTAATAATTATACATTTCAGAGGAGGATCAGTTTCCAGTATGTCCTCTTCCCCCTGATATTTTCATGTTAGAATAAATTATGTTCAATTTCACTGAAATGACTATTTACTTTGGCACTTTTGAGAACCATTGCACACCAGCTATAGATAATAC